>NC_069123.1:10729610-11057592 GCF_026914265.1 Mya arenaria | reverse complement strand
ACGATCACCGGCGCTACCGGCAATAAAACCCTCCATAGAAAACGATTAACTTGGTGCAACTCGGCGAAATTTAGCGAGGAAAAAGGTTGCGTACTCGGCGGAAATCCGCGATAAATTAAAAACGCCTCCGAGTCACCGAGGAAAGTGGTAGTTCCGCGTGGAGTGTACTGTAGTCTTTTGAATTACGAAAATGTCGGTGCCAAAACTGTCATTCTCGGTCGAGGCATTATTTGTTTTACGATGGCCCTTTTACGATATCTTAACAGCCATACAACTTACCGAACATTTAGCTGCAAGTCGGACATTTTCTCGCTCGCCATGTAAATCGATGAAAAGACTTTTTATTGTTGTTTGCGAATGGGCAACTTTAATGACACTACAACCGTCGAAGTGCGAACATTTGTCTATTTTTATGGCTATCAAATGCGTAACAGACGTCGTCTGCGCAGGGCCCATCTTCGACACGGCCGTATAAAAAACACGTCACGAATATAATATTACTGTCGGATAGCGCGGTTTACTCTTCGGCGCCGGGACCGGGTATCCCGGCTCACTTTACGCTAATTATAAAAAACGGTCTTTACGCTATAAAAAAAAACCGGTCGGGGGGTAAAAAGTAGGGTCGGTCGGGTGACCAGAAACAAGACATTTTTTTTATTTGGCCTAACAGGACTATGGCAATCCATTTGGGAAGTGTAAAGTAGAGTGATGCAATTGTAATGATGAAAATTACAAAGTAATTTTGTATCATAGGCATTTTTCCCCCATTTCATTAAGGCCTCATACCCCTTCCTCAAATTTGAGAAGAACAAAACAGGCAGTGATTCTAAATGTCTATTGGTTCTCTCTTTTGATGCCCTATGTATCTTTTATCTTAACAGTTCTTTGAAGAAGCAATGGCACAGTTTGGTGCAGGAAAAAACCCGCCATGGGCAAGAGCTAGTGCAGGTAGGTCAGATTAACAATGGTGTCGTTTTTTTGTTACCTTCATTTCCATTTATATAAATGTTTAAATATTACGTTATTTGCCTATTCCATTAATGCCATTTAATGCAAACCAACTTCAAAACAATAGGTTTCATGCATTTTTAACTGTTTTTCAGATTTTAATACACCCCAGGCAATGGGTCAGCAAATTCTAAACCCAGGTGTGGGTGCCCAAGCGGCTTACAACCTTGCTGCTCAGCAGAACCTCCAGTCACAGTTCCAGGCTCAGCAGATGGCAGCTGCTACCATGCAGGTTCAGGTGAGTGAAATGGCTATTTTGAGAGATTAGCATACCAGTTAAACAATATCATTTTCATGCTGATCGCTGTGTCAAATGTTTTAAATTGGCTTGTTTTGAAGGTTATAATAAACTAAATGTACATTTTTAGCTTGACTATTCGAAGAATAAGGAGTCTGCGTCACACCTTGGTTTAGGTTTTGCATGTAAGCACCTTTAAGTCATTATCTCAGTAAATACATCAGTTATTGCATTGAAACTTTGGATATGTATTCCCAACTATCTTACATACTAAATTAATGAAGTTAGATAACAATTATTTGAATATAATGCAAAATAGGCCTTTATTATTCGACTTAGAAATTCTGGTTAAGGTTTTGCGTGGAAGCACACATAGGTTAATATCTCAACAACTACTTGAGGTATTGCATTGATACTTGATATAATGGTACTCAACCATCCAACCTACTAAATTAACCAAGTTAGATAACTCTAGTTTGCATTTAATGCAAATAATTGCCTTTTATTATTTGACTTAGAAATTCTGGTTAAGGTTTTGCGTGTAAACACACATAGGTTAATATCTCAGCAACTACTTGAGGTATTGCATTGAGACTTTATACAATGGTAGTCAACCATCAAACCTACTTAATTCACCAAGTGAGATAACTCCAGTTTTCATTAATTTAAAAAAATGGCCCCTTTTTTTATTCGACATAGAAATTCTGGTTAAGGTTTTGCTTGTAACCACTTTAAAGTCCATACCTCAGCGAATACATCATGTATTGCATTGAAACTTTACGCACAGGCTCCCATCTATTTACCTTTTTATTTAATCAAGTAAGATAACTCTATCTTTTATAATATATATTTTTTGCCCCTTTATGATGCGACTTAGAAATTCTGGTTAGGGTCTTGCATGGTAGCACACATAGGATAATATCTCAGCAACTATTTGATGTATTGCATTGAGACTTTAGACAGTGGTATTCAACCACCCAACTTAATTGAATAACAAAGTTAGATAACTGTATTTTGCAAATAATGGCCCTTTATTATTAGACTTAGAAATTCTCGTTTAAATTTTGCATGGAACCACATTTATGTTAATATCTCAGCACACCATATATTGCATTGAAATCTAATCTAACAGTGATCCATGCATGTTTTGCCAAAACGTTTCAATCCTTACATTGAAAAGCGGCAGAATAGTCGAGCGCGCTGTCTCTGTGACAGCTCTTGTTATCCATGTAGTTGTAGCACTAATAATGGATTTAAACTGTCATGCAACACATCTTTTGCCAACTTGGCCATTAAATGAAATTGATGATGCCTTTTTTCATTTGATAATATTTCCTAATGATACAGGTACATATATTATGATTATGTATGTACAGTTATGAAATTTGTTTGACTTTTTGTAGTGCTGTAAGTTAAAAAAAAGCCTGATTGTTTTCTATTTTCAAGACTATGCAGCAGCAGGCAATGTTGCCGCAGCCGGGAATTGCCATGCCGACCTCCCTCGCAACCGCCAACATGGGCACCATCAGTTACCCAACATTAAAAGCCCAGCAACAGCAAGCCCAGGTTGTACAGCAAAACCAGCAGCCTAAACAGCGGGTGTTCACAGGCTCCGTCACCAAACTGCATGACAACTTTGGCTTCGTGGATGAGGATGTGTTCTTTCAAACTACGTAAGTAGTATCTGAAATGGTTATTGACATGTTTGAGTAGGGCTTGTATTCTGGTCCGGTTTTCATATTAAAAACATGTTTATTCATTTCCTAAATTCAGTTGTTTTCTTAAGCTAATTATCAACTGTATAATATCTGAAATATTTTATATTTGATGATTGGAACAAAGATATATACTTTTATGGTAAAATAAAATTTATAAATGCCGGCACAGAAGTGTGAATTGTAAATGTTATTTTGGGTGATTTTTCTCCTGAATTGAGAATAGTGTATACTATTTGTCATGTTTTTATTTATATGAAAATGATAGGAGAGTTTGCTGAAATGGTTAAAAAATGCTTTAATAAATTTATGGTTTTTTTAATATGTTTTTGTTATTTCAGTCTCTAAATAACATTTCCATCAATATAAACTTTTTAATCCCCCGCCACGGAGTGGGGAGGGGATTATACGAATGCACTTTGTCCGTCTGTCTGTCTGTCTGTCTAGCTGTAACATTTCGTGTCTGGGCTATAACTTACTTATGCATGGATGGATAACCATATTACTTGATACAAATAATGTCCTCATTGAGACAATGTGCAGTGACCTTGACCCGGGTCCATACCTTAAAGGTCAAGGTCACACAAGACATTTAAAGGTCAGAGTACACATGCTCGTGTCCGCGCTATAACTTACTTATGCATTGATGGATTACCATATTACTTGGTACAAATGTTGTCCTCATTGAGACGATGTGCAGTGACCTTGACCTGGGTCCATACCTCAAAGGTCAAGGTCACACAAGACACTTCAATGTCAGAGTACAAATGCTCGTGTCTGCGCTATAACTTAATTATGCATTGATGGATTACCATATTACTTTGTACAAATGTTGTCCCCATTGAGGCGATTTGCAGTGACCTTGACCCGGGTCCATACCTCAAAGGTCAAGGTCACATATGACATATAAAGGTCATAGTTCACGTGCTTGTGTCCGGGCTTTTTACATTTAGCGGTGTAGGCATGTCAATTCTTACTGGATTCATACATGCCATATTTCTGAGAGGCTTCCCAGGGGATTTTGGTCTGAATTCCAGGGGATTTTGATATTTCACCAGGGGATTTTTACGCGACGAAAATTTGCGCAATATCTGCATTTATAATATAAGAATGAATACAGAAATACATTCAAATTACAATAATTTTTGGACTTAGTCATCATGGTCCTTCATGGAATTTCACACTCATAACACTATTGATGCTTTCCACTGTCAACCTTAAGCAAGTTTTGAATTTTTTTTATTTTATTTTTTAAATTCCAGGGGATATGGATCCCCCGGCGGGGGGACCTGGGGATGAGTAGAAATTCCGGGGGATTTCTCTCCCCCCCCCCCCCCCCCCCCCCCCCCTGCGGGGGGATAATGCATGTATGTGGATTTATTGACCTTATACATTTCATGTACTTTTAGCAACAATAACTGAATTGATCCAAGAACTTGAACCAATTGCAATTTGTGCCAGTAATCCATCATTAAGTTTTGGGTCCATATTATGAGAATGCTAAATAGGGATAAGATATCAATATTCATTGAAAGTGTTAAACAAGTTGCACAGATTGATACTTAGGGCACTCTACCAAGCATTATCATTATGTGCAACAAGCTTAATATTTAAAAAAAACAGTGGACACAAATGTGATAATATATTCATGTGTTTTCTCTTCAAAAGCAGTAAAACAATGTTTTGACGTCACCACAATATATATATCACTTTATCGAAAAACTTAAGGCTTGCTATTTCATCAATGTTAGAAATCAAGGACTCATTTTCCTTCCTATTTTTAGCCAAAATAACCTTGACATTGATCTAACCTACACTACACACAATATGAAAAACTTTAACAAATATCCTTTTATAATTTATTCAAATATCCAAGAATATTTAGGTTACCGATCAAACAACTTGTATTTCCTATATTCCCACTCTTGACCAGTGGTTGTGTACAATTTTGGTCAGATTCAACATACCGGTCAGGTTGCGAGAAAAACAAAATATACTAAAAAATAATGGCAGGGGATATAGCGGTCCGTTGGACTGCCTTGTTTTAATATGAATTGTAAACTACATTTAAATGTTTTGAATCCCCTACAGGTGTGTGAAAGGTCAGATGCCGAAGGTTGGTGACAGGGTGTTGGTGGAGGCCCAGTTTAATGCCAACATGCCCTTCAAGTGGAATGCCACCAGTGTCAAGGTCCTCAACTACCAGGTATGGTAAAACATCGGGTTTTAGCACTACCCTGCCTTTATAGAATTAGGGCTGAAGATAATTAAATGCATCTTTTGTTTTTTTTAAAACTTAAAATATGATTATAAGTTCATAGGAACTTGACACAATTGTCGAATTGTTGAAATCTAACATTACTATGTAATTGAACTTAGCACATTTCGTAACTTTTTCTGTGAATTCCTATTGGTAAAATACTTCACAGCATGATACATTCGTTCCTCTTCTCCCTCAGCCCATTTCTAAAGCACCCAGTCCTTTTTAAAATCTGACTTAACCTTAGGAAAGCATATACATTGTATGGTTTTAGATAATTCACTGGAAAAAATGTAGTGAGAAAAAGTATGTTTAAATACTTCTAACACTGTTTAGCATAAAAAAATAATAGTATGCAGGCATTAATTTAAATCATTTTCTGAGGATAAATTTGGTATATATACATTAAAATTTGGTATATACATTAAAATTTGATATATATATTAAAATTTTGTATTTACTCTCATCTTTCGGTCTAAACTTTGTTAGATGAACTTTTTTTCACTTATTTTTAATGCAGACCTTTTCATTTCTTTATTCTTAACGTGTTTATGAGCATGAATTTTTGCGAAATAAATTAACAACATGTTGTGGTTAATGTATTATATAAAAGTTGAGAAAAGATCTTACAAATTCCTTTGAAGCTGTGAATTCAATCTGTGCTTGTTTTCAGTCCGGAGGAGGTGGCAGTTTACCAGGAAGCAAGCCATCACCCCTGTTGGATACACACACTGGTGAGTGACATAACATTTAATTACCGGTAGTGGTATACAGAAGGATTTTTTTACATGCTTGTGAAGTTTTCATGGATGAATTATTGCAAAAAAAGTAAACATGACATGAAGATGTGCATCTGTGTGAATGTTTCATTTCTTTTATGGTCCACATCAACAGGGCTCTCAATAAGTTTTGAAGTAGGAGGGTGTTCAAGGTAAGTAGAAGGGGGGTCTTGGGGATCTCCCCCAGCGGGGTTTTAAGGGCAGAGCCCCTATTCAGCAGGGGGTCCAGGGGGCCACAGGCCCCCGGCCGAAAAAGATTTTAATTATGAATTCAGTCAAGGTTAGCTCTCATTAGAGCAAAATTCCTGTTTTGAACATCATTTTACATATGTAAATACCATTGATACAAGTAAACAAAAATAATCCTTGGTTCAAAAACGTACATATTTTTATTTAAAAAAAGAAAATTGAATCAAAATAGTCATTTAAAATAGTCATCTTCTAATCAAAATAGTCATCCTCCAGCTCTGACTCATCAGCCCATGGCAGATCAAATGCCCTGCTATAAACCAGCACTTCATCCTGAACCAGATCCGCAATCTTGTCTCGGGTCATAGGTTTTCCACCTTCAGTTTGCACAGAAGCATCATTTAACATGTACAATACAACAACATGTATTATGAAAATCAAAGATTATAAATGCAGTATTAACAATATTGAAATTCTTAACAACAGGTGTTAAAATAATTTGGGCAGGGGTTTTCCTATTGCAGTGTTACTTGATACCTAAAATCAATAACAAGTGCCCTCATTCATATACCTACCTAGAAACAAAGAACGATTCCATTTATCTTTGTTTAACATCGCCCTTCCCGTCTTTTTTACTTTTTGACATTTTCGCATTTTAATGTTGTTGTTTTATCGAATATTTAGCTTGTTATCGTCGATGTTCTGGGTTGTACTTTAATGAATTAATACGCCGATATCATCTCATGTTATTTTAAATAAGCGTCTGTCGGATTCAAAGCACTCCAAGTCTTGTAGATGCATATTAGTTCAAATTCAAGCGCTTTGAATACCACGATGCAAATCGGCAATCGGGCGCATTTAACAATAAAATTGATCGTAATTTACATCGTTTCAATTCATTTTTTTTACGTTTAGACAAAGTATTATTTTTATTTAAGATAAGCGACATTTTAAGAATACAATCATGACATATTACTAATTGAGAAGGCAGCTGTTAACCTGAGAATAGCCGGGTCATACAGCCATAATTGCCGGGGGATATCCCCGGCCCCCGGCTCTTATCGAGAGCCCTGCATCAAGTCTAATCTTATACTGTTAACAAAGCCTTGTTGAATTCACAGTAACTTTTTGCAACTGTAGGTCGACGAGGCAGGGACAGATCAGGAGGTCGGAGGTTTGACCGACGCGAGTCCGAGCGTGATCGCCCCCATCGTCGGGATGATAAAGAGAAAGACAGCAAACGTGACGGGGCAAGTAAGTCTGACGACAAGGACAGCTCAGAGGGTGGTGAGAAGAGGAAAAGGTCAAGATCACCCAAGCGCGAGACATCTGTCGCGTCCCGAAGGTCCCGTAGTCCAGCTAGACGTCGTCAAAGAATCATTCCCAGATATGTTGTGCAGGTCCCCAAGACTCTTCTTACTTTGTGAGTTTTCACTGCATTACCATTTGTAGGTAAATTTAAGATTAGCCTTGATTTTGACAATCATGATGGAAAGAAGAAATCATATTGAGTCCATGCCAAAAAAACAAATGGTTCATATGGAAAATACAGTTTATACATATATATTTACACATGCTTTCGTATGAACCAAACATTTATAACAAAATTATCAATCTACTGCCATAAACATCTTCTGTTTTGTGTCACATCAAATTTGACAATTTCTTTTTCTTTACAGGAGGAATGCCAGTGTGGTCACCCTCAAATCCCGGTACACAAACATGTACATCCCCAGTGATTTCTTCAATGCTGAGTTCCCCTGGCACGATGCATTCCCATTGCTCCGCCCTTTCCAGCTGGGCAAACCATGCAGCTTCCATGTAATGCACAAGGACATAGAGAGGGTTGGACAGAACACGGCTGTCCTTGACCCGCCTGATGCTGACCACCTTTTTAGTGCTAAGGTAAATTCAGTACGGGTAATCAACAAGTTGATACTACCAATATTTATCAATGACGTTGCTTGTTTCTGGTTTATTCCAACCATGGCATATTTTCTAGGTGTGACATTGCTGATCAGTGTCATTTGTCTTTATAAAGTACTAATCTTAATCTCTTTCATAGCATTGACAGGCACAAGTGAGTTGTTAATTTAAATGGAAAGTATGTGATGAATCTCTCTTTTTCTTTTTTGTTATGAAATACATGTATTGAACTTTTCTGAAATTACTTATTATCATTTTCTTCAATGTGAACAGGTGATGCTGATTGCCAGCCCGAGCCTGGACGACCTCTACCACAAGTCGTGCGCCCTGTCCCAGGACCCTGAGAATGTGCAGGAGAACTTTGTCCACCCCACCAGACTTATAAACTTCCTGGTCGGAGTCAAGGGCAAGAACGAACCAATCGCCATTGGCGGCCCCTGGTCCCCTTCTTTGGACGGTCCCAATCCAACTGAAGACCCTAAAGTCCTAATTAAGACTGCCATCAGGACTGCCAAGGCCCTGACTGGGATAAATCTCAGCGCTTGTACTCAATGGTATGTTTTTTCTCATTGTCCTTTCACTTAATAAATGTGTTATTGGATTTAATTCAACCTCATTGCTAAGTAAATATATTAATTATTACTAACTTTCTAAATGTTAAATAAGTTCTTTTCCCCATACTTCTGTTTATAGTGCTAAGTGCCATACTATTTGCAATGCTTTAGAAGTATTTTAATGTAATTTATAAACATAATGGTGTATGAATTGTTTGTCAGAAATTGTATATGTCCCTCATGATAAAAGCATGAACATAGTATGTCCTCATTTCCATCCTCATCATCCTCTGCAGCTATATCATTTCATGCAGCAAGATGAAAATCAAGACATTTCTAGTATCATTTTGTTTCATCACCGTTGCATTTGGTTCCTGGACATTACGAGGTGTACCATTTTCAGACTTTTTTGGATTTTATATAAATAAATATCATCACTGAATCCTGTATTCATCCACATTATGTTACCACCATAACACTATATGTGTAAGAAGGTAATTGATGTAGAAAATTATCCCTAACTTATACAGGTACCGGGTAGCGGAAGTGCGTTACCTGAGGCCGGAGGAGATGCACAAAGGCAAATTAGTTCCCGCACGTGTAGAAACAAGTGTGATTTATTTGCCGGATGTCTGGAGCTGTGAACCAACACACCTCGAATGGGAGACTTTGCAGCTAGGTTACAAAAAACAGCTGCAGAAAAAGCTCGCCCAACTCGATGGAAAAGAGGAGCAACAGGCAGATTACCTTTGACATTCATAACCATTTAACCATGTTGTCTTTTTATTTTTGAATAGCTTTGAATGAACGATCGTTCCAATCGTTCTTAATGTTGTCTCTGCTAAGTTTCGGGTGTATCACGCTTACCGGTAACGCAACAACTCAGGAGATGCCATAAGTCATCTTGCTTGTCAAGATTGACTTGTAATCTAAGCCAGAGGTCATCTGTATGAAAATCAAAACAGATTCTTTTTGTTTTGTCATCATAGCTTTGTTTTAGTTTATATATCAATTTTTTTTGCTGGGAGAAAATTTTGCAATGTGGAGTGTCACATCAAGCTGTAAAGGCAATTTTTATTTTTTATATTTTTTTTCTCGTACCATTTTGGCTGATGAGTTACCTTTCTGCAAGAAAGATCGTTACAATTCCAGTTTGGAAAATAGATTCACCAATGGGAAAACCAAAATCGGATGTGATCACTGATGAATTTAAGGAGACCGAATATTGCAGACTCGACTCTTTTCCCTTTCTACCATACAGTACCTATCATGTTCGACTTGTATTTATGCTTTGCATGCACCCCATTCAGTTCAGAAATAACCTTTTGTTCGGGTGTTTTATCCAGGAAGAAGAGGATGAGGAAGGCGGCGATATCGAGATTGAAAAGAAAGACCCCACCCACTACTCAGAGCTGGACCCGAAATCCATGAAGGTATGTACATATAGAAATTTATGGCTTATCATTAAAAGTAGAATTGGCATCAAAAGTTAATTTGCTGTTTGAAACTGTATTTTCATCAAAACTAGCATTGACATCTTGTCTGAAGATTGCCTTCTTCATATTGCCATCAAAGTTTCATTGCTATCAAATTCATAGAATAGAATTGTCATCAAGAAGAGGGCAGCCATTGATATTTAAGAAAAGCATTGACATCAAGATTGACATTGCTTTTAAAGTTTACATTTCCTGAAATGTTACATTGCAATCTTCAATAAAATTGACCCTTTTCCAACCCTGATCCAAGAAAATTATGTGACCTCCAGGTCACCTAGAGTGCAGCTCCATCTGCTCTATGAGCCTGAACTCCCAGTTGTTTCCTGCCAAGGAAGACCTTAATGGTAAATGTTTTCTGATCCATTGAACCTGGACCAACGTCGTGAGCTGGAATGCTGCACCATGAGCTCTAATGGCCTGAAGTCCCAGCTGATTTTACCCACCTAACCAAGGTCCCCCAAGCTAAATACTTTTATCTAATCCTTAGACTTGGACCAACTTCATGAGCTGGAATGCTGCACCATGAGCTCTAATGGCCAGGCCCTGATTTCTCGAAACTTCTTAAGTCCCTTATAACAGGATTAAGCTAAGCTCACTATTTTTGGTTTTCAATAAATTGCGTAATGTTGACTTCTTCAAGAGTTTTTGTTCTTCAGAAAGGAATTATCATCATGATTATCAGAATAAACATTTTTTCATTTATCAAAATTTTATTTAAGTATGTGTTTTGCTAATTGAAATAATCTACTTAAGCCTGTTAAGCTTAAGAAGTGTCGAGAAATTGGGGCCTTAAGTCCCAGCTGATTTTACCCACCAAACCAAGGTCCCCCAAGCTAAATACTTCTATTTTATCCTTAGATCCTGGACCTACGTCGTGAGCTGGAATGCCGCACCATGAGCTCAAAGGGTCTGAAGTCCCAGCTGATTGCCCGTCTCACAAAGGCTCTCAAGACAGAACAGGAGTTGGAGGAGGAGACAGCCACACAGAACCAGGAGACAAAGGTAGAGATATTGTACAAAATGGGAAATGGGGCTACACTAAAATGGTTATTTTGGACTTTAATATAATTGTTTAGTGAAGTGATGTTAGTAGAAGACAAATTCATATAGAGGTATATTGGAGAAATAAAATCAGCCAATCTGACTTAGGACAGTTTCAGACCTTAACCCCTGACAGACCTATGTTAGATATTCTAGTTTAGAGTCATTTACTGTTGTGTTGAATTGTATAGTGGAGACTTTCTAAAATATGGTAAGGATAACTGTTTCAAACAAACAGCGGCATTATGATACTTCATGAATTGCACTCTGGCTCATACATTTTAAAGTCAGTTAATCTGATGGAATCATAAATAATCCTTTGTGAATAATAGAAGAACTAACTAAAAAGATAGGTAGTCTCCAACTCAAGAGTATAAAATTGTAAATAATATTGACTCTCTTAACAGAAAAACTGTTGTTTCAAATTAAGATATGCAGGTTCAGTATTTTTTTATTGGAACTTCTTGAATTTAAGTTCAGACTCTTAAATTGAAAGGACTAATATATTAAGAAAAGAATTCATGGACTGTTTAAAGACAGAATATTATATTCAAAAGTCTTATCATTTCTTGTGTTTTAGGAGGAGGAAAAAGAGAAAGAAGAAGAGAAAATGGACACAGAGGAAGATGAGGAAAAGAAGAAAAAGGAGGTAAGAAACTAATTGTTCTCAGAGGGTACTTGAAATTTTTATTTTATATTTATTTGTGAAACAGGTTTTTACTTATTTATATTAATCACTCTGATAAGCAAGCGTGTGGTTTTATATTTTGGTGAAAACCTCAGTTTCTGGAGGAGACCCACTCTTCAGGTTTGGGAATCTTTAACGACTTACTGTAGAGTCTTTATAATTCTTGAGTTGGGTTTTGGATTTTAAAAGCTGGGAGTAATCTGTGATGCCTGCTGAAGGTCTTACAATATAATTAAGTGTAAAGGCTCTAGTGCATATACATCTATGTAGTCAGCATTTATCGGTTGAAATTTGGCCACTAGTTGAATACAAGTTCTAGCTCTATAAATGTGCATTACACCTGTGAGGCCGGCAAATATGACAAATATAAAAAAAAATTATATAGAACTTTTTACACTCATTGGGCTAATTCTTAAGCTCACAACATGATTAACAACATAATACATTGTTGTTAACTTTCAAACGTGAAATATTTGATGATGTGCACACATATTTAAATATTATCAAGTTCAGCTAAAACATTCGTCTCAATTCTTGATCACAAGTGAATCCATTTAACATCCAGAGCAGCAAAAATTTGCAAGTTTGCAATGTTGACGTTAGTTATGTTTTTAACTTCACCAAAGTTCTGAACACTCGGCCCAATGTATGTATTTCTCATTGTATATTGTGTACCATGAATATAGAATTTTTTCTACTAAAGACTTGATTAAAGTGAGATTACCAGGTCATTGCTAAAAGTACAAATAAAATACATAGTGTGATACAATGTTTATACAGTAGTTGAAATGATGTTAACTTTTAAATGAACTTTCAGGAAGAAGAAAAGAAAAAGGAAGATGAGAAAAAGCGAGGTGTGTTGGAGCGACGTTACACTCTGCCAGAGAAGCGCTGTATCCTCGTGTACCCCAACGCCCAGGCAAAGGGGGGCAAGTTTGACTGCTCCGTCATGTCCCTCAGTGTCCTGCTAGACTACAGGCCGGAAGATAACAAGGAGCACTCATTTGAGGTGAGAATTATCATACCAGCCTAATTGTCATCAATCTGGACCATCCTGATATAAATATTCAGGTTATTAAGAGAGATTTACAAATTCACAGTGATGGAGGGCGTTAATAATCCGATTTAGCATCATAATAATTACGGCTTGAGTAAGCAGTAAAGGTTTTGCAGTACCTAAGCATTATGTTCTCTCTTAAAGAGTGATAACACTTTTTAAGTGAAATTTCTGAAAAGATTACAACTAAATTTTGATCTGTGGAATGGATTTATATTGGACTTTTCAGCTTATTTGTTTAAAGGTTTTAACACCATTGTATTTAAGATTTTTTGAGAAATAAGGCTTTTGTATGTAACCTGTTTAAGTAAAATGCTCTCTGAGGGGACTGAATATGGTTAAATATTGTGAAATTAAACATTTTTGTGATAGTTAAATTTGTGAATTTTCAAAAAGAAAAAAGACTGCATCAGCATCTATTTCCTTTTGATTCCAGGTGTCCCTGTTTGCGGAGCTCTTCAACGAGATGCTGATGCGAGATTTCAGCTTTGGCATCTACAAGGCCATGAGCAAGGCTCCAGAAAAGCCCAAGAAGGAGGAAAAAAAGAAAGATAAAGATGAGAAAAAAGACAAGGAGGCCGATGAGCCAGACAAGAAGAAGAAAAAGACAGATGATGATAAGAAGAAGGTGAGAAAAGTTATCAGTCTTAACCTTGGTACACATGATGCCAAAGACACACATGTACACATGACCCATAACTCCCATAGAAACATACATAATTAACATGACGTAAATGGGAGCCTTGCTCCTCCCGGTCTCTTTGTCTGTGGTTTCTACTGAGAGGTGGTCAAGGTATTATATAGAATTATACAACATTGTGATTTTATTTTTGAAAGAAAGACCACACTCTCATGCAATATTGTGTCAGTGAAAGTGATTTAGCAAAGGTTAATACAGTTTTCTTCACAGTAACTTAACAAGATAAATCTAATGCCTTCAATTTCAATTGAATTGTTGAATTCCCCCAATTTCTCGAAAGTTCTAAAGCGTAACAAGCTTAAGTGGCTTATTTCATTAAGCCAAATTTCATACTTGGTCTTTATTTTGCTAAAGAAAAAATTAGTTAAACATGATTATTATTAAGATAAATTCCTTTTTAAAGTCCAAAAATCCTTAAGATTGTCAATATTTCACAAATTGTCAATATTTCAAAAATTATACCAAAAGAAAATTAGTGAGCTTAGCTTAAACCTGTTATAAGGGACTAAAGATGTTTGGAGAAATTGGGGATGAGCAGGGTATATTATTAACATGGATTCATTGAATTGTTGAATGACAACCAGAGCTGGGTAAATTACTTACAATACTATGTATCATCTGCAGGACGATGAAAAGAAGGACAGTGACAAAGATGAAAAGAAAGATAAAGACGATAAAAAAGATGAGGAGAAGAAAGACAAAGATAAGAAGGATAAAAAAGAGAAGAGAAAATTCCGGACGGTGATGCCCGACCTGCTGCTCTCGTGTATCTACTTTGACCAGAACCACTGCGGCTACATTGTGGACAAAGATGTGGAGGAGATTGTACATACCATTGGGCTTAACCTCTCACGCGCTCAGGTACGGGGGAAGTTTATTAGGAACAGGGCATTTTTTTCACCTGTTTTAATATCGGCTATTCCGTAAATGTCAAAAATGGAATCCACCTCCATTAAATGACTTTATTATAGAAACATAGGCCTATTTTGTAATGTAAAATTATGAAATAAACATAGACGATACCTTTCTTAAAAAAGAATATAATTTTTTTTCCTTTGTTACTATTTAAATGTCACAAAAGGTGTTATTTCTTTGAAATGAAAGAAGGATCAATTTGAATTGTCAATCAAAGTTTTTTGCTATCTCATGTCAAAGTTTCTTTACAAAGAAATAATGAACTGGCACACTTGCATCCTTACCAGTGTGTCTTGTGAAAGTAAAAAGGATGACATATGATGAGCTAACTTGTTTATTAAGATTTGATAATGTTTTGCATTCAACTCCTGCAATGAAATTCAGCTTAAATTGTGAACTACTTTATTCTTTCATACCTGTTCCTGGGTAAAGCTGGTATCCTGGACTGCAATTTGACAATGAGCTGTTAGCCATCATTAATAACTGCAAGACTTCAATATATTTCTACCTATATTCATTACCATCTTTCCCTACAACTCTTGCCACAGGTGAAGAAGCTGGTACAGAAGGTGTTGTCCCGGGACTCATTCTACTACCGCAAGTTGACGGACGAGGCAATAGGGGAGGAGGATGAGGCCACACCCAAAGTGGAAGTGGAGGTTGATCTCGAGAAACTAGCTTCAGGTAAGAGTAGAGTGGAAAAAATGGAATTGATTTGTTACTAATAGATTGATTAAACTTCAATTTAACTCCTCTTTTATTCCAAATAAGGGATAAATGTTGAACGTTAATATTAAGGTTTTAGCATTTATGAATTAAAAACTTTTCATTCCGCTATTGCACAAAATGCTTAGTTATCTATGATGTTATTGTTAGTGGTAGATTTTATTAAAACTAATGACAAAAAAGATTATCCACTAAAAACTATCCCATGAAAAAGTATAAAATATAATATGAGTAAGTGCCAATACTTGATTATATTACAGGCAACAGGGAACTCCTGTCATCCCCTAAGAAGGACGAACCCTCAACGCCTGGCAGGAGGGGTCGCGGGGCCACCACCAAGTCTGATGAGCCCCTTACTGGCATGGTGATGTACAATGGGGCCATGCTGGATATTGACAGTCTGCTGGAGAGGCTAACCAAAGGAGATAATTCCATCGCCGACTATGAGAAGAAAGTGGTTGAACTGGAGGAAGAAAAGGGTGAGTCAACAGTGTTCCTGTTTGAAAGCTGTTGTATGCTATATTTTGAGCTGGTCTTGTTTCAATAGCCATTGTATCATGTCATTGGAACTGTTGTGCAACTTGAAGCACCCCAACTTGACCATTTTAGCCTGTAGATGGCGCTGGGGCAGATTTTCATGATATTTTTAACATGCTTCACATCCAAGAGCCCTTATATCAAATAGTGTAATTACCAAGAAGTTATTTGCCTAAAAACTTTTCATATAGCTCATTTGCAACATTTCGATTGAAATGGCAGAGAAAATTTCATGAATAAATGTATTGTACTTTGTGAGAAAAATATCTGTTAACTGTAAAAAGATTTTAAACATTTGATGGGGTCATGAAATGCAGATTGTAAACAGGAATACACATGACCCACAGTGTTTACTTTCTTGTATTGGATTGAAAGGTTGTACAATGCATAACATAGTGAGTAAATTTTATGATCTACTCTGGTGCTTGTTTAGGTCAGCTATATTAAGCACATGTACAGCATCCCTGTGCATGCATGTTAGTTTGTTTATTTGATAAACAGCATACAAATTCTTTATACCAGGGCAGGTTTTTTTGCAGCTTTAGCCTTGGCCATTAATAAAATAAAAACATTAAAGATATTCAAATGAAATCTGGTATGCATGCTGCTCGAGACAATACAACTTGACATGCACTTAAATCATGCTTACAACCCTACGAGAGAGTCAGTAGGTCTATCACATATGATGTAAGATTATGCTGATTATATGAACTGTTATCAACTAAGCAGATCATGACATTGCATTGTTTGAACAGTGTGATAACACCTACATAAGATAACTATTAAAATTAAAAGTGTTCAGCATTGTGATGACAGAAGACCCCTGTTGCCTGACCTATAATCTATTTGAAACAAAGATAATCATCACAAATGATAGAGTAAGAAGAATACACTGTGCATAATACTATCTCAAACTACAATTCAAACTTAAAATTATTAACAATATTTTTTCAGAACAAGCCAAGAAAGACTTGAAGCGCAAAGAAGAAGCCAACTCGAAATTAGCATCTGACCTCAAAACCACAAAGCACGAGCTTTCCGTGCAACTCAAGATTACGAACAGCTCCGAGTCCAACAATAGAAAGTACCTATCTGCGCTGATGGAGACGCAGAACTTTGTGCAGAATCTTGCGAACACGGTGACGGGCGCCCTCGGAGATATGGCCAGCATTAAGGTGGAGAGGGTTACTGACGTGAAGGACGAGCCCATAGAAAATGGCGATTGATTTTGTAGGACTTTGATGTTGGATCATTTAAAATATTGGGATTAATCACAGGATTTAAAACTGTACTTATGACAATAAAAATCACACATGATGGTAGACTTCCAAAGTTTCGTAATTCAGCTAAAAGATGGATGTACATGATACATGAACATGTATAATAAGTCTACAGCACTGTATGAGTCAATGTTTATGGGGATTCCAAAATGTAGGTTTAGTCTTTGTTTGTTATTGTTTGGTTTTGTACAAGGAATGTGTTCTTTTAAAAGTTGTTTTAATGCATTACAATCAATATGAATGTTTTGTGTTAGTTATGGTGAACACAGGATCATGTTTGTAGGAAGCAAATCTAGATTTGTTCTTATCGAAGTGCCATACCGCAATATTCAACAATGTTCCTGCGTAAATTTCAAGTCATTGTTATCACACTTTTAATAAGTTTGATATCATGCATATAAATATAAACAACATAACAAAAGACAAGTGTAATTTATATCTCGATCTGAAATTGATAACTAAAAAAAAACACAACAGAACATTGTAAATGTGTTTTTGTCTGCCAAATTTGCATGAAATTCTTTAAATGGCCAAATCACTCTGAAATCTGATACGATATTTGAAAATGTTGCAACATGGATGTTTTTGCTTAAGGATGTTTTTCTTGTTTGATATTACCGAATGTTTATGTTTACCATTTTACAATGTGCTATAATATATAAGATTAACCATTACGTTCATTTTATGTTTTGTCAAGAGGTCATTAATTGGAATCATTCATGAAGTGTTCTCTATTTTCATCTCTCATCAATTATGCCCGCAAACAGCTATAATTCTATATTAAATTGTGTTAACAATAAAACATCATGTATTTGTATGAAACATTTGTATGTTGTAATAAAATCTCAATTCGTAACCTGGTTTAAGCTTTGTGTAATAAATTGAAAAATAAATATGGCTCACTGTCACATATTGTTTATCGTGTTTGTGATACCCTAGTACAAGGGCAATTAAAGAAAAATACGTAAACCTTCTTCTTCATATTTCATTACTTTGTTGGCGTCTTTTTATAATGTATGGGAAGGATATTAAATCAATGAATTCTTTTAAAGAAAATTCAGGAGAAGTAATAAAAATGCATTATCTTCACAGTTCTCTCGCACATCTGCACCGCTCCGCTATTGTGAGAAGTTTTTAGCCGGAATTTTCATCGTTATAGATGGGCGAAAACCCGGTGGCATTCACATTTGTTATGCGTTTCCTGTGTACAAACTAATGATATCCATTTTGAGCGGACAAGAAAAAAAGGCGGAGCGGAAAAAGCACTCCTGGTCGTGCTAAAACCCGTCATCAACCTCTTGGGTGAGAAGCGGACACCGAGATCACTACAACACCAGCAAAAAAACATAACGGAATGTGTGCAGTATTCTGGTGGTTAACAGAAAAATATTTTAGTCTTGAAGAAATTATGTAATCAAATCGTTTCAAAGAACTATTTTGAAAACTCCGTAAGGGCTCAAATGTGACCGACGTGTTTACACGTGACCGTGTTGGCAATTTTCCATGCGCGCATAGATGACACCGCCGCGTCATGATATACTATATTTAACACTCCATATTAACCTTCTTGCAACTTTTGTTGCTTCTATCAAACAGCAATCGCATGTTTAAGCGTTTTATATTGATATATACATGCATACAGTTTCTAAGAACTGGAGTCTTTTTTACAATGGTATTTTGTTGCAGCTCCAGGTAAAAAAATCGCGTGCCGGTATTGCAAAAAAATGCCGATCTGAAAGTAAATATGTAACTAACAATTTAAACCAATCTCATGTTAATTTGACCAAATGCTGCTAATTTACATGAAAATATCGAATAATGATGATGCATTCGATGAATGAAAATGACAACTTATCAGAGATAACATTGTCGCTCGTCGCATCTTTGTAAGCCACGCCCGTAGCCGCGTATTGATTTCGTTACTAAGGGAGGCAACTTGTCTATGACGTATATATCTATCACCTGTGCAGTACCTGGGTACAGCTCGTTTGATGTTACAGTTGAAAAGTCCGCTGTTAATCAGTCGCGTCTAGTGATGATACACTGTTTGTAATGACCGGAGTATGCGAACGATTTGATTCATTTTAAGTGCATAGATTGTTTAGTATTTCGTTAAATGTTAACGGATATAAATGTGTTAAAATGAACTCGGGAACGGACGAAATACACAAATTAACGGAGGCGATTTATAAGGTAAGTCTTAATTGATTTTAGCGAGCTGGCGATGAGGCTGATGCTGAGCCTTAAGTCAATATCTGACTTCTTTTCGTATGACCGTATATAAAAAGGTAATCGTATTATTGAGTGAGTGCTTATAGTTGAATTCAGATCATTGTTATTTAAAGAATTGGTCATTGCCGCCTGATAAAACAATTCGAAGATCGTGCCGTGGTACTGTGGGTTGACGATGTGCGAGTGAGGATATTAATGTTACCCCGAAGAAAAGCCTTAGTTCATACTTTGACTGGTCTTGATAGAAATACAACTAATATAAATTAATCATAACCAGAACGTGTCAGGATATTATAAAAGATGTTGGCTCATTCCAAGAGTACCCTTTATAGCACACCTGACCTCGGACCACTGTGTTCTCGTGCAGGACAGGTTGAACTGTACTATAATATTTTTGTGACTAGGATGTGATGACAGGTTAAACAATGAGGAAGTCTAAGAATTGAAACACTGATGATAACAACAATAGATAAATACCTATATTACTCATTATAATCACCAACTGATGGTGTCATAGGTATATATATATGCTATCTAAATGTCATCATATTTATGGGCCTATGTAATGAAAATACAATCGTTGGATTTAATTCAACTATCATCTCAGAATAAGGTCGAAATAGCATGTTTTCTGCGCCTTTTTTTCAAATTAAACACTGAATCCTTCATAAGAATCATTGTTTTCAATATTTATTTATCCTTTTCGGTAAATTAAAACAATTGCATTAATTGTGGAACATCTTAATTGGGAGTTAGTGTGCATTATAAAAGCTATTGTATCTGGACTACACCCTTTCTATATATTTAATAACTTATGGCATAGTCAATGATTTCTGCTGACACATCTTCTCTTTAAATGTATTAATACATTAACACTTGGTACTAGAAGTATGCCTATAACATTTTCATAACTTTGAATGAAGAGACAGGGATGCCATCACCTGATGATTGTATAAACATTGCTGAAATGTCAGACATCCAATATTTTCAGGGAAACACCAGTGAAGTCATTTGATACTATACTTGTTTACAGTGATGATGACATGTATGATATTACAATATTATTTTCTCTCCCTGAGGAAAATTCTTATGTTGACACAAACATTTTCCTTGAAGATATTTCAAGGACCTGGCCCCATATAAAAGCATACAGTTTCTAAGAACTTGATTCTTTTTTACACTGGTATTTGAAGATATTTGAAAGACCTGGCCCCAAATTTCACAAAAATACATTAATAGGTCAAATCTTAATCTCGGCTCATTTTTCCGACATATTTATTTATGTGCATGTTTGATACAATTATTTTAAAATGTTTCAGAACCTTGCTGAAAACTTCAATTCTGGAGTCCGGCAGATTCTCTTGACTGGCAAGGCCTATTACAAATCTCTGCAAGGTAACCTATAAATACCTCCATGGTCTGCCTATAACTACTAGTATTCTATGTCAACTGGAAACGTTGCTGTGAAAAATGGATCAAACTGCGGTCAAACAGACCAGCAACCAAACTCTGTTGTAATACGGACTCTGGTCTAACAGACCAACAATCAAATGTCCAACTAATGGACCAGCAATCAATCTAGTTGAACTGTAGTGATCTTGACCATCAGTTAAGGCCAGCCTTTAATGTTAGACTGTATGAGTTGCTTCAGTTAAGTCTTATTTAATGCTTATACACTCATGCCCCTGCCAATTGGATAACCAGCCGGATTCTGATTTAATTAACAATTAAGTCTCTGAAGAAAAAATTGCAAAATTTCCTTTAATGCACTCTGACTGGTTGAAGAGGCATTCAAGCCAAGACTGATAAGTTACTTATAATTGCTTTACTGAACCATACAATCAGCAGCCGGCCTGTGCCCATCTTGTACCAAATTGTTGGTTTAATTTAGCAAAAATAAACAATAACTTAATATGTATGGAACAAGTTGGTGCTACATATTTTAGCTTCAGTTAATATAGGAGTTCTTTGGAATATATACAAGTCATTTAAAATACATCTGCCTCACTAGTGTTATTGTTGGCTCAAAGCAGAAAATAAATCTGGCTTGAAATAAGTTTGATTAAAAAGAGCATAGGAATGCATTTTAACTTTCTGTTTGCTTTCTCTTAAATAACAGAGATGGCATTTTTTATTAATATTAAATCATGCTTTTATGTTCTCAAAGTGATATGAGTAAATATTTATATTCTGATAAAAAAATACTTAACTGTTTGTTAATGTATGTATAAAGCTGCCTGTCTGATAAAATGAAAAACACAGCACAGTGACATTTACAATTTTTTTAATACTGGTTTAAAAGACAAATACATTAGTACTGTATATCTTTAGGCAGAAGTAACAATTTAAGGATGTTACAGCTATACACAGAGACTTCTTTAAAGGGACTAGACACCAGATGATACCATTGCAAGAAAAGAAGAAAATTGTCAAAAACTTACATAATTATGATCTTTGTATACAAAGCATTGAATCTTACCTACTAATGTATCGCATTGCTTACAACACATGTATCTTTCGCAGTTTTTGTGTATTTTTCCAAATCAAAATTTACTGGGTTTGTCTACCATGTAAATCCCAGTAAATTAAGAAAAAACAAAAATCAGTATATGCGTCTGTACTATTCACATGACTTTTACAAGCTAAATAAACGCACTATAAACTGGTAAGCCATTTTATGATGCTCTATTTTTAAACGGGTGAACTCAGCTGAGACAGCGACAAAATATTCTTTTAATCATATAAAATGATGTATTATGAGTTATAATCTTTAGTCAGTTCTCATATTTAAGGGGACTAGACAACAGATGGTCCCAAAATTGACAAATACAATTTTGGGACAAATACAATTTTGGGACAAATACAATTTTGGGACAAATACAATTTTGGAACCATCTGTTGTCTAGTCCCTTTAAATTTGAGAAATGAAAAGTTATGATTCAGAAAGTTAAATAGAAGAAGGAAGACCACTTGTAATCATCATTAAAAAGTTTATCTTGTCAAAATATTGGTTGTCTAGTACCTAGAAGTTTGAGAAATGAAAAGTTTATATGATTCAGAAAGTTGAATAAAAGTGGGATGACTTCAAAACCATTTGTGATCATGAAAAAGTTTATGTTGTCAAAGTCATTATCGTCCTTATTTGGAAATGTCTGTCTGCAATCTAAAATATACAATATTCATCTTTGTAAAATGGGGGAATGAGATCATTTTGACGTATAATGTTATCATCCCTCCTGCGATTAGAAACTGATATATGTAGAAATAAATTGCAGCTTGGTCAACATGGAGTCCGGACAAATTGAAAAATTGGCTTAAGCAATGTTTGCTTTTAATATCAGCGGATTAAATAAGTCATTCCTCACAGTTTTGATGCACTTTATTTGTCTTAAGTTTCATAATAACGTCAATAATGTGGAGGTCATGGGTATAATATATTATTACAATGACTATGAGGAAAATATTTTGCTGGGTTTATTAGAGTGTTTCACAAAGAATAGCCATCACCATGTTTTTATATTTGCATTGTACACCTGCAGGAAGAATAAAAGTTAAGGGCGTCTGTTTTTATTTCATTACAAAAACTGGTATAAAGGAAGACATATTTTCAAAATCTTCCTGTTTAATCTAATAGCTCTGTTTTAAATTTTGTACCCATAGAAGTGAGGTAGAAACCTGGCCCTTTTTGGTATGAGATATTCAGGGGCATTTTAGGAGTACTTGGGTTGTCCTGCGGATGGTACATGGAACACAGAGTCGCAATGGTACATTGAACACAGAGTCACATAATCAATATTATTAGATAACCAATATTCCGGTAAAAAATGACCAAGTAAAATCGATTGGCTTGGGGGAGGGGTGTAAGAACCACAAAACAACTGCAAGCAAAAGAAGCTGTTTGATAGTTATTGTTCATCTTTGCTTTACCAAACCATAATTCAGCATAAGACGGGCACAGCTTAAAAACATTTTTATTTAGAAAAGAATGACCTGCCATGCTTTAATGTGAGTTGGCAATGATAATGATAATTATAATAGTATTTGTCATAATTTCTCTTGATATATCATTCCCTATATATTTCAGTTGCGTCCTCAGCAGCAAATGCATACAATGAAGCCCTGGGTCGCGTGGGGTCCGCAGCGAAGATTTGCCGTGGGGGAACGGAAGAGATAGGTATGAACACATACCAGTATGCTGGTTAGAGATTGCTGGTATAGGAATGCTGGTTTAAGAATGCTGGTATAAGACCACATCCATATAGCTTTCCATTCTTGTTTTACAAAGGTTATATACCCATTTTCTGTCACATTTTGTCTGCAATATATAAGGGCAACTATTTGATAATTGAATTGAAGAATGTATGACTCGTTAACCAATATAATACTGACCACGACCATATGGGGAAAGACATGTTCAAGCCTTGACCAAACTAATTTTGAAACAATGTTTTTTTTACCTTAAAAGTCATGCTCCAACCTTGACCATTCTTAGTTTTCAAAATGTTCATGAATTCTAAAGAAATTCACATACTTGAATGCTCTGATTTACTGTAATGATATAGTAAGTGATGGATACATGTCATTTAATGAGTCAAAACTCATAATATATCAGTCATATTAAGTGCTCGGTGTTAATAAAAACTTGTTGGGCAGTTTCAATAGATTATGGGTTTTTTTGGCGATCTGCGCTTTACTAAATTAATATACAGTTGTCATATATTAGGGATGGGTAAATGTTTTGTCAGGTTTGATAAATAACAGAAATTAGTCAAAGTAAAGACACAGGCCTGGTTCTCGCCATAGCAATTAAGAAACTAGTAACAAAAAAGTACTTGATCATTTATCAAAACTACCAGCAGCCTAAGGCCAAAAAATCGTTTGGTTAGGGTTACATCCTTTTCATAAACAGGTAGTGTAGGTAGGATTTTTAATTTTTTTAGACAGCTTTAAGTCAGAACGTTATTGTCAGCATTTGGGAATGGTTATAAAGTAGTCTTTTGTATACAGTTTTAAAGGTTTTAAATTAAACGCACACACCTCAAAATATATATTTTTATTTTTATTTTTTTATTATACATGTATATATTTATATTACTTTTTTACCAAGGAGCTATGATACTGATAGGGTTCCTATTTCGTAGGTAAAGTTGGGTTTATGCCTTATTTAAGTGACTATACACCAGATTGGTACCAAGAAAAGTTTTTTTCTGTAACGAATCTCAGGACAATTATTTAATAAAATGTTTTACTCTTTGATATCATAATTGTGAAAAACAATCCAAAATGTGAAAAAAAAATCTGTTCAGAGACCTATGTGGTACTTCAGTTAGTTAGTTTCAATGCATTGTACACATCGATACCAAGTTTATGTCAGTTTTCAACAATTTTCTTTTTTTTCGCCATTTCATCATACGGTGTATAGCCCCTTTAAAGCCTTTAGGCCATTAAAAATGAACCTTTAGTTTCATAGGCGTATTTTTAAAAAAAATGTAGGGAGTGTGGGGTTTTGTCTTTTTTATATTTTTGATATAAAAACTGAAGCCATTTCTGCGCTTAACATGTTGGAAAAACAACACCATAAATGTAGCTGTTTAACAAAATAAGACATACTTTTCACACCATACAAATAATGTCATGAAAATGTTTCTCATCATAATCATTTTGACTTAAAAAAGGAATCATTCTAAAAAAATACATCAAATAAAAATAATGGAGTAGGGTAAATAATTTTTTGGCCCAATGTTACAACATTGATATATGACTATTTACAACATTCTTTATTTTTTATGACTGTTGTCAACTTATTTGTGGATTTACGGTTTATTAACTCAAACTTTGTGTTTGAGGGTTTGTAAATGAAGACAACTTGTAGAGTCACTTCTTTACTCTGAACCATTTTTTTCCTGTCTTTCTCCTTGTTAGTTATAAAGTAGGCTTGGAACAAGAAAAACATGATCTATAAATCTATTGACTGTATACCATGATTAGTTATTATTTTATAACATGAAAGATAGAAGCTGATGTTCTCTGAGTTAAAAAGACAGGTTTTCAAAAGTCTTATAATCCGCATTTTAAAAGCTATGTGATCTATCTTGTAAATATGGTATGGCAAGTTGAAGAAAAAATCAAATAAACATTTTCAATCCATATATATTTAGCATGCACAATGACAGCTTCCAACAGCGCTTTGTCCCCAATCATGATTTAAATTACATCAAAGATTTCCTAGGAAGACCCATTGAGTTGGATAAAAACCCACATAAACTTGACCTCCCTCCTCTGAGATTAAACATAGCCCATGATTGATTGTATGGATGTATTTATCCGCCTGTCAAGGATGGACAAATTAGCATTTAATTGGTTTAAGAGCCCTAGGCTGGTATTCATAAAGCATTTCCATACTTAAGTCACTTTCAAATTTAGCTCTTTCATTGGTCATATAATATGAAAAATAAATAATTTCTGAAATTCATAATTTTCATTGGACTTTTTGAAAGTCCATTATACTTCAATGTTAAAAACCCTTATACTTCTTTTAATTTGACTTCGAAAATTTTAAGAAATTGACTTAAGTTAGGAACTGACTAAAGATTATAAATACGGTCCAGGTAATAGTTAGATGACATGAAGAAAATTCTTAATGAATAAGAATTGGCAGAGTGAGCGTAGCGAAGGATGTAGTGTTCGCTCATTTTATAATCATAATTTTCATACTTTCAAATAAGCTTTCAAACAAGGTTCCAATAACATATTTTGTATATATTTTACACAAAATGACACATGATACTATTTCCACTTCTGACATTACTGTTAGATCAATATTCCAATCAATTGCAAACCTGTGTTTTGTGTCTCCTCTTTATATAGAGCAGAAATGTTACCATGGCAATCAATACTTTTTTTCTGCCGTTACCAAGAAATGCTATAAAATACAATAGGACTGATTCTGAAATATTTGCTCATATCATTGTTTTTTAATTCATTAGTTGTTTTTAATTTTAAAATATTTGTTACTTTGAAAGAGGTATAATTATAATTGAACATATACCTTGATAAGTTATGACAATTAGATTACGACCAATGCCAATATAAGCACAGCCTGGGAAAATAACAAACTAATCCTTCTCCCAAGTCCAACAGATAGAAAAATGTTTCCCCCCAAAATGCTGCTTTTCTAAATTGTTCAATAACAGCAGATATTATATGCTTGTTCAAATGCTGTTCTTATATTTTGTACAGGTCACAATACTTTTAAATAATAGTTAGTTTTTTTTTAGAACACAAAAAATAATGCTTAAAGTTTGTTAAACTTTCTTAGTATTCAGCGCGAAATGCCTTTTGAATTCCTTTTTACCAGTCAATGCAGTGTGCATGTGTGGGCTTCTAAATAAATCACTTAATTAAACTGATTCATGACTTAACGGAAATTTGGCCTTTATTTCATTACTTATGGAAGGTGGTCGGCAGTTGTAATCAACTTAGTGGAATTTTAGTTTTAATGTGAATCTGTCCAGCAGACTGATTGGCAGAGGCAGGAGCCTCACAGAACACTTACATGTAATGGTAACCTTTTGTATTAGTTTAGACATATCTATTTTACAACAATTGTGGAACAAGTTGGCAAGATGTTATATGAAAGTGTGGTCTTGTGTTGTGGGGGAAACCCGAGTACCCGGGAGAAACCCATTTGTCTGCCTTGGTGACCACAAACCAAACTCGCAAAGGCCGGGGCCAGTAATCAAACCGGGTCGCCTAGGTGAGAAGCAAGTGCACTAACCACTGCTCTAACCAGACAACCATGTATTGTTTTAGTCTACATCATCACTGTGGGTCTTGTTCTCATGCTGTGAGTGAGAGAGTGCAACAAATGTTGTACAATAGTTGAGAAATGAACAAGATGTGTGAAGTGGCATTTTGTGTCATCTGTGTTTCTCATTAATTGACATTCATTAACACAATTTGTTAACAATATTTCCCTAAGTATATAACCCATGAAAAAAACACAATGAGTTATTTAAGCAAATATTATCTTGTTAATTTCAACAACAAAAATCTGGCTCTAATGGCTTTACTTTGTTAAATTCATTTGATTTTGTACTGTAACTAAATTTATATAAAGTCTATCTTCGTAAGTAGGTTTTGTATGACAAATGAAAACAAATCTACAGCATGGGTGTAATAATTGACAATAAAATTAATGAAAACATTAATTAACCTATCATAAATGTCTATCATGATGCTAATTGAGATGTCTCCTTTGAAGTTTACTGCCCAGCAGCTTTAAACCTTGACCTTGGTGTGGTTCAGTTAGGTTTAATTATACATTGCTGAAACATTGAACATTGTAATGAAGAAGTCGGAGATGGATTCTAGACTTTAAAAGGACTGACCAAACATATTGGCAATATATAATCAAGCATGATTTAAGCATCCTGCATGCGCAAACCCCCAGCCCCCATTTTCCCATATGCAACCCCCACCCCCATTTCCCCATATGCAATCCCCCCAGCCTTATAAGCAAATCCCCCCCCCCCAATTTCCTCTTAAGTTATCTGGTAAGTGAACTTTCCATGTCAGTGTGGTAGAAATATATGTGAAGAAAACACCAAAATGTAACATTTTATACAAAAAGTTGTCATGGGGAGGTCCCATTCAACACTTGTTCCCCATTGAGAGCCTATATATTTGACTCCTTGGAAGGGGATAGACGCCATATGTTGCTCCTCCAAGCTGTTGCCCCAGCTTCAAACATTCTAACTTTATCTGCGCCTGTACTGAACAGTTTAATAATAATAATTGGTTGTGTTTTTCCCAAAGCATACAATAAGACTAGACAAAATGTTAAATAATAACATTTTATTTAAGTTAAGTAAGTTATTTAAATTGACAATATATATACATTTTGGGGATCGTTGGGCAGATGAGGTTTGCTTGTATAATGAGTATTCAAAGTCACAACTGGTGTTTGATAGTTTCAACTCAGTCTCTAATCGAAAACCACACTGAGTTTGACGTTGAATTAATGTAGAATTCATGTATGATGCTTAGAACATGTTTGTTTATTTACTATTCTTAAACATGAACACAAATGACAGGAGTAAAAACACATGTTTCTAGTTGACTTTATACTCTCAGAATTACAAGTGTCTTTATGATATAATTTAAAACATCCTCATGCAAAACAATTAAGTCAAACTTAAACTGCCTCTCACCCCATGGGTTGTGAGTTCAATCCCCACACCCAGAACTTTCTCATTTCATCTCAGGTCTGACTACCAAGGAAACAGATTTGAGAGTGATTTTATTAGCGATCAGATTTCTTCACAATCAAGCTAATTATTTTTAGTATATAAAATATATAAGGTCAAAAAATAAAAATGGTTTTGTTAGGGTTACATCCTTTTCAAAAACAGGTAGGGTAGGTAGGCTTTTTTATTTTTATTAGGCTTTATATAAGAAAATAATTGTGATCATTGGAGAATTGTGTTAAAGTAATTTTCTGTATAAAAGCCTTAAAGGTTTTAAACTACATATCAATAAACACATGAAAAAACAGAGTTTTTGTTTTGTTTTATCAATTGACTATAAAAACGGTAGTGTCGGCACCTATTTCATCGGGTAACCTGAACGAATTGTTTTTTAGGACTAAACTAAATACAAACTACCATACTCACTGCTAAATGTAAAAGCAGGAATGAGGATAAGTTATATATATATATATATATATATATATATATATATATATATATATATATATATATATATATATATATATATATATATATATATATATATATATGCCAGCAAGCTCATAATGCAGAATAAAGGACTTAACTAGCTGAAGAGATTTGGCAGCATCTTGTAGAGCCCTTGCCTGAAAAAGGACTTATTCCTCAGTAATCCCATTGATTTCTAGTTCTGTATCCTTATCTTGGCTTAAAGCTACACTCTCACAGATTGACAGTTTTGACCCTTTTTTATTTATATTGTCACAGAATCAGCTGATTTTGGCATCAACGCCTTAACTGCAGTCATAAAAGATTACCCACAATAGAACACATCTCAATTGTTTGGAAACAGCCGAAAATTTTAATTTTTCTTAAAGCATTAGTAACACTTTTAGCTATAAAACATCAACTTTCCAATGTAAGTATGAAAACTGTAATCTGCTCTTTTTTCAGCAGTCTTACATCACTGATTTCCAGACATTAAGGCAAAAATTGGCACATTCCAAGACAAAAAATTGTCAAGACAATCAATTTGTGAGAGTGCAGCTTTATTTCATCTTACTGCTTTTTAGCTTTTTTTAAACACTGTCACCATTAAACAGTTTGTGATGTAATGATCCATCAGGGTATGAATTTCAAGGTTGTGCCATTGATCATAGAGCTGTGGATATAATTCCATATCACTTGAGGGTTCTGGAATGCAGAGAACAGTTGATTGTGAACAGTAAATAATTGACAACAACACAGGGGTTGATTTATTCATAGATGTTAAGTCATGCTGATATACTATTGTTTATCAGGGCATCAACTCCTTTTAAAGTGTTTCTTATATTAAATGCATGAGGAATTAAACATGTAAGGATGGTAAAAAAAGAAACGATATAGACTATTTTGCATCCCTGAAAGTTTAGTTTTAAAAACGCCAGCTTGTAAGAATACATGGGTAGTTAAGAGAGTGACTCTTTAGTATCACTTCTTTTCTTTTCAAGTTTCTGCATATAACAAAATGTTATTAAACACGTCTATTATTTTCAGGTGAGGCCATACTCCAGATAGCAGAGGCTCAGAAGGAACTTCAGGCCAGACTGGAGGACAGTGTGAGTGTCAGAGAAAACAATCAAGGGCTCTAACTCATGTATAAGAGAAAAACAATCAAGGCTCTCATAAAACTCATGTTCAAGTTTAAAATCAAGGCTCATAGCTCAATCATAAAACAAGGCTCATAATCATATAAAAAAAACAATTAAGGCCATAAAATGAGCACATGTTGTGTATTTCATTAAAGTAAAATTAGTTGTTGCTCGTATCTCTATTTAGAAACAGTCATAACCTGAAACTCACAGAGAAAACAAAAAGGATCTGTAGCTGTCATAGAAAACAATCAAGTGTAGTGGTAGCTCACATAGAAAACAATCAAGTGTAGTGGTAGCTCACATAGAAAACAATCAAGGCCTGTAGCTCACATAGAAAACAATCAAGTGTAGTGGTAGCTCACATAGAAAACAATCAAGTGTAGTGGTAGCTCACATAGAAAACAATCAAGGCCTGTAGCTCACATAGAAAACAATCAAGTGTAGTGGTAGCTCACATAGAAAACAATCAAGGCCTGTAGCTCACATAGAAAACAATCAAGGCCTGTAGCTGTCATAGAAAACAACCAAGTGTAGTGGTAGCTCACATAGAAAACAATCAAGGCCTGTAGCTCACATAGAAAACAATCAAGGCATGTAGCTCACATAGAAAACAACAAAGCCTGTAGCTCACATAGAAAACCATAAGGCATTTAGCTCACATAGTTAACAACAAGGCCTTGAGCTCACATAGAAAACAATCAAGGCCTGTAGCTCACATAGAAAACAACAAGGCCTATAGCACACATAGAAAACACAAGGCCTTGAGCTCACATAGAAAACACAAGGCCTTGAGCTCACATAGAAAACACAAGGCCTATAGCTCACATAGAAAACAACAAGGATTGTAGCTCACATAAAAACAATCAAGGCCTGTAGCTCACATAGAAAGCAATCAAGGCTTTTAGCTCACATAGAAAACAACAAGACCTAAAGCTCACATAGAAAACAACAATGTCTATAGCTCACATAAGAAACAACAGGCATGTAGCTCACATAGAAAACAACCAAGGCCTGTAGCCCACATTGAAAACAACAAGGCCTAAATCTCACATAGAAAACAACAAGACCTAAAGCTCACATAGAAAACAACAATGTCTATAGCTCACATAAGAAACAACAGGCATGTAGCTCACATAGAAAACAACCAAGGCCTGTAGCCCACATTGAAAACAACAAGGCCTAAATCTCACATAGAAAGCAATTAATGCCTGTAGCTCACATAGAAAACAACAATGCCTGTAGCGCACATAGAAAACAACAAGACCTGTAGTTCATTTAGAAAACAACAAGGCATATAACTCACATATAAAACAAGGCCTGTAGCTCACATAGAAAACCACAAGGCCTGTAGCTCGCATAGAAACAATCAAGACCTGTAGCTGACATAGAAAACAACAAGGCCTATAACTCACATATAAAACAAGGCCTGTAGCTCACATAGAAAACCACAAGGCCTGTAGCTCGCATAGAAACAATCAAGGCCTGTAGCTGACATAGAAAAAAACAAGGCTTTTAATTCACAAATAAAATAAATGAGGCATAGAAAGGAAAAGAGGCATGAAGCTTACATAAGTAACAATCCAGGCCTGTAGCTCACATATAAAACAATCTAGGCCTGTTGCTCACATATAAAACAATAGAGGCCTGTAGCTCACATAGAAAACAACAAGGCTTTTAATTCACATATAAAATAAATGAGGCTTAGAAAGGAAAAGAGGCATGAAGCTTACATAAGTAACAATCCAGGCCTGTAGCTCACATATAAAACAATCTAGGCCTGTTGCTCACATATAAAACAATAGAGGCCTGTAGCTCACATAGAAAACAATCTAGGCCTGTTGCTCACATATAAAACAATCTAGGCCTGTTGCTCACATAAAAAACAATAGAGGCCTGTAGCTCACATAGAAAACAATTGCGGCCTGTAGCTCACATAGAAAACAATTGAGACCTGTAGCTCTCAATAGAAAGATAATCAAGGCTTTGTACCTCACATAGCTAACAGACAAAGCATGTAGCTTGCATTAGTGCTTGAAACAAGCCTAGATTTGCACAGATATGTAAAACAAATTTGAAATAGCTCAGCAAACATTCATAACTTTTATGTGCGAGGGTGTATTAATCTGCAACAGAATGATTTAACAATGCATATGTATTGACTACCAGCTGTTACAAGCTACTTAGGCAATATTGTGCAAATTCATTAGTTTGGTGTCATTTTTCTTCAGAAAAGGATGCATAGAAAATAGATTTCTTTGATATTTTTGCTTGATAAGAACATGCATACAATGTGTCTTACACAAGAAGTGTTAAATGGCTTTAATTAACCACACTTTTATGAACCAACTCTATATAGAATTTTCAAACACATTGCACTATTGAATCGTAATTAAAGCAAATAATTTTGCGATCATAACTACGATGTTATTAAAATCTTTCATGACAGAAAAGATTGATATGTTGTTGATTATATTTTTCCAGACGAAGGCTTTATTCACCGACCTCATTCTTCCTCTGGAGCAAAAGCTGGAAAAAGACTTCAAGAAAGCAAATGTAAGTCATCCGATGTGAAATAATTTGAATGAAGGACAAAACATCCCATGGTCAAAACATCCCATGGTCAAAACATCCCATGCCATTTTTACTAGGTGATTAATACATTCCCAATCATTTTGACATGTTGGACAAAACATCCAACATCATTTTGACATATTTTTTCATAGTGGACATGGGTTCAGATAATCTTATAAACAGGTAGGGGGGTGGGGGTAGGGGGATGAGCTAGTCTTCTTCTGTATATTTTATTTCTGCAGTTTGAGGACTGACTTGCTAAATTCTAGCAGTAACTGCTGAAAAAACAATCGAAAAAATAAATAGTGATTTTAATGGGACAGAATTCTTGAACATTTTTAATAAACAATGTTGCCAATATATACAATGATGAAAGGCAAGATATAGGGGCCATATTCATAAAACATCTTCAGTTATTTCCCAACTTGAATCACTTCACTTTCCTAATTTCTGTATATCACTGGTCATTACGGGGTTTAAATAGATGATCCAATATGGGATATATGTGGCAAACGAACCATATTGGTTGAGAGCGAAGCTGAAACCAAATATGGTTTCCTGTGACCCGTATATCCCATATTAGGTCACCGACTAACCCTGTGACATAAATGTCACATGGACAACCTGTTTCCATTTATCAATATATGAGAAATGTTTCATTTATTCATCAGAATTTGAAAATCGAGATGACGGTAAAGTTGGAAGGTAGTTGGTAGTTGGGGATTCGAATATTCAACTACTTACCAGTTGCCAGTTGGGGATTCGAATATTCAACTACCTGCTAGTTGCCGGTTGGGGATTCGACAAACACTGTTTTAATTCACTTTTATTCGTATATATTCGCCAGTCGGATATTCGACCATTTCCAGTCGATTATTCGCGAATGTTCAACTGCAAAACCAGTCAGTAGTTGGGGATTCAGATTATGTCTATATATATGGTTTTAAATGTCACATATGGTAAAATTAATCGCCAAATGTTTCTTTTTGCATGTACACATATGTATCTTTGCGACAAACACTGTTTTAATTTACTTTTATTCGTATATATTCGCCAGTCGGATATTCGACCATTTCCAGTCGATTATTCGCGAATGTTCAACTGCAAAACCAGTCAGTAGTTGGGGATTCAGATTATGTCTATATATATGGTTTTAAATGTCACATATGGGAAAATTATTCGCCAAATGTTTCTTTTTGCATGTACACATATATATCTTTGCGACAAACACTATTTTAATTTACTTTTATTCGTATATATTCGCCAGTCGGATATTCGTCCATTTCCAGTCGATTATTCGCGAATGTTCAACTACTAATCAGTCAGTAGTTGAATATTCGAATCCCCAACTACCAACTACCTTCCAACTTTACCGTCATAAAATCGAGGCCTTATTGGTACGATATAATTTAGTGACCCAATATGGAAAAATATGCGGTCACACCAGTCATGGTTTCATTCATATTGGAGGCGTGATATAAAACATACTCATTTCTGAATTAGTATGTAATATATGAGGGAAAGATAAATAAATGTAATAAATTAAAAATAAATAATTAAATGCAATAAATTGATAATGTAAACAGTACTGTCAATAAACTTGTTGAAAAGTTATAAGAGCTTTTATCTTTGTAAATAATACTCCCTTATTATTTTTCTTAAGACAAGGATAGTGAAAGTGATCTATTAATGCTTCATTGTGTAAATAAAATGAAATATAACTTGATCATTTTGTTATCAAGTAGAAGGTATTATACACATGCAAGAACTCTATTATTGCGGCAATTTTCTTCACCCAGTATTTGACTCATACTTTCTGTTTATTTGCCTGTATTAGGTATTTGGGATGATTTAATTCCTGAACAAACAAAAACACCCATAAACATGACTATAAGACAACTCCACCCTTGTCACTGGGTTGTCAGGGGTGATGGCCTTTTATTATCGTGGGAGGTTTATAGTTCTGATATCTTAGTTTTGTAAGAATTTCAACTAATTCACTGCTAAGAGTACCGACTACTTCATATTTTCAGGTGAAAGGAAATGATAGTGATATCTGTGTGCAAATATTTGATTTTACTTGACATTGAATTGCCCAAATATTGGACATTGTTTTATTAATTTATTAAAGTGTATATTGGTAAAGTTAATAATTCACTTCATTTCTGAATCAGACAAACAAATTTCATTTTTTTGAGGATTTGTCTACATTTGCGTGAAACTTTTTAGATGGTTATCAGTTTCATTAGAAAAGTATACACCCTTTATATAAGTAAAACAAAAAGAAGCTAAAAATCAATGATTATAGCAATTTGCATGTTATTTCACTTAATCTTAGTGCTTAAGACTTTTATCTAAGATAATTGATAAAATGAAGTGATGAGTTTTACGAATAATTTACCTGAAACAATTGTAAAATATATACTTGTATGACTGTGGGTAAAGTTGCCTTTAATCGTTTTGATTATTTTAAGCTGTGATTGCAATTAGATTGAGACTTGTTTTAAACTTATGCATATGCATGAACTGGTGTGCATTAAGCAGTGAAACAGCTGAATATATATATACATGTACAAACAACACCCTCACCACTTGAATACCTTATATTTCTTCATTTTCTACCGAAATCCATTGAGTGCAAAACAAATAATTTTAAAACATTTTGAGTTTATGCAAACCAAACATGTTTAATTTTGAGTTTCTGCATATCGCATACCCACGTTGAGTCTTCAGTACTCCGTTAAAGCCTTTAATATAACCTCTATCAAACGGTGTACATAGTAAAAGTTTATATGAGCTCTTTCACACTATTTCACATCATTTTATACTATTTTACAGAATTTCATGTCATTTCAAACTATTTCACACCATTCCATACGTAAGTTCACACCATTTCATACTATTACAGTAATTCCACATATCTTACTATTTCATAGTATATCATTCCATTTTATACCATTTCACAATATTTAACACCATTTCATACTATTTCACCATTTCATACTATTTCACATAATTCACAAAATTTCATACTATTTCACACCATTTCATTCTATTTCGTACTTTTTCACATCATTTCATACTATTTCACAGTATATCAACATTTCACATTATATAGGCTTAATTTAGATTTAAATTTCACCAATGGTCGCATGTCTTAATTATGTTCCCTTATGTTACATGATCCTGCTGTCAGTCGGATGCCAGGTAGTATTTTCAGGGTAACAATCTTGTCTTCATGCCCCTACAACAAAGCTTGAATTTCTCGAAGGTTCATAGTTTAAGTACAAACATCATAAAAGGTTTTCAAGACTTACACAATTCTCTCTTGGTCTTCCATTTTCAGTCAGATGCCCGAAAATATGTACAGGGTCACAAGGTCGTCTTGTCCCCATACAACAAGGCCTGCGAATCTCTGAAGAAGTTCAGAAAGAAAACGAAGAACAAACTTGTTTACGACAACGAAAAAGAAGCTCAGGTAATTATTATTAATATTCTTACCAAATACAACTTTTTTTATTTGTGTCTGCCTCTCACCTAACAGGTTGTGGGTTTCGATTCCCACCTGGGGAACTTTCTCATCACCCCTGATAATGGATACCGGTATAAACAATGGTTTCTACCCAGAAGACAGACAAAATAAAACAAAGTACAAATTTCGCACTTGTATGGAATAGTATTGAGTTTAACTGTTTTTCATAGAAATGGCTCCTTGCATCGTCATGTTCAGCTCATACCTATTTATATATTAGTCTTAACACAAGAAATAATATTTTTAAGGAGACAAATTCCTGTCACTCATTCTTAAAACAGTTTTATTATTTAGCTGAGGCAGACATGCGATGGAATTTCCCAACATGCTGACAATGCGCGCTGCATCTCTTGTTATGTTTTTATATTTTATTGTTTTGATAGAGACATATTTTAGGGATTTTGTCAATCAATTTTAACTATATGATGTTTTGTGAATTTCAGTACATGCGGAGTTTAGGAAAGTGCCAAGACAAATTAGACCAGTTCAGAATACAGGGCCTTAAGTCTGTAAGTAACATGCGGTGTGAGCCAGTCTATGTGTCTTGACTACTGGTAATGATATGTAACCTGTTTTAAGATTACAATGAAATTATTTTCGATTTCTTATCAAGTCAGTGAGACATTTTTGTACACCTTAATTAAAAATGACTGTATATTCAATGTACATCAAACAATTCAATTTAAAAACAAACAAACAAGGTATTGTGATAGCATTTGTGTCATCAACTTTGTGCAAAGACTTTTTCCTTGGCAATAATACAAAATCCATTTAAGATGTTCACATGAAACTTGGTACACATGTTACCAGATCCAATGCACCCCAATGTGAAACAGGACCCATAACTCTAGCTTTAATAATTGTTGAGTTAGATTTTATTTATGCTAAATATAGCATATGAGTTTTGGGATCCACTTGTGGTTTTCTTATAAAGCCGATAGCATCGTTGAGTTCTGTCTTCTGACAATATGAAAAGTGCTCATTTATTAATAGCAAACATTTGATAAAATTCTTTTTTTCCGTTTTCCCTTACAATTGTATGAGAACCTTTCATGTAGGGCTAATAGTAATATTAAGATAAATTAATTTCAAGGTGCCATCTTTTCTTCTGAATATTTCTTCAATCCATATTAGTTAAATAAGTCTTATGCAACATGAACAGCTAATGATTGTACATAAGCATCATCTGATTTTATATTCCATTATATTTTGGAATAGAATCCTCTTTGTAGCATTGTTGACATTAAGATCATTAAATGTCTATGATTTTTAAGGTGTCATCTTTCTTCTCGATGTATTTCTGGTCATTAACTATAAACATGCGTGGGAAGGGCGGGATTTTCTATAGAAAACTGTAGTTATATGGAAAAAAAAAGAGAAAATCATCCGACAATAAATTGTAGCACTTGTATTACATTATTTATCAAGAGGAAGAAATATCAGGTGAATTTGATAAAAAATATAAATTAAGAGGTATAAGAATTAAATGTAGCTAAAATCTTCACGTACTGTTTATCTCTCACAATACATAAGTGTATTATGCATTGACATTTACGTAGATATGCTATATGTTTACAATATCCATTTTAATTTCCCTGTTGTTTTGGAAATTTTAATCTTTAAGTTTATCTTAAAATCCACCAAAAAGTCTACATTCCCATTGTAATAACAGTTTTTCAAAATGTATCTAAGTTGTAATAAACCCTTAAGCATTTTATAAACAATATTGAGAACTATGCTAAAAGCTCACTTAATTTCTTATGATAATGTAGAGCCCACTGTCATGAATATTTATGAACATTTTGCTGACAGAATAACAATTATTACAAGAAGTCAAATACAGATATCAAAGTCATATTTCAATATCTTCTATGTGTAAGTCTGCAAGATCAGGGAACAGTAAAATAACAAAATAATGAACTAAAATATGACCAAATTTTTTAACATTTAGACATAAATTAAATCATCTTAACTGAGCCAGGAACTGTTGTCCTGTTAGTGCAATGTTTCGAACTAAGGCCAACCAGGTCGGACTCCCGGCCTACACGCATGTGAGTTTGGCTGGCGGGCATCAAGCCAGAAAAGTGGGTTTTCTCCAGGTTCTCCAAAAACTCAAGACCACACTCTCGCCCAAGGGGCGAGACATCTTGCCAAATGAGAGTATCTTAGTGTATATTAATATAACTTTCTTCACAATCATTCTAAAATAAATTCTAATGGTTTAAAATAAGCCAGGAGATTGGAAGTTGTTATATGTTATCAGTATATTTATGTACAAATTCAGGCGTTACTAGAAGAGCGACGATGCCACTGTTTTGTGCTACAACGACTATGTGCCGTGTCCCATCTCCACCAAGCTGGGCACCGACATGGGGTAGACTTATACCGGGGCCTTCCAGAGTGGGAGGACATCAGTTCACATCCACACACACTACCCCCTTCTGCTGAACAGGTTATAGCGGACTATATGGTGAGTTTATTGTTTTTATTGTTTGAATACTATGAGATTGTTTCAAAATCACTCAGCAAAGCCTGGTTGTCAATCAAATCAACAGAATATTGTTTCATTACATTTTTGACACCAAAGAGTGATGCTGTTTCACCCAAACTAGAACAGTTAGACACATCACTTAAAATATTTTGCATTTCTAAGATGTTCTAGGTCACCATGTCAGTTGTGTGTGTTTTTTTTAAATATTAGCAACTGAAAAAACAAAATATCTTGGATTCTTGTTTTATAGATGCAAGACTTGCAGCACATATTTTTTGGATATTATTGAGAGGTGGACACCTATTCCACTATACCACCTCACCCTCGACTTGCTTCTCTTTGAGAGTGAAATTATACCCTGAGTATTCAAGAGTTCTTGAAACACAATATGAAATCATTTAAAAAATGACAGCTAATATGCATGATGCACTGCTTTGTATTTTTAGCATGAGGGCTTTGAACCAATGAATGGAGGTCCTGGTTTCCAAGGCAACGGTTTTCTCCATAGAGACACACAGTCACTAGGCAACGGGTTCATGAGGTCACAGAGTTCCCAAGACTTGTACAGTCAGTATGGACACTTTGATGGCAGTAAGTAGCTGTAGTTCAATGAACTAGCAGTGTGAAATGCAGACGACAGTTGTTTTGAAATTTTATAAATTGTAGTGATATATCATAAGATACGCATGGTGGAAATAACTTTACTTTCACTTTTCACTGTGTAATCAATGAGAAACAGATGCAAAGTAATTGGCTGTTTTTGTTTGTCGATCTTTAACAGTAATCATATCGTGTAGATAACACAAAAAAACATATTGATTTTCTCGACGTAAAACTTTTGCCAGACAACCTTATGTCCTTCGATTTTACTGCTGAAATGAAATTTGATGTGCATATTTCCATCTCTATTCAGGCCAGACCTTACCCCCAAGAACAGCAGGCCCTGTCCCACCAGGTGATATGCGTGTACAGGCTGTGTTTTCATTTACTGCGGGAGTGGACAACCAGATGTCATTTACCGATGGAGACATAATTACATTGATGGGGGAGAAGTCTGAAGGATGGCAGTATGGCCATAACAATTCCACACAGAGGTACGATAATACCTTAACTAAGTAAGCTTAATCATGATTTAATGATGAAAAGATTATCGTTAAGTTGCAGATATCAACTGATGGGGAAGTCAGAGGAATTACAGTATCGCCATTACATTTCCACACAGAGGGAAAACATTATCCAAACATCAAAATAGAAGAAGGGAAAGAACTCCTCTAACTCTGCTGCCTTTTTAAAATCTGTTTATTACTTCCCCTGTTGATCTTTAAAACTGTTACCAGTACTTAAGTTTGTTGGTTTGTCTAAGCCATAACTTGTGATCATGAAACAAGAATCATGGTACCGGGTAAGTTACCTTTGATGGGTAGTTTAAGCAGTTTATGTTTGATACTCATAGAATGCCTTTTATTTTAAATAATAATATGATAATTGATTTCATCAATCTGCATTTCAGGATGGGTTGGTTTCCATTGTCTTTTACAAAACCACTCTCCAGTGGTAGGGCTAGTCCTGATTTTAAACCGCTAACGTAAGTCACACTAGAATGAATAGCTTGCATTAAAAAATGTTAGATATATTTTCCAGTCTGAAAATTTGGGTATAAAATTATATTTAAAACGCATTAAGATTAGATCAGTGTTTAAAACTCTTTGCAATTTTTATAAATAGCAATTGAAGTAAAACTTTTGTTAAAATGTAAAATGTATATTAATTGTATCAGTAGTATACAGCGATTTTTATGTTACAAACAATAATAGTCCATATAATAGTATTTTACATTGCAGACCGAGCCACAGAGCCATGAGTGTTGGAGAAAGGTTGGACAGTCGGTCCCTGTCGGATTACCCACGGGAGTATGAGCACGATATACCGGGAAATATTCGCCGGCCCAAGTCCTTGTATGAAGGCTCCCCCCATACGTCTCCAGCCCCTGTGGTATGAACAAGTTTTAATTTCCTGATCTTTTGTCAGCATATTTTATGTAAAGTAAAGGGAGGTAAATCCAACAGTGTATGTTTTTGGATGGATTAGTTATTTGCACTTTTATTTATTCACAGTTCTTAAGAACCGTCGTTAATATGAATTCCTAGATATCATAAAAATATATTGCAATGAAAGAGAGCTTAAAAAAATGAAAAGAAATTATTTTTAATAAAAATATTTTGATTTATAACTTGAAGTACATCAAAAAGGACAAGGTAACTAGGAAAATACATTTGTTTGACATCCAGAACTTTCACATAAGCTCACCCTCGGCAGCTAAAGTTGTAAATATTTTTTGCGTAAAATTTAGTTTCATTTTGCGAATCACTGAACCAATTATGTATAATTTTTGTGTAAAAATATTTTGTTTTAATCCTAATTGTTTAAATGTAATAATTTCAAACCTTTTTTGGTTTCAATTTAATTATCCTATGTACAGTGTTACCCAGTATATATTAAAATGCAAATCTTTACCTGTGTACGGACAATGGTGGTGTATGGTTTCAGGCAGACGCACCGCCCAGCGCGTTTTATAGCGCAGTTCCCGTCTGTTCCCACTACCCCTCCCCACCCCACCCCCTCCAGCCAGCTGAATTTGACAACACATACCAACATATCCCCGCCCAAATATACACCAGTCACCAGGTACAGGGACAAAATGCCCTAAGTGTGGCATGACAAACAATTATTGTCATTCTCCTGTGGAGTTACTGTGTAATAGTGTTGAGGCATAAGTGGCAGTAGTGGTCGGGGTGGTGATTTTTTATATATAATAATATAAGTAATAAGTGTGTTTATGATATTATATACACAATTACAGTAACATTAAAGATATCTTAATTGCACAGTGAACTGTGCTGGCAGCCTGTTACCATGGTATTAAAAGGGGCCATTTAGATTAAAGGACAACACATTCCGGATTTACATGAAATGATAGTAAATACATTGCAGGTTAAAAGGTTATATAATTTTTTATTATATTGCTACACTGATTTTTTTTATATTTTTGAGCACGCCAGTCTAGGTAATTTTGGATCATCTCTCGTAATTACATTAAAAAATCTCCACCCCTGACTGATATTGCCACCTGTGTGATGACCAGACTGACACTAGTATGGCATGACATATTGTCATTCTCCTGTTGAACTTGTATATTGTCAAGTGACCTATGATGACACAGCATAACAATGCACTACCAATCATGAGAAGAACCATAAACTTGCTATTTCCGTCCTCCTAACATAATAAAAAATAAAAAAAAATGTTGTTTGTTGTTATTTTCTTCCCAAATGGTTATTCCAGTTTATGCTGAAATTTCCTATTTCATTTCAGATACAACTGTCCAGCATGATCTGTTTTCTATTGTGCAAACACATGTTCTAATTTTCAGCATGATCTTGATCTCAACGTTACCTTGTATGCCAAAACATGCCTGAGTATTCTAATGTTGAACATGACCCGATTTACACGTTCTTTTGTATGGTCAAACAAACCAGTATTCATATATTTGGCATGATCTTGATATTTATTGTTATCTAATTTTCAGCCTGTATTTCCTGAAATTTTAAGCATTTTCAGATTCAGCAGTGTTAAATGGAGATTTTTTGTTGTCTTCTGCAAGTTGTTCCAGTACAAAGTGAGACTTGGGATGCAAGACAATGGACAAGTCCAGAAAGAATCATCTAAGTCTTGTGTTTTGGAACAGTAGATCGTATGATTTGAATTCAAGTCCTGGAGCCTTTGACAATTCATTAGTGTTTTTTCATGATTGCTAGATAGCTTGATATTCATCCATTGTTCTTCTATTTGTATATGGAGTTACATCCATGCTGACTTAAGTAGGGCTTCTAAAAACTTACAATTTGCTGGTCTGGACCGATTTCTACCCAGCAGGACTGACTTCAGTAACAGCGAACAGCTAAAAAATTGGTCTGATTTTGTTTTCATTTTCTTTTTATAATTTCAGTCCAAGTCAGTAAAAAATGCAGAAATTGTAATACACAAACACAATTTGTCATCCACACTTCTGCTATGAAAGGCCATAATCATTAAAGGATATCATTGTCGTCTCTAAGCCCTCGATCTGCTGCATGAGTTAAACCAACACATAGATGATATGTTTAAATATTCTGCCAATCATATCTACATGTATCTATATTATCTAGTAGCACTAACATCTTCTGTATTGTGTATCAAGACTTTTTCTCCCAAAAACTTCCAATGATCATTTATTATTTCTATTTTGACATCCCATACCCAATGTATTTATCAATGCATGTGTATCCATCTTCGGCCTGCTGCATGCAATTATTGTTGGGGTGTATTTTTTATTAGACCCTGCTTGGTGATTTTTGCTGATTTTAAGAAATAATCAAAATAATAAAAGCTGATTTGATTTTACTGCATGGTGATATTCTAAATGCGATGTTTAACTTAAAAAAATGTTAATAAAACGTACATGTTACATGCTTCAATGCTAATCACGTCAATATATGCATGAAAAAAGTTCTGCAATATGTTAAACACTTGAAGGAGCATGGCAATCAGTTTTAGTCAATATTATGTATGTGTACATTACGTGGCTGCTAGTTTTCACTAACCATGATTGCATTTTTTTGTTTTAGCTGCATGGCCTGTATTCAGAGAGAGATATATCGCCAGACTCTGTCTACACCTCGTATGGAAGGCCCATTCAGGACCGCAGCCAGAGTACTACCCCCGTTCATAGCCGGCACTTTAGCAGCAGCCAGGTCCCGATCCCTCCCCCTCAATTCCACGGACCTCCGAGCATGTCCACGCCCGCCGCCCCGGTCCAACCATTTCACACTCGATCATACACACTCCCAACACACACCTCAAGTATACCACGTATGACCCCTCCCTCCAACCCTGCCCCTCTCCCCGGCAACAATGCTGTTCCCCCACCCCCTCCCCCACCACCCCCTCCTCCCATCCCAGGCCAGTCCAACAACACAAACACCAAAACAACTCCTGCTCACACAGCAAGAAGCATAATGGCCTCACCCATGCATAAACCGACTTCTGCCCCACAACCTCCTGTCCCTCCTCCATTTAATCCTCCCCCAGGAATGAAACACCCTAATGCACCAACTTCTATGTCACATCTCTCTCAGCAGCGCAGCCCAAGTAGCCGCACATCAACTTCTGGGATCCCTGGACACGCCAGCCCTTCCCGCCAACAGGTCAGCCAGCCACCTCCAGCCCCGCCCGGGGAGATCGAGGAAACCGTCAAGTATGTGCTTTTCTAATCAAGTTAATACAATAACACATTGTCTTTAAAGTTAAAATTTGAATTAAAATATTTTCAATGTTAAATGGGACATAGATTTGGTCAACTTCTAAACCCTTTTAATTACATTTTAAATATTTTTATTATTATTTTACATTTAAAATATTTGTGTTTTTCAGTTACCGTAACAACCCAATGTTTGCCACTGTAGCACTGCGCCAGACCAAAACCAATGACAGATCAGCACCAAAAATTTGATTAATTCTATGAACACCAATTGTACTTTAGTGATGGACTATAACTTCATGTAAAATCAGTGTTTGTAATGTTATTTCTGTAAAAACATATTCTCATTACTTGTGACAGTTAGGTTGTAGGGTTAATGAAGGAATACAACTGTTATATTGTTGTATCTCTGTCTTTACAGTGTTGTTTTTGTGCCATGAGTTTAACTTTGTTTTATATATGTTTGTAACTGGACAAAACCAGCCCATAGAAGTGGCATTTTAATTTTGAAACTCAAATTTAAGCATCATCAAACTGATTCCATGTTCAGAGTCATCAGCTGGATAGGTTTTTAGCTATCAAAATGAATAAAAAAAAACATAAACCAAAATCTATGTTAAGCAAATGAATAGAATTTTCTAGAACTTAATAAATTATGATCTGAGTCAAGAAATATGTCATAAACAGGGAGAAGTTAATTTTTCTAAATGTATGGACCCTTATACACTAACGGTGCTTTCTTTCTAATTGCCATTGGTAAAATCTGCTACCGGTATCTTCTGTGAAGAAAATATTATTTGTTTTTTTCTATGGTACACGTGATGGTGTTCTATGGTACATGGTATGTTTTTTGGCTGTGCAGGTTAAAATCAGAATCTGACGTCATACAAAGATTTTATTATGGCTTTATGTTATAAGGCTAGTCTTTCTGTTTTTCAAAGATAAACGTAAATGTTGATGTACGAAACCGTGCATAATGTCTGTTTTTTTAATACCACTGAAATTTTTTTCATGAAACTTGGTAAACGTGTACAGAGTGATATTGCACATAATTACATAATAATTATAATTATAATAATAATAATATATGTACTATTAATAATAATGATATGCCTAGCAAGCCCCATCACTCTGGCTAATTTAATCCTAGAGTTTTGCCCTTTATTTATCTGAGAGAATGGTGTGGCACTCAATCATTTATCATCGAAAACACAACCCTGGATGTATATTGACGGTTAACAATGTCAGATTTCTTTACATTTAACTACGCTGCAAGTACAATGTAGATCCGATGGTAATTTCAATGTAGCAGTTAAGCCTAAGGACTTTACTCCTAGAATTTTTACTAATTTATGCAATAATACTCTTCACTGGGAGTCAATTTATTAATATTTAGTAATACAAATTATACATTAAAATGCTACAATTAATTAATTAATATAATTAGTATTAATTTTACAACTCCTACTTAAACACTGGCATACATCTGACATAAAGTCTAGATACAGTGTGTATTTTGAACTACACCCGAAGTTGTTTTCGATAAAAAATGGCCGAGATGTTCCCATTTTGTGGCAATTGTGTTACGAATTGATATGTATAGATATATATAGATATATTGTATTACATAAATCATGTTATTCAATTATTTAAATGTTATAAACCAAGAAATATATTGATCAATTGTAAATAGTGTTTATAAATACAATTTTATCTTTGTAATACCAGTATATATTTTAACTATTGTATTCTGTATTGAAAATGTTATGTTAAATAATGTTAACATTTGTTCTAATGTTTCATTATGTTGTTAATGTTGGTGATTAAATGACACAAAATATGTTAATAAAAATTCAGAAATCATTACATAAATTATTATATGGATATAAATATATATACATTATATATAATTATGACAACTTGGTAATTCAGACACCCTAGACATGGTTGAAATATAATGAAAGGCTGTTAGGAATTAAAATCCTATATTAAATGTATCAAGCAATTAGTGTAATGGTAAATGTTAATGCCTGTCTTGTTACCAAATATAGTGTTAGTATTATTTGCAAATTATGACAGTCATATACTTGTACCCATCATTTTGTGCGCTGCCGTCACCACAGTTTTGTTTCTATAATAGTTTTGAGAGATACTTTATCCTAATTTGGTGATATTAAGATACTAAGTATTGTTATGAGATTCTTAGTCCTAATAAGGATATTTTAAGTCCTAATGAGGATATGCAATCTCATAATTAGACGATACTTAGTCCTAATTAGGAAATATTAAGTCCTAGTTTCGAGATAAATCCTAATTCGGATATAAGTTCTAATGAGGATATACTATCTCATAATTAGAAGATACTTAGTCCTAATTATGAGACAATAAGTGCTAATGAGGATATGCAAATTCATAATTAAAAGATACTAAGTCCTTATTAGGAGATATTAAGTCTTAGTTACGAAATGCTAAGTCCTAATTAGGATATTCTAAATACTAATGGGATATACCTTTCATGATTAGAAAATACTATGTCCTTGATATGCAATCTCATCCTAATGAGGATAAACTTCTTCATAATTAGGAGATACTAAGTCCTAATTTGGAGAGATTGAAGTCCGAGATTCCAGATACTTGGTTCAGGGCTCTTTAATTTGGATTTCGTTTATGCTTATAAGGAAACAATTAGGACACAAAGGACGCCTCCACACTTTTACACTGTTGTAGAAGCCTCAACATTGGGCATTGTCAATAGACCGCTGAGTTTGTCAAACGTCAATGGCGTGGAAACCCTTAACATTAAAATGACATGTGATCCTATGGTTCTCAAACCTAGCAGGATCATTGATGACGACCCGTAGTTAACTCCTTTAGATTTTAAGATCAAAGGTCACCTATCCTGAGTGCTTGAAACAAAATGCAAAATGGAAAAGAGGTCGTAACAAGTAGGCTACCCTATAGATCTTTGGGTCGTAGTTGCGTATGGTATAATTTATACGGTAATCTTTTGAATAAAACATTTATTACGATGTACCTTGCATGATAAGTGTTTATGTACATGACTTTTTTGGAAAAGGAAAAAAAAGCTACATAATTCGTTTTCAGTCATGCCATGTTCGTGACTTTTAATTAAAATTAAAAATCGCCCAAACTGAGTTATATAATTTAATTCTATTTATATATTTGTATATCTATAAGCATGGAGTGAACACATTCACCTTCTATATTTATAAATCGAATAGTTCAACCATGAGTAATATAAAGTGCATGTTTAATATGATGAATGTAAGTGCAGATAATTATTTTCTCAAGCCACCCAAAATCATCGACCCGTATTAATCAATAGCGTAACTCACAGTAATTGATTAATAACCGACGCCGTAATTTCCAGCCCTGAGAATATTAAGTGGAACATCAAAAGCTATTGAAAATCACTGAATAAATTCGCCACGGACAAGATGTTTCCCATATTGCAATATTGTAAGCGTTGGTGGTTACAAGCCTTTGGAGAAAAAGAGACACAAATGATCTCTTAATATATTCACCAAAACTAATTAAGTCGGTGTCACGTGAATACAGTATATCTTTTGCGAGGGTATTAATTAAAGGTTGATTTGTGGTTGGAGACATTTGTAATAGAGAACATCTGTTCCAACATTTGCCTTAATATACGGATGATGCGAATTATATATGGCGCGAAAATGTGAAATCGGATACATATTACTTAAATGCAGCTCTGCCTATCCCGTAGAGAATCTTTGGCAAATGAATAATACATTGCAAACACTATGGGGTGCCTGAAGAAAACACACACGAATACTTGCCTTTCCGAATATATTTGTCAGTTTTCGAAAGACAATATTCCAAATATGAACTTAAAAAAATATTTGTGTTTAATTTATCATCTTTAAGACTTAGTCGATACAAAATTGACATTAAACACCATGATCTCTGGACGGACATTGTCTAAGACGGGCCTCATTCTAGCGGTTTTCTCGCTGGTCCTACAAATGCTTGGTTTCTCTTGTCCCGGCTGGCTTATAGTAGACATTGACCTGCAAGTTCTTTCTGCCACCGGGAACGGAGGTATAGTGGGGTTTGGTCGGATTGTTTCAGGAAGTGGACTATGGTTTGTCCGTGTGTGCGTGCATGGAACCGGGAACCTCGTGGCCACGTGTTCTACAGACAGTGAACATGACACTTGGCAGATGGGATTTCGGCTGCATCAAGCCTTCACTGGTAAGGACAATTTTCCGGCCACTGTAAAATATAATGGAATGTATTTGATTTATATGCACGAGAAGTGGCTAATATAAGAAATCACGAGTACCGTGGTCATAAATCCGCGCGTTTCGAAGTATGTTTTTATCATATACTATTTATTTCTTCAAAGATTCAACCTCTATAAATAACAAGAAATTGCTCTGTGAATTATGATGATGATGATGATGATGATGATGATGATGTGAGGAGGAGGTTTGAAATATTTCAGCAACGTTAAATTTTGCAATAACCTATCAAGCAAAAGTGTTCCATGTGTTGCAATGTTTTATTTTTCAGGTTTGCAGTCGCTAGACTGGTTGGAGGTTCAGATCGAGCTAACCTTGGCACTGTTCTTCTGCACTGTTGCTGTCCTCTTGGTGGCCTTTAGCTTGTGTAGAGGGTTCGATCTCCCACTCAGACCTTCCTCAGCTATCGCCGCTGTATTGTCCCTCATATCAGGTAATTATAATTGATCTCGTTTGATGAAACGTACCGTCTTAGTCAGTTTGTTTGTAAAAAAGGACTACTGATTTGAAATAATTTTTCATACAATATTCAAAAATCCTTTCAAAATCACCCTTGATGGGACGAGAGTGGTTGTGGGTTCGATCTCCACCAGGAGTCTGTTTTAATGGCCGATCAAAAAGAACACCTGCTGTCCAGTATTATTTTTTCCGCGAGAGTGTTTCATATAATTATGGTTTCGGCTAAAATAAGCTGTATAAACTAATATATCCCTACTATCAGCTAAGGTAAGGCTGATACTCTAAGTTCATGTAAGTTTATTACAACATTTCCTTTGTTTCAGTTGCACTCATTCTACCGGTGATAATTAAGGTAGTCCTAGTGGTGCGTGATGCTAAAGAGGCTTCTAAAGATCTGAAAAACAACAATGGAGAAAGTTTGGTGTCGGTTGAGGATCCTTGGGCGCTTGTGCTCTCCGCTTGTGGTATGTTCTTAGCATTTGTGGCAAGTATTGTTCTGGCTATTTCTGCTGTGCTTAAAGATGAGCGGAAGAAACCCACTGTCTCTCCTCTCAGTATTTTAACACCCGCTATACTGAGAATGGGCAACTTCCCTGCAAGAATATCAACGAAGGACTTAACTGGTCATCTTCCACCATCGGCAATAATAGTTGATCAGATTGACAATGAAAATGACGGTCAACCAGCAATTGGAAGGCAAGACACGGAGGTACTGGCTTTCCGAACAGGAAGGATGCTTAGAGAAACGACTGAATACGAGTTTTACCCGCCCCCTTTTGGACAGCCAACTGGATCGACTGAACATTTGGAGGATACAACTATTATCAATTCGAGACCGCCTTCTTATGAACGATTCAAAAGTGATCTGAGTATAATTACTGGAAATGGTAAATATGAGAGAGAGATAGAAGACTTTTTATCCCAAAAGAATGTGACTTTAAAAAGGGATAATAGGGCAAAGAATATTAAGACTGATGTATCAAATGATATCAAGGAAAGACATACCACAAATAATGTTGACATACCCGTTAAACCACTGAGAGTTAACAGACCAAGCCCAGCTAATATTCTGAAAGGAACTTACCAAGATGGACATGTACAGAATTTGAAGAATTCATTCCAAAAAACGAGGACTGACAAAATGAATAATCGCAACAAAGAGGAGACGCAACTGAAAGGTGGAAATGAAGAAGATGTTAAAGGAGAAGATATAGCAGGTAAAAACAGTAAACTGTCCGCTGAGTCTTCGAAAGAATCAACTGTAGAGGTGAGAGAAGCTAAGAACAATACCAAAATGAACAAAGACAATAAAGGTGATCATATTGCATCTATTAGCACCGATCACTCAGCTGATAAACAAAAACAGCTCCCGTCTTCAACGGAGAACCAAAACAATGGTAGAAAGTCTCAAACTGTTGGAAGGGTACCTGTACAAAAGAACGTCTCAACTTCTATTGTGGCAAACAACATTAAAGGCGACAATGAAAAGGGCAACACAAAGGAGGTTAAAGATAAAGTCCGTTTTGATGCCTCCGAAAAGAAGGGCAATGTAACAGATGATTTAATGAATGGTTTAGACAAGACAAAAGTCAACACAACGAAGAAAACTGTTGAACCGGAAAATAATGAACAAAAGGCAAATATGCAAAAGATTGAGCCTGTAAAAGTGGACAATGCGACAAAGACGAGCGAAACAAAATATGACAAAGTTAATATTGGCAGCAAAGGACAAACAAAGGATAAACCAACCAAGCCAGCAATAAAACCATGGAATATTCAAAGGCGATGATCAGTTGGTCAATTGCCATAAATCCTTGGAATATTTAAATCACGTGGTCAAATGCTAGCAATAAAACCTTTGAACTATTCAGAGGCGGTGATCACGTAGCCAATTGTTTTGAAACATTTTAATATTTAAATACATTTTTATCACACACTTACAACGCAATCGGGTGATAATATTTTCGCTTTGATTACAACACAATGCGCATTTTCAAATAAAGTTGCCTTATAATGTTTTGCAGTTTTGTCAATGTTGCGTTTTTTTGTTTTGCAGTTTTGTAAATGTTGCGCCTTTTTATTTTCAAATTTTCTGCACGTAGATTCGTGGTTAAAGGTATTGAACTATTTCCCAGAGCTTTATACATGTATAAAAAGTAAGTTAAAAATATCAAGTTCAAGTCAAAGGCGGCATATAAATGTTTTCTTAAGTTTACAGTACAATGTCAATGTATGCATGTCAATTATAGAAGCATTTCAGTCTTGTATAAGCTGGTCAGGAATGATATATTGAAACACAGGGAGAGAATTTATATCAACATCATAGTTTAGTGTTATATGCATAAAACCAAGCTGATCAATAATAAACATTTAAATATTTGTGCCCAGTATTTACATTAACACATAAATTAGTGTATAATATGTTTAGTGGATTTACATTTTGCACAAAATTTGACAGACGTTTCTATACATAAAATTCATACAGAAACTCTGCCCTGTTATACATATACAGTAAGTTAGGGTTTGTTGTTTAACTTTTGAAATATACTTCGGTATGCAACTTATCAACTTCCTTGTAATCATAGACACCCCGTACTTCAGAACCTTACAAAAAATAGTACAAGTCATCAAGGGCATTATATACTGCTCAAATGTGTTAAAGATCACATAAAGCTACTACATGTACCAACATATCTTCGTTTAGACCTTCATTCAACTAACGATACTTACAAGCTATTTAGTCCATTTCAACCAGAAAAAAATACTACACTCGAATACGACTAACTTTCGAGTTATGAAACTGCATTGTTTAGCTTTATTGTTAATTATGTGTATGTTTACTTACGATTATGCAACCACAATTGCGAAAAAAACAACACTTTTTCATGTATCGTAATAGGATCGTTTTATATTTATCTCGACGTCATTTTTGGGCGTCATTTCGTTTCATTCTAACTTTTTTCCAAACAATCTTTTGGACTCAAGTTATTATCATATTACTTTTGATGACGTATAAAGTAGCAGTTTGTTTATTAATATTTCCTTAATACACAACTTTATGTTTTGATTTTTTTTTACAAGTGATCCTTAGCGAAATGTGAGTAGCATATTTCCAACTAACGTTTTGCTGTAATTGCGTCATCATTGTGACTGCCAGATTGCCCGACATATTTGTCAATACCTAAATAAAACTGCTAGTACATTTTAGTGCATTAACTTATATCCACATGTTCCCAAGTCATTATTAATGTGCTTTTTGTTACAATCATTAACCAAAATATGGTTGTGCATGCACTGTACCCCATGCGTGTAACTGCTATGCATACCTGAGGCAATCATCGCTTTGGAAATCGTAGAAATCCACTGGATACTTAAGCAATCACTGAATACTTCGGCAATCACTCGAAACTAAGGCAACCATTCGATATTTGGAAAACTACGCAATACTCCGATAACCACTCGATACTTTAGCAACAATGCAATACTTAGGCAAGCGCTCAGATACTTAGACAACCATGCAGTACTTAGGCAAGCGCTCAGATACTTAGACAACCATGCAGTACTTAGGCAAGCGCTCAGATACTTAGACAACCTTGAAATACTTAGGCAACCATGCAATACTTAGGCAACCATGCAATACTTAGACAACTATGTAATACTTAGGCAACTATGCAATACTTAGGCAACCATGCAATACTTAGACAACTATGTAATACTTAGGCAACTATGCAATACTTAGGCAACCATGCAATACTTAGACAACTATGCAATACTTAGGCAACCATGCAATACTTAGGCAACCATGCAATACTTAGGCAACCATGCAATACTTAGACAACTATGTAATACTTAGGCAACTATGCAATACTTAGGCAACCATGCAATACTTAGACAACTATGTAATACTTAGGCAACTATGCAATACTTAGGCAACCATGCAATACTTAGACAACTATGTAATACTTAGGCAACTATGCAATACTTAGGCAACCATGCAATGCGTAAGCAACAACTCGATACTAAGGCATCTATGCAATGCGTAGGCGACAACTCAATACTTTGACAACCATGCACTACTTCCGCAGCTACGCACTACTTCAGCAGCTACGCAATACTTAAAATTTACATAATACTTAGGCAACTTACGCAATTTTAAACAACTACGCAATTCTTAGGTAACTACGCAATACTTAGCCAACTACGCAATACTTAGATAAATACACATATCTTAAGCAACTACGCAATACTAAGGCAAGTACTTAGGCAACTATGCAAAACTTTGGCAACGATACAATACTGAAACAATTATGCAATACTTAAACAACTACGCAGAATTTAAGCAACTACGCAATACTAAGGCAAGTACTTAGGCAACTATGCAAAACTTTGGCAACGATACAATACTGAAACAATTATGTACTACTTAAACAACTACGCAGAATTTAAGCAACTACGCAATACTAAGGCAAGTACGCAGTACTTCGGCAACTACTCGATACTTTGACAACCACGCAATAGTTAGGCAACCACGAATAACTTAAATAAATATGACACTTAGGGTTTGTTAATTTTTCTGCTGATGGATCTTTGTACCCAGGCGAATATTGAGCTAGCTGCGAATATCCGGCTGTGAGTTCGATATTCGAAAATATACAGAAATCAGACATCCATGGGCTTGTGAATTGGTTTGCTGACGGGGCTAAGTGGCCCAAGGTGAATATCTAGCCAGCTGCTAATACAGATTTTCTCCATATCATGGTCATAGGAAAAAGCCATAAAAGACATGTCTTCAATTAAAAAGGGGTGTGACCTTCAACCATATAAGCCTTTTTCACGATATCTGAAATCCAGTCTATATTTTGTTTCCTTTTCCTTAATAAATCCTAGTGAAATTTCAAGTACATCTGTCTACAAATCCGATTTTGCGTATAAGGTTTAAAAAGAAAAAAAAAATGAAAAAGTGGATGAAAAGGATGTGACTTCTGTATTTTACAAGTGCTTTTAATAGATAATTAGGTTTGAATAAGTACGTTTGGGTGCAACCGTGACGTATCATCGAAATGAGAAAATTATGATTTTTTTTATAAACCCGGGGACGAGATAGCATTGAATAATGTTTATCCATGGCCTCGAAGCTTCTTTTATGCAACCTGACTCAAAGTTGTCATACAGCATTTGCATCTATAAAAATAACGTTAAATACATTTTAAGCCGCAGCCACTCTTTATGGAACCGTGTAGAAAATCCTTCTTATGAACGTGGATGTCAATCGGTGGCTTCAAAGTCGCGCAATATAGGTGGATTCATTTTGTTCAGCCTTTATAAAAAATCAATTAATAGCTACGTGGCCCAGTTTAATCAGAGCCAAAATATCGCAAATATTGTTTTATCTGTACCTAATTTATATGCATTTTTTGCTTTGATCTTTAAAGTAATTTAAGTTGAACACGATAATGCATTAAATTTAAAAATAAAAATAAACGAACATTATTTCATAGAAGTAAATATCAGCAAACCAGTGATATAAGACTGCTGACAAAAGATCAGATCGCAGATTTTCATATTTCCGTTCGAAAATTAATGTTTTATGGCTAAAAACGTTACTAAACGGTTAAAGAAATTTTTTAAAAACATCAATGCATTATCGCATAAATTGGTTCGTTTCAAGACAAAAAAATAAATTAAATAAAAGTTGTCAAAACGTTCAATTTGTGCGAGTGCAGCTTTAAGTCATAATCAACATTTTGACTGAGTATATATGAGCCAAATTATAATTTATTCGGGACACTAAATATATACTATTATAGTATATGTATACTCCAGGGTGTATACAGTATGCATGCACTTTACGTCAATGTTCTGGTCGTACATCATTGACTCCATTCACTTTATAAGTCTGTTATTTATATCGGGAAATCCGATTAGCTATATCGTTCTTAGGTCCAATTAAAACCAGTATGGAAAACCACCGCCGGGACCGTATTTCATAATTAAATATCTTTGTGAATATGTTAAACTTAGTGAAGAAATGTTTTGGTTTTTTTTAATTTAAAGAAAACTAACAATGTTTTAAGACCAACGATATGGAATTAAGCAAGAACACAATTTAAATAATAAAGGCATATGCATTAAGTTGTTGAACAAAAGAGAGTATTAAAAATATTATTGTTATTTTTTAGTTTAAAATCACAAAGTTGCAGCAGCTTTATGAATACCGCCTTTCATTATGTTTCATGTTAAAAACTCAGATAGCCATTTCTCTTTGACCCAGGACCATTCCACAATCACGTTTAATAAATAATAAACTATAAATCCATATTGCTTAAGAGATCGTGTACCGTTTGTAATTTTCCAAGTCAATGGTTTATGTTTTATTCACTAAAATTTATCCCCATTAGATTCCATTAATTGGGTCGCTTTAAATTCCAATGAAGGAGTTTTATATCAATAGATAAGTTCGCAGATTACAAAAAAACAACAACATACATTAGTAGAGAAGCTCGGCTTTAAAAACGTTTTTTGTACGTCATCGTGAACGTGTGGATTAATTTTCATTGCCTCAAAGGGCGTCATATTGTAATTGGGTCATTCGTCTGCCCTTCCGTACTCGCTGTTCCCAATTATTAACTGAATAAAAGTTCTGAAAGCGTTGAAAGGCTGTGGGCGCGAAAATCTTGATTAAACTTTTCTACCATTTTGTTAAAGGGCAAAACAAATAGAAACCAAAAAGAGGTTTTTAAGAGGCCCAAAACTGTAACCGATAAGTGCCTGTCATTACCTAAAATAGCAAATATAAATAGAGTTTTAATACAATTAGCTTATCTCATAAAAGTAACTGATAATCCCATTTGTACTAGGATAAATGAACATTGCTTCATCTCGCAAGTGTATTGGTAGTGTAAAATCAATTCAATAAAACCAGTTTTTGGCTGAGGACGTTTTGACCATTTGCTGTAATTTAAGTAGGGGCAGGGTATTTTAGTCAACACATTTCTGCATTATTAACTATAACTTGTTTAATTAAAATGGTCTTTTAATTCGCAGTATTTTAAACATAACATTACACCATACGTCCAATTTTGTAACCCCGGCGCATTAATTTGCTAACATGTCATGTCAAAAAGAAGATCAGACGCTACCTACACTCGATTTGCAGTACTTAAGTCTAACAATATAAGAATGCTTGAGCTATGGAATCTCCAGCAAGGTAGGCAGGTGATCAACAGATGACACGTATCGATTTTGAGGACACTAGGTTAAAGTTACCTCGATTCATATACTACACACACATATCTGTATACCTGTCTACCCAAAGGCCACATTCAATTTGGCAAAATCTAACATCGATTAGGAAAAAGTATAATTGACCGTCACATTTTTAAAGATGTTTTTATTAAAAACAAATATGTATACAAAATACCAATAAAAATCCGTAAGATCACCTGTCGGTATACATGTACGCTAATGGGGGGGGGGGGGGTAACATTGTAAAAATCAGCAGTAGGAACAAAAGGAATCTAGGAACAATATAATATGTATATAAAATATAATGAATGTACTTGTAAACAGTCAACAGTTCCAAATTAGGAGGTATCAACAAAAATAATCAAGTAATACATCCAAAACGATACACAAGAAAGAATACTCGGTGACAATTGGGCAAAAGAAAATGTGCATTTAATTTTCGGTTGTTGAAATTAGTTTTTTTGTTTTGAAAATAAACAAATGTACTAGGATCATGTCTGGTATCACTGATCGTCGGATATCCCACTTGTGACGTAACGGAATTGTTCAGTCGTGGATATTCGCCGACGGATATCAATAATTTGAGCAAAATCTGCTCAATGTCAGACATGTACATTTTGATAACACAATTTAAGTGCAACATTTTTTTACAACAGAGTTTCTAACCCAGACAAACAAATGCCCACGTTTTACAAAACACATTTTGAATCACATTTTATGACATAAAAATGCTATATGGATGAACATCAGATTGTTGGATCACACACCAGTTATCTACCTTATATTAATGCTAGCAAATATCTGTTTTGGTAGTGAGAAAATATTTTAGGTGACTTCTTATTCGTAACATTTAGAACGCGTTTATGAAATACTAGTGAATAGCCCCAACCCACTCTCATCCCTTGTCATACATGTTCCAGAATTCCGTATCGCGGGTGTTACCGGGCTTTATTTGAATCGTTTCTGGGGGTGGCGTTACCGGCGGAGTTTGAAAAACAAAATCCTCAAAACCACCCTCATTCTTTTTGTCGTCTGCTTTCTTCGGTGCGGTTTTTGGTTTTCTTCTTCCTTGCGGTTTCGCCTGGGTTTGTGTAACAGGGGCAGTCTTGGTTCTCGGCTCCGGTGGGCCCCAATCTCTTTTGAATTTAGGGGCGTTGTCAAGAATAGAGTCCCAACCCTTTGACAGCAGAATTTGAAGGAAGCGCGCCTCGCGCCACTTGCCTGCGTGGGAGGAGCATAGTGATCAGTGATTGGCTGTTTGTACATAGCCTTTAAATGCGCATGCGTGAAATTAGTGCAAAGAAAGTGAAAAACAGAGAAATAGAATACACCCAAGAGACTAAATCTATGAGTACTCAGTGTTTTAAGAGTTGTGCAAAACTAGTAAAACAAGTAGTGCGATGTGTTTTCGTTTACGTTTTGAGGTTAAAATTTGTTTTATAACGACAAAGGCTACCAGTAATAAGTCCCAATAAAACTTTTTTGACAAATCTTCACAATAATCATCTTTCCCAGTGATGATTGTTTAAAGGGTATTGACTGAATACTTGATAAACAAATGAACTGCATCGCACTACCACGTACAGTACAAGTACCGATCGGAACACGTCGGCCGTTATCCAACAGTCCATCCCGAAGCTTGCCGGAGATGGCCGAGTTGTTACGATTGTACCAGTATAGGCAGTACTTAAGCCAAATCGGGGAAGGGGCATATATTTGAAAAGGTGAGCTAGGAAGAAGGCATTTTATTGCGGCTGATTTTTCTTTTGCAGTGTTTCTACGAAGTAAGCCTCCCAGGCCTTTGTCATGCGCTGTCGTAAAACATTGTGCTCCGCCCATCGGCCTAGAAACAAATAAAACCCGGATCAGAGGTCTGGGGCTACATGGTTATATGTTTAAAGGTAATGGTAAGAAAAAAATAAGGAAGATTATAAGGAAAATAAACGAAAAGGTTTTCGAGAGGTTGCAAAGTCATGGACCCAGAACCTAAGAAAACTCGAGGGCAGTAATTTTGAATGCGTCAAATACAGAAATTTAATTATCGTGTTTTATTAAGAGAAAATCTTAATGATATAGTGAAAATAAATTGTATATATCATTTCCTTTTCATACAAATGTAAGAAAACAATATTTCAGTGGTAACGCCACGCAGACATTACTGTGCCAGATTTTCGGTTAGATTCGAGCTTAAGAGGTTTTTGCCAGGGGCGTAGCGTAATTTTGTATACCGGATTTTTTAAGAGGTCGATTTTCTTTTTGATAATAAGTCGACACTCTTGGGTCACGAGACGACAATGAGAGGCTCAGGAAACAAAATTGGTAACTGCCTAAGGAAACTGCTCCAGATCTTTTTCAAAAACTAATATTTGCATATTAAAACTACACTTCTAAACGCTATGCCCCTGTCGTGAGATAAGATGAAACACTGTTTGTGATTATTATTTCCATAGTAATTAAACACTCAAATAGTATCAGCAAAGGAATACGTATTCATGTAGTCTGTTCTGTTTTTTTATTAGTTTAAAGCAATATTTTACATAATAGTTGACATGAATTAAATTCTTAAAGAATGGGTGGAGCGACCGAAGCGAACGAGCCATTCTTAATCATTAAGATTTTAATTCAGGGCATCCAACTGACTTCGAATACAACCTCATTGGCTGACACATTGTCAACGCAAAATCTGACGCAAGGAGCGCGTCTCGGATGAGTGGCAGTGGGCGGAGCTTCACACACCCGCGAAAGTTAAAATACTTAATGATTAAGCCTAGAAATAAATGATTGCCTATCTTTAATTTCATTGGCTGTAAATGTAGGTTGTATTCTAAAGCAGCATACATCACAGGCGTTTGTATCTTAAAGAGGAGGTGTGAGTGTTAAGAGAAGTGAAAGAAACGTGCAAAACATTATAAAAAGTGGCATAGAATGATAAAGGCAAGCGCGCTTCATAAAAACAGCAAGCGGCGGACATTTTACACACGAATGATAAAATACTATTAGTATAATACAGCCTTCTATGGCACTCTTTTGGCATGGTGACAGTGTAAAATGTCGACCACAGGCAACATAGCCAGCAATCAAACTTCAAATCACTATATAAATGTAACGTCATATACCATTTTCATTCATCAGAGGTTTGATAATAATAAATATCATGTTGGAAAGAAAACATCATCGCTCTGGTGTACGAGAATGGTCAGATATTGAACGAATATTTAATATTCCTGGACATGTACAGTCGAAACCAGTTGGCTCGAACGCGCATGGGTCGAATTCCTCGTTGGCTCGAACTAGATGTAAAGGACCAATTTCTTTATACAGAAGGCAAACGTTCCCGCTTGGCTTGATTTTTCCGAGGCTCTAGGTATTTTCGCCGGTTCCTGGGAGTTCGAGCCAACGGGGTTCGACTGTTTTTAATATTTTGATAAACGAAAATTAAATGTAATATTATAAGCGTATAAAATACTACATACAATAAATGTATAAAGAACTTATATACTCACTAAGCTCATCCTTCTGATAGCGCCACTTGTCCGGGTCTGGATGGCGGAACAGGTGAGTCTGGTCATTGAAGGCCGTCTTCGTCGTGCTCACCTTGTTGTCAATGGAATAGCCGGGAGCCACACTCATGCGCAGAGCGTTTCCGAGCATCTCGTAGTCCGAGTTCACGTCCGCTTTGATAAACTTCGGCACGTTTACTGGTCCCCGTCTCCTTTGCGCTTGTGCCTTCGCTTCTTTTTGGTCGTTTATTGTCTTTTGCACGACGTCTTTGTCCGAAAAAACATTGTCACAAACTTTACTACCGAACTGGTGTTTTATGTTTTGGGGTAATGTCATTGGTTCCCTTCTTGGGGTGCGCGCGCTAAGTGCGGGTGCCTTTTTCGTCTGGGTCGGCTCTGCCAGAATTCCTCTCAAATCTCCGGATCCGTATCCCTGATTCCGCATCTGTATCTCAGACCTTTCTCTGCGAGGAAAATCCATCCCGGGCCTCAATACGTCTCCGATCAAAGTATAATTATGAACAGGCGGTCGTTTACCGTATTTATCCCGGTTAAAATTACTATTTTCGTTAAGTCCTATATTGTTTATTTCGTGGGATCCTCGTAGATCTTGCTCGTTGTACCACTGGGGTCTGTCAGTGGGTGCCTCTCTCTGACTAGTGGGTGGGGCTTGAACACGTGACTGCTCGTATAGCACCTGCTCTTCCCGACGTCGGATTTCGTCCGAGTGCTTGCTCAGTTTGTCACGCTGTGTCTCAAAATCGCGCCGAGATTTTTCCAACACCGCTGCGGCTGAAAATATCAGAATCGATAGATACAATAACTGTATTGCATTCGTTTAAATATGTTTTGTTTGATTTAAAACGTATATACAAATATACCTCATCAATGTTTGTCTTTACAATACTGTGCCTTGCTTTCTAATGGTGAGTTCAATGTAAAAGATAAGATCCGACAGTGAACAAATACAGATATAAAATCAATGTTTTTTTAAGTATGTTAAGACAGTATAGTAACATTTCAGTAAGTATCTTGATATGAAACATTCGTTGAGATTAATCAATCTTTAAGATACACCGCAGTGCAAAACAGACCTGAATAGAACTTCAGTGGAGTTATTGTTGAGCAATTCAATACTTCAATTGAAATACATTTGTGAGATATATTCGATACTTTAATCGCCTACATTGTTCATAATAAAAACAAATAAGTGTCGAAATGACAAAGCGCAGTTACATGTAAACACACAGAAAAGGGACAATGAGTAATGAGTAAGAGGGTTAACACATAAATCTGGTTTAGGATCTTGCAAAAAGAATCATTCCGGTGCATAATCAACAAATGGCAGCCCTGCCGCTGCAATCATTGCAGAACACTTTTCCCAACCTGGTAATTGTTTTCTAACGTCTTCGGGGAGTGAAAATTTCTGCCCAGGTCCCTTTCCACCTGGAGTTCTCGGAACGCTGATTTTCGATGGATCAAGGCCTCTAACCGACCGAGCGGTCTCTTCCGGGAGCATTTCCAGGGAGCTCCCGAACAGGGACACCTTGGGCATGGCTTCCGTCCGCCGTGACCGGTTGCTGTCGGCACCTACCGCCAGCTTCATTTGTACGCCCGCTGCTGCCATTCCGGAATATTGCTGTGAAAGTGGTAACACAGTTCTAAGTGCAAACACGTGATCTTTTGATGGGCAAAAGTGATAATGATATTTGTGACTCCGTATATTTAAGCATCAAATCTGATAATGCATGAGTATTTTTCAACACACAAGTCAGACTATAATTACAATAAGAAATTGGTCTTGGAAAAGGTGCATACAAGATACAATTAAAATACAATAATCTTTATTTAAAGTACAAATGATAACAAGAAACATAAGCTCTATGAGCTATTTTCCGACATGTAGGCTTAAGGTGTTTCAATAAGAAAAAAAACTACATGCATAAATAAAACTTGCAATTTCTGTACCACTGGCACCCGATTTTCATATCATTTTAAAAATATAAAAATCTTATAATTCCCAACTCAAAATTCTAATAACATTTTTTTTCAATATTTTTTCACAGTTTTGGTATTATAATTTTTAGTTGGGAATTATATATAATATTTAATAAAAAAATGATTGAGTTTGAAAATCCGGTGCCAGTGGTCTAAACATACTTATAACAAGCATATGACTATATGGTTGGTGCTGTGAAGTATTCGGAGTCACAAAGAACATGACGGCATTTGAACAAAAAAAGCACAAAAACTGCATTCAAAAAAGGTACGGAGCAAACGAATCACATTGGAACATTTTAGAACTGTATACGTCTCAATCAAAAGCATACACAACATAGATCTATGGAAATACACGCTTTGACGTAAGCAATCGATCGTCATTGATTAGTATTTAAAGGTTTGACATACATGGGAATAAAAGAATGTTAACAAATTCGCTGATGATTTGACCAAGCCAATCCCGTAGTTTTAGTTGATCAATATTGAATTATGCAGACGTGTGAGCTTTAAATTGAAAGTTTACTGAATTCGAGCGAACTTTGGAATTGGTCAAAAAAGTATTCATTCAAAAACCAAGGGACATATACAATATGACAATGCAATATTTCACGTTTTCATGCACACGAACACCGTGAAAAATATATTTTAGGAAGAGGAATTTGATTATATTGGAGTACACATGTATGTCGATCATGAATGCATGTAGATATCTAACATGCAAGCTCAAGCACATAATAATACACAAATGAGTCAAATCAAACAAATTATGGGTTTGGTTGTAAGAAAAACCTATTCAATATACCTGTTTACATTCTACTTTCACTCTATGTTGACAGAAAAACTCTCACACAAAATGTTTCCACTTTCTATTCCTGCTTGGCAACTACCGTTGTTATTGACGCATTGAACCCGGAAATAGGACAATAAGAAAGTCACATTACCGTCACGTGACTAATTACGCATGTTTTGTTGACGTTTTGTGGTTTCCGGTTTTAAAAATAAAATAAGAAAATGTAAATATTGCATTTTTAACACTTCTCTATTTTTTTTTCATTTTAAAATGTACGAATTTTACGAATAAACAGCTAACCTTTAACTATCTTCAAAGACAAAGCGTGCAAGTCTACATGATTTAATGAAAGATTTTAAATTGTCACATAATTTCGTGGTGTGTTTAGACTTTCTTGCTGGAAGATCATAGAGGTCAGATACCACGAAATAAAGTTTCTATGTATTTATTGTCAATTGATCAATGTGCACTCGAAATAACAATGATTTCTTGTGAATTAAGGCACCAACATCATATATAGGGAGAAAGTTCAACCTGGGTACTAATGCACCAGTCATTGAGTCAATTGTAACCATGGCCCCACAAGGTTTGGGGTATACCGGCGATAGCCAGGGAAATGGGCTGTGTTTTTACCATCCCGGTGGCCCCCCAGTGCTGGGTGAATTAGGTGGTTTTGTATTCGCGCCAAATATAGCAGGGAATGTGCCATACTTAGGGTCCCTGTGGTGCAGGGGCATTTGGCGGGGATTTTACCATCAGTTCATGTCCGCAGGGTGGGGGTTTTACCCGGGCTTGGCTAGACTGAAAGTCAAAGTCTTCACTATTCCCCGGACCTGGAGGGGCCATGGTTACAATTGACTGGTGCACATACAAGTCCATATAAACAGCTGGTTCAGTCTGACAATTTCGTTTTGGCGACTCTGCACGTCCATATCCCACTTTTTGTTTACCTAGCCAAGATTGACAGATCCCAGCGCCAAGAATATTGAGCGGAAAGATGGGCACATGCTAGGTAGTTAAAAAATGGCAATGCTTTGTTGACAGATCAATCTGAATTAAAGTTTCATGAAACATGTAAGTGTAATTAAGAGCCGAAAATATTTTATGTGTAACTTTTGTGTTAATATTTAACAATGCAGTGTTTAATATTGTGAAGTTATAATTGACTTGTGGCGTTTAGCGGACAAAATGAATGTCCAAATGTTAAAAATAGTTCCTTAAACGCACATTATTGTGGCTTGGTACTAAACAACGAAGAAAAACATTATGTTTCTCATTACAGGTAGACACAATAATGCGCTTTAGGGGGACACTTTTTAACTGATTGACATTAAAATCATTCTCCCTAACAACTAAAGTACAATGATTAAACAATGCCAAATGCATTTTTCAACTGTTACTCGACAAACACTGAACAATGAACAAACATTTAAGTTACATATCAATTATTTAGTAGCAAAATTTTACAAATTACTCTTTTTTTTTTTAGTGAAAAAATTGATGCAGGTCTGCTTCTGTCAACTATTCAAGCACTGACTTTTTTATTTGATATGGGGAAAACGAGGTGTACGTGACGATCCGAAACGTCTCCCAAACAAAAAATCATCAGAAGACTATGAAACAGCTGCTTATATGGTCTGGTTTCTGATAAGAAAATTGTTGGTTGAACATAACCACTGTGTATAAGATAAGGTTGCCACATCTAGAGTAGGAGTGAAAACAATGCTGTCAAAATGTAAAAAAAAGAGGAGATAAAGAATATCCAGCATTTTTAGCTGTTTTTCAAAACAAATCCAATTCAGCTTCAAAAATTATAAATACGGAAAGTAGCTAATGACCTGAGATGGTATAACCATGCTTTGATTTATTGTCATGCATTAATGACAATAAAAAATGTAACACTGAATAGACACTTTGAAATTGGTGTCAATTGCCCTCTAAGATAACTTTTATTTTCTGTTTTATAAAACTTCATTACAGTGTAGATAATTTCCAAGTAAAAGCAAAGTTTGATTTGAAGTGTGATTTCAAAAACTGAAGATATAACAGTTCTTTGAAAATAGCCTTGCCCAGAGTCAGAATTACGTTTAAGTTTAAGAAATTTATGTTATTTTTATAACTAGTCTTTAAAAAATGGGGGTGGGTGATCAGACTTGGGTGGAGATATGGCATGTTTGATCCAGTCACATTTTGATTTGAAAGGCTTTAGTGATTTTCAACATAATGATTTACAAGAGTCTGCTTCACTATTGGTAAATTCTCATATTATATTCAGCATTTATTGGGCATGTTTCCTGTCTCCAGGGACAGGACAGAAAGATATGACTTTTAAGAGGTTGTTCATGTCACTTTATCTTTTTTTCCTAACTCCAGGGTGACATCAAGAGTCCTTTTCCGAGGTCTTTCAACCTTACGAAGGCAATTTCCCACCAGAGTTGTATCCACAGCTGCTGTTAAGTCAAGACCCCTGTCCAGCCTTTTGAGACAATCAACACACCAACCACACACATTGCCGAATGCTTCTAGCCATACACGGACACTGTGCACTAAAGGAGAAGGAATGATAATCAATATACAGGATGAAAAGGATTTTGAAGACAGAGTTATAAACAGTGATAAGCCAGTTGTGGCAGATTTTCATGCAACGTGAGTATTGTTTTTCTGAGTTTTATTTAAAAAAATGTCCCATTTGTTCTGTTGCAATACAAATCTAGGGATTCATTTATGAAGGTCATTTAAAACTAACAGTACTGTTTACAAGTCTGTTCAAAGTTATTAAAGCATTGAAATCCATGTTGTTTTCATGCATTAGACATAAATAAAATACTAGTTTAGCGTAAATCCATGCCATTTACTTCTATTTATTTTTAGTTGGTGTGGACCGTGTAAGATACTAGGACCTAGGCTGGAGGCAATTATTGGAGGAAAGAAAGGCAAAGTGGTTCTTGCAAAGATTGATGTGGATGATAATATGGAGGTTGCCTCGAAATATAAAGTAAGTAAAAAAAAAAGTAAATGAAGTTGTCCTCATTTTATTCCAATTTATTTTGATGCAACTGATAAAGAGGCAAGTGTATCAGTTAAAAAGCTGATTTAAAGTTACATGAAAAAAACCTCATAAAATTGTGTTGATAAAACAAGCACTGCCATCAGTCATAATTAACACAAGTCTGCAAGCCCTGCACAGGGAAAATTATTTTTTGGGTTTTGATGAAATTCTGGATTTAACAGGGCTTGTTGAATTCGTTTAATGCCAAGAACAAGTGTAAAACTTCAGGCTTATTCATTGAACAGTCTGATTTCAATGATTGCACTACTAGACATTGTAAATACTAGAATTGTAGCCATAGTGGAGAATAACCTTTCATAACTTAAGGATACTGATGTATCTACTCTAGTATGTATCTGTAAATGATAATATTTCTTTATATAAACAGGTAACGTTAGAGTAAGGCTTTTGTGTTTTTTTGACTGCCATGGTAAACTAATTGCTCTCTTCTTTCAGATAAGCTCAATACCCACTGTGATTGGATTCAAAAACCAAAAGCCATTTGGACAGTTTATTGGTCTTCAAGATGATGATCAGATAGACACATTCATTGAAAAGCTTATGGGATAGATACAGACAAGTGTTTGGAATAAAGCTTGCATTTATTGTATCCATCCATGTATTGTATTTATATTTTAGTATATTTTGACTGAAAATATAAACATTTGTTTACACTGGTAACTTTATACTGATGCTAAAACTCCTGTAGTATTTTTTTTTTATAGTTTTAACTCCAATAGACAAAAGAGTTGATATTTATACTGAGCGCAGTTGTTATTTATAGTTTTTACACCAAATGGCAATAAAGTGGATAATTATAATGAGCGCAGCTCTTTCAGTGAGGTAGAAAAAAAATCCAATTAGGGAATTGTATTCGTAATTCAGTTCATTCTCAGTTTCCATGGTTAACAATAAGTTAACTAGCTTTTTTTGTAAACTAAGTACACATTTTGCTTGCTAGCTTGTCTTGTGTTTCGAAGCAAAAATAGGTGAGGTATTGTTATAGCCATTGGTGTTGTTGGCGTTGTCAAAGTGCAAAAAAACTTACCTTGGACATTACTCTGTTAAAAAATGTTACTCAATTACCATTCAAATCAGAATGGGTAAACATTTTACCAAGACAATAAACACATGTATAGAAACACCCATAACTATGACTTTATCTTATCTTGATAAAATGATTGTCAACGAAATCAAGATAATGTTCAAATATGGCTTACTACTAACTAGACGAAATAAAGGAAAGTTAGAAATTTCCTTGTTTGTTTTTCTAGAAACAACACTTTTAAACTCAGGTGGAAAGGGCCTTCATCATCATTCTTTTTTAACATGGTAGTGGTTGACTTTTCAATTAATGGGCTGTTACTTAGCACAGAGAGATTTTAAATTGATTTGCACAAGTGTTTGGTACATAAAGATGACAGGTTGGGAGCAAGACCCACAACCCTGCCTATACTGCATCATTCCTCCACAGTTGATGTTAACCATCATGGGGTGAGCATATACAGTCAAAAGTCATGATTTTGAAATCGTTGGGACCTTAAGGAATACATTGAGACAATGAACATTGGATATAATCGAAATACAAATGGCGTATTACAAATGTACTTTATCCCAACTCATTTTCACATAACCAAAACATCGATTTTGAAAGAATTTTATCCTGAATGAAGGCATTTTAGTAATTGCATGATCTTTTGAACTGAATGGCACTTAGGGGGCCATTTGTCACTTACTGTGAAAGGTCTTCTTATAACAGTTCGCAATAAAAGTTCCAGTTCGAGCTCTTAAATTTCCGTAATAAAAAAAGAAAAACCAGCACCATTCCAATTTAAAACAAAATGGATTACCATGACTGTCATTTTTTATTCAATTCGTTCAATACTTGTTTATCTTGTTTTCATTCAAACACTCGAGTTATGGCCCTTGAATCGTTTGTAATTATGTACAGTATAGTTTTGGATCTCTGGAAGGATGAATTGTCACTGCGCTTCATGGTACTCGTACTGTAGTCAAAACTGATAAGCCACAAATAATTGTGTTGAATGCAGTTCATTTTAATAAATTTAGTTTCATTAATACATAATTATGAGGAGGAGGAAGGAAGTCCACTTTAAGGTAGTAAGATTGCTTGAAATTCAATTTTGACAATCTACATAGTTGGTGGAACAATTTATAGTATAATTGACTCATCAAATTTATCACAAAGAAACAAAAAGCTTACTTAATTATGTGTAAACCACAACTGATGGCACATGACATTTACAGGTTAATACCCGTCAACTGATGGCCAATGTATTAATCGTAACACAGTTAAATGTTAAAACAAACAACGACTGCATTGAATGATATTTGTCTTTGAACACAATGAAATTCCATTCACCTTCCAGTGACTGATGCATTTCCCCGAATGAAATGAGTTTGTGTCACAACTAAACAATATACTGCTGAAGTCAGTCATCGGTGCTTATGAGATGAAGTCATTCATAATTAGCAAACAGGAAGAGGTCGTTCGTCATTGTTGTAAATGTGAAGAATCGATCGTCTGTGTTACTGGGAAGAAGTCGTTCGTCATTGTTGTAAATGTGAAGAATCGATTGTCTGCGTTACTGGGAAGAAGTCATTCATCATCAAAAACAATGTGCTTTCTCTCCCAATTTTCGACACTGGCTTTTTGGGCTTTCTCCATCCACTACAAATAGAAAACAGTGGGTACAATTAAGCCAAGCCCAAACTGGTAAAATCCTGGAATGACTAGTGCAAGGGATGCTTAATATCCAATACAAAACCTGTCGTAAATTTTGATAAGAATGGTTCTTGCCCAAATGCAAGTATTCCTTATCGTAAGTAGTACATGTAGTTCAATTAGTGAAATCATGTTGGAAATGTCTATATTTTTATCAAACCTTACCTTTGTCATGAACACCAACAATGAATATTACAATGTAGCTAACTCACTCATGAAACGTACTTATGATACTCACTCAGGGAGATATGTTACAATCATTGGCAGACATCTGTAAATATCTTGCTAGGCATTTTTTTGAGCCCGATTTGCCTCTTGAAAAATTGTGAATATAAAACCTCTGCGAAATTTGACCAATCTACAATGATTCAAACTTCCATACATATATAAACAAATAAATTATTCATATACATGACCTTCTGCTGTCCGCGTCGTTTGTTCCTGCACTTGTTTCCCAACTTGGCCTCCCGGTCCGCTGTTAGTTTATCCCAGTACTGCTTCTCCTCGTCACCTGGAATATAGACATGTGTATGCAACATGGACTTAAAATTTGATGGTAATCGCATTCATTTGAAACTTTCAGGACTGGTCTTCTTTTTAAAGCTGCACTCTCACAGATTGAACGTTTTGACATTTATTTATTTTTTGTCTTGGAACGAGCCAATTTTTGCGAAAATCCATGGAAACCAGTGATATAAGATTGCTGACAAAAAATTAGATCGCAAGTTCAAAAATTGTGTTTTATGCAATTTTCTTAAACCGTTGGTAACGGTTTAAGCCATAAAACATTATTTTTCGAACAGAAATATGCAAATCTGCGCTCGGATCTTTTGTCCGAAACCTTTATCATTGGTTTGCAGATATTTACGCAAAAATTTGCTCTTTCCAAGACTAAAAATAAGAAAGTTGTGAAAACAGTAAAATCTGTGAGAGTGCAGCTTTAAAATAAAGCCTAATCTGTTGGTACTTTTTAACAGCACCATTAAAATATTGGCCTGTTCTTATTCAGAACAGTAACCAATAATAGGTGTTTATTTTTATCAGCAGACATTTGTATAAAGCTTAGATAGATTTTTCACAGGTTTGGTAAGTTGATTTATTTCAATGTTTTGATTGGTAGTTAATTATTGGATAAATATTGACCAATTAATGAACTTTGACCAAACCAGTTAACCAGTTTTATACAATTGTGTGTTACTTCTAGTGAATGTAAGCCAGCCATAGGAACAAACAAGTCAAAATAAATTAGTCAGCTGAATAAATTTCCAATCCCTGGATTGACATAGTGAAAGTGATAGCTAAAATTCATGACCTACACTTTTATTCATATATTATAACTTAAGATTCAGTGCGTTTGACCCAAAGCGACATACAATAAACATACAACAAACATTACAATGTGTCAGCATTTGACTATAAAAATTATAAGGCAGGCCAAAGGACGGCTATATCCTCCGCCGTTTTTTTTTAGTATATTTTGTTTTTCTCGCAACCTGACTGGTACGTTGTATCTGACCAAAAATTGTACACAACCACTGGTCAAGAGTGGGAATATAGGAAATACAAGTTGTCTGATCAGTAACCTAAATATTCTTGGATATTTGAACATATTATAAAAGGATATTTGTTAAAGTTTTTCATATTGTGTGTGGTGTAGGTAAGATCAATGTCAAGGTTATTTTGGCTAAAAATATGAAGGAAACTGAGTCCTTGATTTATAACATCGATGAAATAGCAAGCCTTAAGTATTTTTGATAAAGTGATATATATATTATGGTCACGTCATAACATTGTTTTACTGCTTTTGAAGAGAAAACACATGTTATAAATATATCATCACATTTGTGTCCATTTTTTTTTTTAAATATTAAACTTGTTGCACATAATGATAATGCTTGGTAGAGTGCGCTAAGTATCAATCTGTGCAACTTGTTTAACTCTTTCAATTAACATTCATATCTTATCCTCTATTTAGCATTGTCATAATATGAACCCGAAACTTCATGATGGATTACTGGCACAAGCATGTGTACTATGACCTTTAAATGTCTCGTGTGACCTTGACCTTTGAGGTATGGACCCGGGTCAAGGTCACTGCACATCGTCTCAATGAGGACAACATTTGTAACAAGTAATATGGTAATCCCTCAATGCATAAGTAAGTTATAGTCTGGACACGAAATGTTACAGCCAGACAGACAGACGGATGGACAGAGAGACAGACTGACAAAGCGCATTCCTATAATACCCTCCCCAGTTTAGTTGCGGGGGATTAAAAATAACTATAAAAGTAGTATTTTTCTACTTTAATACATTTAAATGGTAATCTAACCAGTGATGAGAGAAAACTTGACTCCTTCTTGTTGTTTGTCCGCTACCGTCCTGGCCGAGGTTGTGTCCTTACAGCGTATGAAGCCTTCTGTTTGGCTTTCCCCGATGTCGATGTAGGCAACCTGTACCTCCTCTCCTAAGCTGGCCTGTAAGAGACACAAATTCTTGTTGTAATTTATGTACTGTACATCACATGTTTTTTGTCATTATTTCATGAAAATGATATTACTTGACACTTCAAACTTCAGTTTAAACATCAAATGTTTAGAATAATTATGTAGTTCTTACTGTCACTTAAAGTAGTTTGAAGTTTAGGATTAGTATGCATTTAAAAAAATTGAAATATGTTTGCTATTACAGCAATATACATGTATTTACTGCTATATTTGTTTTATATTTCAACATAATTTTCGAAAGCGAAAGTTCTAAAATCGGGAATTGTATTCACAGCAAAGAATTTAATAACACCCTGCGCTCAGGTCGTGTAAAGCAAGATGTTAAAAAAAGATTCCTGTCGAAAGACTGTCAAATTTTATAGCCATTCTCCAATACACTCCATGACAACACTTCAATTTCCACATCTTTGTTACACGATATTTTAATATTTAGAAAATTGTGATAATCGCTTCATGATTTTGGAACAAATTTGTTGAAGACTAATTATAAAAGCTAAAATAAGGATACCCTGGTACATATTATGATTACACTACTTTAAGTCCTTTATATTTTAATATCAAATAACAAACCTTGAGATCTTTCCTCTTGAGGGGTTGCTCGGATGAGACTTTTACTATAACATCCGCCAGAAACTCAATCTCTTTGCGCTCCTTGCTGTCCTTGTCACCTTCTTTATGCTTGGATTCTGTATAATTATACCAAAACATCATGTCAGTGTAAAATTAAATAAATGCAACACTATTCAAGTGCACAGACAAAATTGCGTAACACGAATGCTAATTTTGTTCGTTGTTTACATGGCCTTTTTACCCTTCTTTGCTTTAGCCGATACCTGAGGTCCAGACCCTGTTTCTTCCCTAAAATAGCCTCTGAAATTCCCAATTTTCCTAAAAAAATATTTATATTTATTTTCTCATTTAATAATGTTGCTATGTGATATATTCAATGCTCTATTTTGTTACCAAAATGTTTGAAAAAGAACTCTCAGAATATTTCGCCAAAACTGAAAAAAAAGGCTTTTTTCCCCCACAGAAAGCTTATGGTGTCTTTCCTGTAACTGGTTCTGTTTAAAAGTTTCAAAGGCATATGTCAATTGACTTTGAAAATATTTGAGGTGGTACGCAAACTTTAACATAAGTGGTTACACACGGCCGACACACGGGTGACTAGGATAGCTCTCCTTATTCTTCGAATAGTCGAGCTAAAAATGTTTGCTTTCTGTAGTTTGAGATATTCCTTACCTGTGTGTGGGGGTTTGAGGGTCTTTTTCACCATGTCCATGCTGGCTCTGTAGTTTGAGATATTCCTTACCTGTGTGTGGGGGTTTGAGGGTCTTTTTCAACATGGCCATGCTGGCTCTGTAGTTTGAGATATTCCTTACCTGTGTTTGGGGGTTTGAGGGTCTTTTTCACCATGTCCATGCTGGCTCTGTAGTTTGAGATATTCCTTACCTGTGTGTGGGGGTTTGAGGGTCTTTTTCAACATGGCCATGCTGGCCTTCTGTAGTTTGAGATATTCCTTACCTGTGTGTGGGGGTTTGAGGGTCTTTTTCAACATGGCCATGCTGGCCTTCTGTAGTTTGAGATATTCCTTACCTGTGTGTGGGGGTTTGAGGGTCTTTTTCAACATGGCCATGCTGGCCTTCTGTAGTTTGAGATATTCCTTACCTGTGTGTGGGGGTTTGAGGGTCTTTTTCAACATGGCCATGCTGGCCTTCTGTAGTTTGAGATATTCCTTACCTGTGTGTGGGGGTTTGAGGGTCTTTTTCAACATGGCCATGCTGGCCTTCTGTAGTTTGAGATATTCCTTACCTGTGTGTGGGGGTTTGAGGGTCTTTTTCAACATGGCCATGCTGGCCTTCTGTAGTTTGAGATATTCCTTACCTGTGTGTGGGGGTTTGAGGGTCTTTTTCAACATGGCCATGCTGGCCTTCTGTAGTTTGAGATACTCCTCTCTCAAAACCAGCCACTCTTTCCTGTAGATACAATAAATATAGCGTTTAAACAATAAATGTTCATGTGAATTCTGTTAATGGTAAACAATTATACCAAGTTTCATTGAAATATTTCTAACATTGGTATGACCAAGAATAAAGTTCTTGCAGGACAACATCCACAACCATGCAAAGGCTACGACAATACCTTGACAAGCTTAAAATCAATAAGTTCATTCTAATATAAGTATAAAGAAATTCGTATCGAATAGCTTAAATTTGACTATAGCTGAGATTTAAGCTGATGAATACATACAGAAGTACATTAATAAACTTTTAAGATACTGAGCTAGTCAACAAGAACATTTTATTTAACTAAAGTATGTGTCTACATGTGTATTTGACTTTTAGTTTAAAGATGCACTCTTTCACCAAAATATGCATGAATAAGTATCGAAAACAAATGGTTCTTATGAAGGATACCGTGTTTAATTTGAAAGAAGGTGCAGAAAACACACTTTTCTATCTTATGAGACGATAGTTGATAATTGTTAATCTTTTAGGACCCACCAGACATTTAATTTAGTGTGTTTTCAGCTTTTAAATACACAGCTACAATCTTGTTATCAGTAATTTATATTTTCCATAAGAGCATTATTTAGTATGTAGTTAAAGGTTTATCAGTCAAAATTAATGTTTGTTATACATGTGTATGTATTGATTTTATATATTAGTGTAACTTTAACTAGCAAATGTATTTGACTGGTAGTTTCAGAAAAACATATAACTGACATAATAAAAAGATTATCCTTTATATCAAGATATAATTATTGTTATCTTATATCAAAACTACAGAAAAAAATTAATAGAGACAGTTTTCCATAGACAGAAAAACATAACATAAACTTACTTTGCGATAACTCGAAGCTCTGGAACTTCTTTTTCACTCTTTGACTTCTTTCTCCTCCTTCTCTTCTTCTTTGTCTTGTTTTCCTTATCAATGCCAATGTTCTCTGTTGCTGATTCCATCTCAGAACCACTTTTCTCACTTGGCTCATTAGCACTATCAGTGTCTATTTTAACTTTCTTTGCTGGAACACCCTCACTCGACTTTTCTGTACCACTTTCATCTTTTGAGGTGTTTACAGAGTCATCAGATGTTTTAGATCTGCTTTTCCGCTTTTTAGCTCTTTTTTTACCACCTGAAGTACTTTTACCCTCATCTTCAGCATTTGATTCTTTGTCTTTATCTGGTACATTAAATGACACTTCGGATTTCTTTCTTTTCATAGGACTTTCAGCAGTCTCTGAATCTACAACAGTTTCACTGTTTGTTCTTCGCCTTTTTGATTTACCAGCTTTTCCAACAGTTTCTGATTTACTACTACCTGTTTGGTTCTCATTTTTTTCACTCTTACTATCGTTCTTGCTGGCTTTCATTTCATCAGTTTCAGTCTTACGTTTTTTACCTTTCTCCGACTTATTACCGGAGCCATTGACTTTACTTTCTGCGTCACCTTCCACCATCTCCTCTGACACTAGCAATCCCTTAGCTTTTTCTTCTGTAGCTGAAAACATAAAATTAAATTAAAACTTAAATAAAGAGCATTCCTCCACTATATCTATCCATTTGGTGGTCTAAATTATACTGAAATTAGTTTACGAAGAAAGTAATTTAAAGAACACAGCAAGGAGTGAATACCTGAGTGCTTGTTTTAAGTATATCAGTCGAAAAAAGAGCATAACTAGACAAATATTAAAGCAAGAGCTAAAGGTCTTATTGTCCTCAACTGGCAACATTTGTAGAAAGTTTCGTTAGAATTGCTTGAACATTATAGAGTTATTGCCAAGTGTGTTCATGCTGTTGACAACATTGACACCAAGGATATCACAATACCTTGACTTATTTCTTTGAAAAACACTTACAGAATAATGCAAAACATAACTAAAGAAGGAAAGAAAGATTAAAATAAGGATACATTGTATGTACATGATTCTATGTATTGTGAGGTACACTTAAAGCGACACTTAATAATAACCAGCTGAAGCACTGATACATATTGTGTAATTTTCATAATTAATGATTTTCATCGGCACTAGGGTATTCTGCAAAATGGTTGAACACAAGTTTTAAGCAGGAGTTATACCAATAATCTGGTCAGTTGGCAACTTCTTCTTAATGGCCTCAAGCTGATGGCTCGACTTGGGAAACATCCCTACTCTGTGGGAGAAATTAGCTGGAGGGTTGTTCAACTCCTGTAAATATAATACATAAAATCATGTACATTTGTAAGGAATGTACACAAACAATTTATATATTTATAACCTTGATATTATCCAAAAAATATGTTCAAAGCCATATTATTTATTGAATTGATGTATTGTGGAACCATTAATAGACTTTTAAAAGAGTGACAGGGTGCTAAGTGCACATTGTATCCGGCTCATTAGCTTAAACGTAGACTTGTTACTATTTTGGGACAAAAATACTTGAAAAACATAGAAAGAGACATGCCTGAAATGGCCCCTGTCAAAATGATAAAACTTTGCTTTAAAAGTATGCAAGTGCCAGGAAAACATAAGAGTGAAAACCACCAACCTTACAAGCAGCCTCTGCACCCTCTACAGTCTCAAACTCCACAAACCCGAAGCCCTTCATATCGCCCGTGCTGTTGTAGCGGGGCAGACTGACGTAGACCACCTTCCCACATGGGGAAAATACCCGCCGAACCCAGTCGTGACCCATCCCATGTGGCAAACACTCCTGGAAAAATATTCACACATTGAATAACAGCTGTATGCAGAAGAACACTTAGATGGAAGACTTTTTATGAAGCTACAAATGACTTGACAAACAAGTTTAAGCCCTCAGTAGACTAGTGTTTCACTCACCTTTCCAAAGCAGTTATCACATCATTACTCATTTGTTAAATTGGTTAACTTATTTTGATGATAGTGTGGTCTGTCTGTAGTGTTTGCATTTATGTATGTGGTGTTGCTACATTTATGTCTTTAGTTCATTGCCATTTGGCCCCTGCCTCTAAAAAGTGTTTGTTTTTTAATTTTTGACTACTGTCCATGTCCCTGTATATTTAATTGTTTTATTGAGATCATACACTCATTTTTTTCATTGAATATCAATCTCTAAAATTAAATTGTGCATAATTGTATATTGAACATATTTGAATGCATTATATTATTTGATATATTGTATTACTACATCAAATATAACTGCAATAAACCAATGTTATTTGCCCTTGAACTTATAAGTAACAAACAACCTTTTATAATCACACTACCACAGAAATAAAGTATATCACTTTTGATTTTTAAATTAGAATTCTGAATACTAATGATAAAATCATTACAAATACGGATTTACCACATAGACTGTGCGCTCATCCACATTGACAGGTTCTGAGATGGGCGTGGTTCTTCTTACATGGGTCTTTTCTTCATTTACCTGAAAAAGATATGATAAATAACTAACCTAAACATATTTGCTTTGTCTAGAAAAATCTTTAACAGCTAATATTTCTGTTTGTAAAACTGGATGAAATATAAATATTATTTTGTCTTTCACTGCTATATATTTTGAACATATGGAATATTTACCTATCCATTATTTTTTAATACCATTTGCGATTAAAAGTTGATTGGGGACTGGATATACCCAACTGTATTTGTTGTACCACATACATAAATGCACTCTGAACCAAATAGCAAAACCATTTTATCTACTTTCAGGATAAAAACCCCCACAATTTAACTACTTTCAGAATGAAGTATAGGTTAGAGTCTATTGTAAATAAGTAAACTGAGAGGGAAGCATAGTGAAGCAACTGTGGTTTCTTATATACAAGAAATTACTAAGTAAATTCTTACAAACTTAGTGTAAGTCCCTCCCAAATTGCATTACCTTTAAAATTAAGCTGTGCACCTGTTAATAACTGCAACAAATTGTGATGTCATTAAATTTAGCCATGACACTGAAATTGTGCCTTTGCATATACAAATAGTAGGCATGGCTATATGCGCATGAGCAGTTATAGCAATTAACTTGTGTAATCATGAAAAGTTGTCCTCAGCAATAAGTAACAATTTTTCACAAATAAGAAACTAAACATTTTAAAAATGTAGCGCCCCTGATTGGCTGACAAAGTAGGGCAAACACTAAGTCAAGTTTTATCTTCTTAAAAACTATTTTAACAAAGTCTACACTATCCTCAGTAACATGTATGATGATATAAATGGCTTAATACAATGTATAATCATCCAACCTGGAGCATATCAGATTTGTCATGCAGGGCCTCCGCCAACATGTGCATATCTGAAGTAAGGGACTTCATTTTGTTGAATCCCAGGAAAGTGTCGAGGGCAATGTCTGAAATAAAGCGTTGTATAAATTGATACGCTGTAAGATGCTTGGCTGGTAGTTCATTATCAAGTAATAATAGTGTTAGAAACCATGTGTACCTTTCAGAACAGAATGAATTTCCAAACACGAGCTACTGATAGAAAATGAAAATTTTAGTTACACAAGTTTATATTTAATAGCTGGATTGAGGAGACAGCTTAACATTTATATGAATCACATTCTAGTCCATTTCCTGTGTAGGAACCAGTACGTAACTGGTATCCATTTTGCCAAGCCATAAGAAATTTAAGTGCTCCTTGTATGGAATAAACTAACACCCTCTTTGGTGATAGGCAGATATATCTTCATGTACAAATGTAAACCAATTCACTACCTCTCCCAAACTGTAAGTCAAATCATAATATGGCATATGTAACAAGTTACTTACATCCATCTGAGGTAGCTTCAATGGCTTTTTTCAGAAACCGATCCTTGTGCAAGTTTGCATCACTGAAGTAAAACTCCATCTGAAATATGCCCGGTGATATGTTATAAAATGAAACAAAGTCAAGATATTTATATAAAAGCATTCAATATCAAATTCTATAGAGTTGGTGAAATAAAGTCAGTCAATAATGAAAATGATAAAGTATTGCATTGATACACCTCATGGACTTTCAAAGTTTCCTCTTTCTTATTTTCACAACAACGACAATTTTTCATTCCTAATTTTGAAGAACATACATCATATGAGCCACATCACACTATTTTGGGGCTTAAGACGTTCATATGCTTTTTTATTGGGGGATTTTAATTAAATGATATAAAAGCAATATATATATATATATGGAAAATGTCATGATGATATTTCTAAAATTGCTTTGAATACCTGTTTACAAGTAAGATCATGTTTTGCGGATTTCAAATACTAAATTTGATGTCAGAACAAAAGTACATCATTGAAATGGCATAACAAACATATCTTTTTAGTGTCAATAATACAACAAGCTTATAATATCAGTTTTACGGTAAGACAGTATCTTTATCTAAGATATACTGATATTTTAGTGTCAGCTGAACATATTGTTTTACCTGGTTTCTTATGTTGGTATACAGAGATTTCATCCTGTGTCGAGGTTTCTTGGCTTTGCGTTGATCAACATTTTCACCTTCTTCCATTATGAAGTAGTCTTATAATCAACCAATTTATCACCTGAAAATAAATATTGAATGAATATATATATTTAACATTGAGATTTCGATCATTTACACTGGTTAGAAGATAAAAGGTTGTTTCATATGTAGCTTCATACATGTACATACCTTGGGGGAAAATGACAGACAAAATCTTGTTTATATAATATGCATGAGGCAAGGGATAGCATGTTACCACTAATACTCTTCCATAACCCAGGCTGTACTGTCAGTTGTCTCGGCAGGCAAGTGGTCTAAGTGGCTGTTATAAAATTTGTAGTCATTTGCAAACTGAGTTAAATCAAACTTTCACCAAAATACTTTTTCTATGAGAAAACATTGGTACGAGCGTCTGTGCATATGTAAGTCAGATTTTCACAGAGGTTTCCCTGCGGATCAATGAAACTGACACATTAATTATTCATGATTATGAGATATTCTTAGCGAATAGCGTAGTAGTATTGGATGTTCCAGTGTTGAGGTAGCTCACTATGGTTAAATTTAATCATATTTGAAGAAATAATTGTGCACACTTGTGAAACTTATCCAATCAGGCACTCTTGCTCTATCTTATAATTAATTTTAGTGGAAAACAAAATGTAGAAGCCTGGACGGCATTTCAGAATGACTTACTGGTCTCATTCATTACAAGTGTCAGTAAGAGTAAATAATAAATGTGTGGAGTCCCTAGATACAGGGATGCAATTAATGTGAGGAATGATTACTTTACGCCTTCTGCACCTGCTACAAACAATTCAAAATCTTTTTTTTTTTTTTTTTTTAAATCTTGTCAATTTGAGTCAAGGGCAGGTTAGCCTAAGGTATATATACACACTAGTCTAAAATAATAGACATTCCCTAACGTCTAAATGGGTTTGTGCAAAAACAGGGGGATTTTGAATAATATTGAAATTGTATTTTGGGAAGTATTTTATGTTTGAAATAGATAATAAAGGTTTATATTCATATTCCATGGGTGAAGCTCCTAGGAATAAGTGGTTTTGAGTGCTTGTACAGCGCTTTTCCAGGATTATATGATTGCCAAAGAAACTGACTTATTATCATGCAGAAAATGCATGATTTTCTGTAAACAGCTCTTGTTCATGGATATACCCTAAACATACTCTTTGATGTAGATTTAGAATGAAACATAACCTACAAAATTAAGCAACATTTTTATTCTTATACTGCCATACTTCAACAGTTTAGCACAACATTCACAACGGACCCCATTCACAATATGCAGATCCCGCAATGTCTGTTTTTTTTAACCAATCCCCCATTTCTCACCATTAGTGTCACATTCAGATAGCCATGCCCATCTCCATTTGTTAGTTTGTTTACTTTCTAAGTCTAAAACACATTTTTTATGATTCTCAGTCCAAGAGATCACCGTAGGGACCAATCGCTCGACTGGCCAAAAAATGCAGTCCAAATACCAAGAAACTGTGGTGTACAGCACTTAGTATTAAATAACATTATCTGGTAATATTCCTTGTTTTTATGATATTTTATAGATGCAATATGCTTTAACCCGGAATCCCGATCAGAATAACTCCCCACTTTTGGTACAAAACAATTATTACTTGAAGGATTTGCCATATTAAAAATCTTAAATAAAAAATCAAACAACGTACAATTATTTGGACTTGAATATCCCACAGTGATTTGGAGGGAATGAGCTGAATTTTGACCTTTACAAAATTTAGTGACATTTTACCTAAAATATTGTCTAAATAGAGTTTTTCTGACTTTGTAAAATTGCCGTAATTCATAGTTATTTATGCTAGATATTTGGTATGAGTGACCCCTTTGATGAATCTGAAGAAATATATATATATATATATATATATATATATATATATATATATATATATATATATATATATATATATATATATATATATATTAGGTTATTTTAGGTAAAATGTCACTAAATTTTGTAAAGGTCAACATTCAGCTCATTCCCTCCAATTCATTGTGGAATATCCGCACTGGATCTGGTTTTCAACAGTGATTCAAATTGACAAAATGACAATAGTAAATTTTCCGAATTGAACATTTTAAGCTCACTTATTGAAAAAAATATACAGTCACAAAGCAATATTTATAACTATAATTTAGAAAAAAATGATAATGATAGGACGAATTAGCACGGCTGGTATTTATTGAAGCACCGAAATTTGATTTTTTTTCCGCGAAAACATATGACGAGACTGATTTGAGAAAAACGAAACAAATCAGCTTTTAATCTATATCACTCCTTTTTGTTGATATTCCGACTAGGATTATTAAACTACCTATTCAAAATTTTATACAGAATTAAATCGTTTCAGAAACATTTTTTTTGTTTACCGTTCCAGGTTACTCGCGCTGTTGTTTGTATCAGCGTATACGATTGGTCTTTTGATATTCTAGCAGCCAATCAACGCACAGGATACATATTTCGCTAGATGCAGTAGTAGTAGCATCAACATTGAGAAATATTCATGAGATTTATTTTAGATTGCACTTAAATTTCGATGTTTTGAGCCATTATGAATGCACAGAACCCAGCAGGTCCTCAGGGAACGGAGGAAGCGGACTTGCATGTTCTGCTTCACGCCGTGTCAACATGTTCAGGGCTAGCTGTCCAACAAATTATAACACAGAAACCACACCTACTGAACATGAAAGGTTGGAATATTTTAAAACCAGTATTCAGATAATATTCAGAATTGACAGTTGTCTCTTATATATGTTTGGTCTAGTTATAGAAAGTCTGTCTTGGTTGGCACATGTATTCGGAAGCCTGTAGTGATCCATCTGATCAAGGGGAAGTAGTTTAAAGTGACTCTTATTCAAAATCGATACATGCGTACACATGTATAACAAACATCAATTTTGACTGATAAACCTTTGACTACTCACTTAATAATGCATTTATGGAAAATATTAATTACTGATAACAATATTGTAACCCTGTATTTAATAGCAGAAAGCGGAACAATATTAAATGATTGGTGAATGCTAAATGATTTACTGTGGTCTACTATAGTCTCATAAGGTAGAAATACCATGTTTTATGCTTGTTTCTTTTAAATTAAACTGGATATCCTTCATAAGAACCATTGTTTTCGACATTTATTCATCCTTATTGGAATATTAAAACAATATTATTAAGTGTGGTAAATCTTATTTGGGAGTAAAAGTGCATCTTTAACCATATTTATTTTTTAAAACGATTGTGAAACAAGTTATTACAACATTATATTAATCACTTTGGCACGATTTTACGTGAGAGTGTGGTCCGTAGAACCCGGAGGAAACCCACTTGTCCGGCTTGGTGACCACAAACCAAACTCCGACCAAGCCGGGAATCGAACTAGGTCGCCTAGGTGAGAAGCGAGTGCGCTAACCACTGTTTTAACTGGACTAACAACCATCAAGGGGACGTAGGCAGTTACTCATATTCTACTCTGCTGTTGCCTTCAAAATACATTTCGCAGCATCTTAATAAAATGTTGCAGGAATGTATAAGGAATTTTGTGTCTGTATAACGTGATGCAGAAAGTCAAAGTTATAATACCATTATAAGTGTTTCTGTATCAATAATGACTTAAATGTAAGGAAGACGTACAAATTCACCTGATCTTTTTGTAAACTCAAGTCAATGTCAAGCACCAGAATATCTTTACATTTAACAATTCAATATTTCTTTATTTTTAATCACATAAGCACAAGTCACATAATAAGATTAGTCCCACAATTTCCTTTTTAGGTTGGCACGGGCACACACCCCTGCACAAGGCTTGTCTTTCTGGTGATGTTAACATGGTAAAACTTCTGTGTGAGTTTGGAGCAGACACAAACATACGCAATGACTTCCAAGAGACCCCAGTTCACTACGCAGCCAAGAGAGGAATTCCCACCCTGGTCAATATCTTGAGATACTATGGGGCCAAATTAGATGCAAGGGACACCTCAGGGAAGACACCTGTTCACAATGCCGCCCAGACTGGAAGCGTGTAAGTTTTAAGCATGATTGATAATATTATTATTTGTGGTGTGTATCTTGCTTTATGATATCAAGTGACAATCTATTGTTATCTCAAGATCATTATTTCCATGTTATATTACGATTCAATAATTTGTTTTGCACCTGATATCATATATATTTATATTTGTATGGAAAAGTGAATTCAAACTATTGCTCAGATTTCCTTTAGATCTATGCTTTGTTTTCAGGTACATGTTAAAATATTTTGAAGAGCAGGGGTTTGGGTTTCGGGATGTGGATGACAGTGGGCAGACCCCTCTCCATTGTTCCTGCCAGTTTGGACACCTGGAGGCATTCAAGTTCCTGCTCAAGAAAGGGGTATGATTAAAAATCAATATTTTTTACACTCAGATAAAAATAACTAGCTATATTATGAGTTGTGTATGTCCTGCACATTTGCATTGCATTACTTTCGTTGTGTCGCGTGTTGCTCCAAAAGAATTGTATCACACTTGTGTAACTTTATATTTACATTGTATGTTTGCATGAGTACTTGTGCACTTTATTTATTTCACATTTCACTTGGACTTACAGCAGGTATCACCCTTGACTTACTTAAAAAAGGTGGTTGCTTCATGTCACTGAAAATCTTGTGTCACATGTAGCTCCAAAAGTATTGCACCTACAGTCAGTATTTGTGCCCCTGGGATTTATTTCACATTTCCCTTGGTCTAACAATAGTTATGGCACTTATTATGTCCAATGTACCTGCTAAAGAAACATATGAAATTTCATAAAAATATTAGTCAGCATGGCTACTTGTGCATGTTATTTCTTTGACATTTCACACAAATACATTCACCTTATTTCAGAGGACTGATCCATCAATACAAGATAAGGAAGGAAACACAGCCCTACACATCTGTATACGGGAAGGCTACGCCCATGGCACCTGGCTGCTGATACAGTACTTAGGGCTCTCATGTCTGCAGGTTCCTAACAGACAAGGTCTTACAGCACAAGACATCTTAGAGCAGTTTGAAACATCCAAGAAACCTGGGTATATTATTTTTAGCTCCACTGGCCGAAGGCCATGGAGCTAATGTCGTCACAGATTGTCCGTCGTGAGTGCGTGCGTGCGTGCGTGCGTGCGTGCGTGCGTAAACTTTTACTTTAAACGACATCTCCTCTGAAACTGATAAGCGGATTTTGACAAAACTTCACAGGAATGTTCCTTTGGTGGTCCTTTACCAAAATTGCTCAAATGGTTCCGGTCCATTGCAAAATATGGCCGCCAGAGCTAAAGATAGCAAAATCTTTAAACGACATCTCCTCTGAAACGGTTCGGCAGATTTTGATGAAACTCGACAGTAATGTTCCTTGGGTGGTCCTTTATTAAAATTGCTCAAATGGTTCTGGTCCATTGCACAATATGGCCGCCACAGCTAAAAATAGCAAAATCTTTAAACGACATCTCCTCTGAAACGGATAGGCAGATTTTGATGAAACTTGACAGAATTGTTCCTTGGGTGGTCCTTAACCAAAATTGCTCAAATGGTTCCGGTCCGCTGCACAACATGGCTGCCAGGGCAAAAAAATAGAAAAACCTTTAAAGAACATCTTCTCAGAAACCGATGATCAGATTTTGATGAAACTTAAGAGTAATGTTCCTTGGGTGGTCCTTTATTAAAATTGCTCAAATGGTTCTGGTCCATTGCACAAGATGACCGCCACAGCTAAAAATAGCAAAATCTTTAAACGACATCTCCTCTGAAACGGATAGGCAGATTTTGATGAAACTTGACAGAATTGTTCCTTGGGTGGTCCTTAACCAAAATTGCTCAAATGGTTCCGGTCCGCTGCACAACATGGCTGCCAGGGCAAAAAAATAGAAAAACCTTTAAAGAACATCTTCTCAGAAACCGATGATCAGATTTTGATGAAACTTAACAGAAATGTTCCTTGGATGGTCCTTTATCAAATTTGCTTCAATGGTTTCGGTCCACTGCACAAGATGGCCCCCAGAGGTAAAAATAGAAAAACCTTTAAACGACTTCTCCTCAGAAACCGATGATCGTATTGCAATGAAACTTGACAGAAATGTTACTTGGGTAGTCCTTAACCAAAATAGCCCAAACAGTTCTGGTCTGCTGCACAACATGGGCACCAGAGCTAAGAATAGAAAAAAACGTTAAACTACATCTTCTCAGAAACCGATTATCAGATTTTGATGAAACTTTACATAAATGTTCATCGGGATGCCCTTTAACCAAAATTGCCCAAATGGTTCCGTTCCGCTGCACAACATGGCAGCCAGAGCTAAAAATAGGAAAAACCTTTACACCACTTCTCCTCAGAAACCGATGATCAGATTTTGATGAAACTTGACAGAAATGTTCCTTGGGTGGTCACCAAAATTTGTTAAATGGTTCCAGTCCACTGCACACCATGGCTGCCAGAGCTAAAAAATAAAAAAAACTTTATACGACTTGTCGTCGAAACCGATGTCCTCTTTTCGATAAAACTTGACAGAAATGTTTGTTTGGTGCTCCTTTACCCAAATTGCCCAAATCATTTCGGTCCACTGCACAACATGGCAGCCAGAGCTATTAAAGTAAAAAATTTTTTTAAATAACTTCTCCTCAAAAATTGATGATTGTATTTCTATGAAACTTGACGAAAATGTTCGTTAGGTGGTCTTTGCTTGAACCTTTTGGCCAGTGGAGCACAGGCACTGATGTGTTTTGTTTAAGTATTGGAGGTGTTGAACTAAAAAATAGTACAATATTACATTTTAGTTTTCACCTTTACATACAGTACGATGTATCATGAATTTCATGTAGCCCTCTTTGACTCAAACTAATAGGATCTGTTTTCAAAAGTAGTTTGTTAAAGATATACGGTAAATTGTTTGTTGCTACTGTACGTGTACTGTCTGATACTTGAGCTACATTGTATTCTGTTTTAAATGAAAAAAGTTAATGTTACTGAAAAGTAAAATAATTTAATGAAAATGATATGTTCATCAGCTAATAGATTTCAGTTGTAAGAAGGATATTTCTTAATTTCAACATTACAGACATAAGGTCATTGGACCTCTCCTAAAGGAGCTATCTAAGCAGCCCAAGAACAAGAAACAGAAGGGTCCAGTTGGCACCTGGTATTTCAACCTACTCATGCCAACCGTCTTGTACGCTCTTGCTATCCTACTAGCTGAGTTTGTGATTTACGATTACCAGGGGGTGGTGTTCCTTTTTGCTGTTGGCTTCATTGTGAGGACGGCCTCCCGAGCGTCACACAGACTAAACCACGTCTCCAGGTAGTTTAAGTAGGGTTCACAAACCACTTATCTAGTCTGGAAACATTTGGATGAATAATTTAAAAATATTGCCAAATCCTAGAGAAAAACAAAATGTAATGGTGTTGTAAACATATGTATAATTTGTGACAGGGAGATCTTGTTTACTTCCCTAGACTTTGAACTAATTTGAGTAATCAACAGAATCAATAACTTCAACAACAGCAACAACAACAAAAACCTTTACTGCATTTGAGATTGCAAATTTTATCCAAACAGCATGTAGTTACTACACAATAAATAATAACTGAGAGTTATAATCATAAAAGTATGGAGACAGCAGAGAGTATGGAGACGGCAGACATCAAATTAATTAATTAAACATAAATGTATTTTTAACTATGAATTTCCAATATCAGATAGAGATGATTCATACATCATACATCCATGTCGAGCAGTCATCACCACTATGTAGTTTACCTGTAGTATGACTTTGATTATATCTTTTTTTCCCTAGATGGTCCAATCCATTGTTTGCTGGTACATTCGCTGCTGGAATGCTGCATACAATGTTGTTAGCTTACTGCAAGATTATGCCAGGTTTGTGTTTTTCCTATGTTAAAATTTCTTGACAAAACCTTTTTAAATGATACCAAACAAGGCAACATAAGTTCATTTACTTGAATATTTAATGTTCACTTTTACTGTACTTTAGATCAGTCTGACATACTTTCATCCGATGGTCATATTTATATCATATTTATTATCATTCAGTATTAAGAAAAACACATATCAACACATTATGAATAAATCATGGCTACAGGATAATTTAAGGTTTTTAGAAGCACTACCTGATGAATATATTACAAATTGTTCTGTTTCTTTACAGCTGTCCCTTATGGTAAAAAGCTACTGGTAGTTACTTTTATAGCATGATAATTTTTTTATGGAATATTTGGTAGAATGTGGAATTGCATGACCTGGGTTGGATGTAAACAATTAATATTATTATGTGTATGCCTGGGTCAAGTTGCTTAAGTAATATCACTGCACAGCCTTCATTTTCATAAAACAACAACCTGATTCACAATAGCGAATAATGATATCTGGTTTAACATTTAAAAAAAAATAAAAAATAGAAAAAGGGCAGGAAAGTTTTGGCCACATCCACAGAAAGTCCAGTAAGAATTTAACAAAGATATTCTATTTTCAATTTCAAATGCAAAAAAGCTTTTCACGAGGCAGCAAAATTTTAGACACAGGAACATATAGGGCACTCTTACCACAGCATAGGATTTGGTTGTGGAGCTTAAGCAACGAACCCCAGATGTCATTACCTTGGTGTTGATGCAGTTGTTGGGTTGTCTTGGCAGTCGGCATGCAAAGTTTTGAAGTTGGATATGACTTTAAAATTCTTAAAAATATTTCCTTGAAATTTGGTACACATGTTATCGATGGGTGACTTTGTTCCTATGACTATGTTTAAAATATTTGTTAAATGTTATTGCTTGCGATTATTTTTGTTTTGTTCAATTTTAATGTTATGTCTAAACAGAGTTTCTTAAGGTAGAATTTTTGATTTTTGGAATACTTTTACCCAGTTAATCCTTTACATGCCAAACTATTAATACATAGTCAGACAAGAGCAAATAAGCAGACATTAAATAAAGATTCTATCTAATTATAAATAATGCATGGACAGCTGTGTCTGTTATAGAAACAAGATGTTCGACACAACTCCCAAGCATTTCAAGTACAGTTATGAAAAAGAGAGACATCATAAATTGATCAATTTTAATTGCAATATATTACCCAGTTTTGCAACATTTGCACTTTAACAATACTGAATGCACATTGCTTAAGCAGTATTTTAGAATGCTTTATAAGTATACAATTACCAATTGGGTACAAGTATACAATGGGGTATAAAATTATATATAAGAATACAATGGGGTATAAGAATACAATGGGGTACAAGTATACAATGGGGTACAAGTACACAATGGGGTACAAGTATACAATGGGGTACAAGTATACAATGGGGTACAAGTATACAATGGGGTACAAGTATACAATGGGGTATAAGTATAAAATGATGTATGAGTAAACAATGGGTATAAGTATACAATGGGGTATTAGTATGCAATGCTGTATAAGTATACAATTGGGTATAAGTATAATATTGGGTATAAGTATGCAATGCTTTATACATATACTACTCGATAGAAGTATACAAACCTGTATAAGTAAGCAATGTGGTATAAGTATACAGGGGGGTATAGGTATACAATGGGGTATAAGTATACAATGGGGTACAAGTATACAATGTGGTATAAGTATACAGGGGGTATAATAAGTATACAATGGGGTACAAGTGTACAATGGAATATAATTATACAATGTCATATAAGTATACAATGGGGTATAAGTATAATATGGGGTAAAAGTATACAATGGGGTATAAGTATACAATGGGGTATAATAAGTATACAATGGGGTATAAATATACAATGCTTTATAAGAATACAATGCTTTATATGTATACACTGCTTTATAAGTATATAATGGGGTATAAGTTTACATTAGGGTATATGTATACAATGGGGTATAAGTATACTTTTGGGTATAAGTATACAATGATGTATAAGTATACAATGATGTATTAGTATACAATGGGGTATTAGTATATTATGCTTTATTAGTATACAAAGGGGTATAAGTATTAAAGGCTTTATAAGTATACAATGGGGTATAAGTATACAATGCTTTATAAATATACAATGTGGTATAAGTATGCAATGGTGTATAAGTTTATAAACTAACAATGCACCTTGCTAGTACACATTTTAACCATGCTATATACAGTTATACCAGTACAAGACATATTGTGTATAATATACTTTTAATATGGTGGTGTCAATTTGTTTAACATTGATGCCCAATTATGCCAAAATCTGTTTTAATGGTACCTTAACTTTGTAATACTGAAGTATTTGAAACTCTGTGATTATCATGTTTAACTTTGCAAGCGAAGTGGTTGGCACAGTCACTTCTGACCATGGCATATGTATTTCCTCCATATACTTTTCTCCCACTACACAAGGCCTCAATCTCAAGACAAATTATGTCCCAACATTATCAGTGATTGTTTTTGGTGCAATTTTACTGTCTTCTAAAGGCTGTTTCCCCTAGCAAAAAAGTGTACATTTTCCCCCAATATTAATGATATTTTCCCTATTAATTAAATACAGATCTTGTGAATGAATAAAAAAGCAATGAATTTATTAAAATATAAACAAAATCTTGACAAGACTAGCTCTGTTACAGCATACTGTTTGAATAATAAAGTGAGAACATGTGTATTTGCTATTACATTTGCTATTTTAGCATGATTTTGTATTTTTCCCAAAGTCGAATAAAAATCCCAATTTGGAAGGAACAGGCGGTGAAAATAATTCCCCCCCAAAATCACTGAAATGACTGAGTGTGCCGTGCCGTATCATCTTGTTTCATAGTTGAAGTATAACAGGTACCAACCTCCCCTGACTTGAGCTAATGTTTCTTGTTATCATATACCCAACTTGTATCTTGACTATGATTTGCAGATGTGTTTATTTCCCTGGAGTTCTATGTAATCATCCTGTATTACAGGTGTGTTTGGTTCCCTGGAGTTCTATGTAATCATACTGTATTACAGGTGTGTTTGGTTCCCTGGAGTTCTATGTAAATATACTGTATTACAGGTGTGTTTGGTTCCCTGGAGTTCTATGTAATCTTACTGTATTACTGGTGTGTTTGGTTCCCTGGAGTTCTATGTAATCATACTGTATTGCAGGTGTGTTTGGTTCCCTGGAGTTCTATGTAATCATACTGTATTGCAGGTGTGTTTGGTTCCCTGGAGTTCTATGTAATCATACTGTATTGCAGGTGTGTTTGGTTCCCTGGAGTTCTATGTAATCATACTGTATTGCAGGTGTGTTTGGTTCCCTGGAGTTCTATGTAATCATACTGTATTGCAGGTGTGTTTGGTTCCCTGATGATCTATGTTATTATACTGTATTACAGATGTGTTTGGTTCCCTGGAGTTCTACCTGATCATCCTGTTGAACATTGGCCAGATCTATCTGTACTACCAGCTTCTTAAGGCCGATCCAGGTAAGGCTTATCAGTAAACCATTTGTAGCAGAATGTGATACTCCCTCAGTTAACTTTTTGGTAAGCTTGTCAACTTATTGAATTGAATATATTCAGGTTATAATTAAAGGTCAATTTGTATTGTAATTCATCAGAATTGTTTTATAATACTGAAAAGGTTGTAAAAATATATAGCAAGAGCATTAAGCACCATTTGCACCATTTGATCATATGGGTAATGAGTTTAAAGGGTAACAAAATGTGTATCAATGTAACTTCATTGATAGTACAAGTATGATTCAGGTGTTGTCAACTGGTGCATATATATCCAATGAGAATACAAGTCAGTGAACATGTGTATTTCAGGGGCCATATTACAGAAGCATCTTGAGTTAAAATTTTACCTTTTCCTCAAATTCAACAGCTTCCTTAACTGTTTTATTACACAGGTAGAAAGTGTTATGCTTAGTGTTGATTCTGCAATTAAAATATGGACACTTTAGTTTTTTAAAAAGGGGAACTTCATTTTAAAGAATTAATTTTTTGAAGAAATATAACAATTCCAAATATTACACTTAAGTTAAAATATGTGTAAAGTTTCTTAAGATGCTTCTGTAATACGGACCCAGGTGTGGTAACATCAAGCAGTGCAATTGAGATATCAGGCCAGCCCATGACCTTGACACAGTTGCTTGAAAACCTAGGGTTTCATTTTGAACATGTGTATTTTAGATGTAGTAACATCCTGCATCACAGATAAAAAGCTTGGCCAGCCTATGACCTTGAATAGCACCTTTAGATTTATATATATATATATAAATTCACATTTCCGATGTAGTAACATTAAGCTTCACCGGTGAGAAGTCTGGCCAGCCCATGACCTTGAGCCAGTTGCTTGAAAACCAAGGGTTATATTCTGTACATATGTATTTCAGATGTAGTAATATCCAGCATCACTGATAAGAAATCAGGCCAGTCTATGACCTTGAATAGCAGCTTTGGATCGATATATATTCACATTTTAAGTGTAGTTACATCCAGCTTCACTGGACATTGACCCAGTTATGTGCCAACCTGGCGGCACTGGATACATTCAGTACATGTGTATTTCAGGTGTGGTAACATCCAGCATTGCTGATGAGAAGACAGGCCAGCCAATGACCTTGACCCATTTATGTGCCAACCTGCACTGGATACATTCAGTACATGTGTATTTCAGGTGTGGTAAAATCCAGCATTGCTGATGAGAAGACAGGCCAGCCAATGACCTTGACCCAGTTATGTGCCAACCTGCACTGGATACATTCAGTACATGTGTATTTCAGGTGTGGTAACATCCAGCATTGCTGATGAGAAGACAGGCCAGCCTATGACCTTGACCCAGTTATGTGCCAACCTTGCTGCACTGGATACATTCAGTACATGTGTATTTCAGGTGTGGTAACATCCAGCATTGCTGATGAGAAGACAGGCCAGCCTATGACCTTGACCCAGTTATGTGCCAACCTGCACTGGATACATTCAGTACATGTGTATTTCAGGTGTGGTAACATCCAGCATTGCTGATGAGAAGACAGGCCAGCCAATGACCTTGACCCAGTTATGTGCCAACCTTGCTGCACTGGATACATTCAGTACATGTGTATTTCAGGTGTGGTAACATCCAGCATTGCTGATGAGAAGACAGGCCAGCCAATGACCTTGACCCAGTTATGTGCCAACCTTGCTGCACTCGATGCATTCAGTACATGTGTATTTCAGGTGTGGTAACATCAAGCATTGCTGATGAGAAGACAGGCCAGCCAATGACATTGACCCAGTTGTGTGACAGCATAGCTCCACTGGATCAGTTCTGTACAGACTGTGAGGTAATGCAGAACTTATGCCCCTTGTTTGGCTAGAAAATGTTGGTGTTTTTTTTGTGGCAATGAAAGGTTTTTCCATTTTTTCTACAAATCAACACTAACATACAGTGTTTTTTTCCGACCAATCCCCTCCTGAAAAAGTATATGTTTTGTCCCTGCGCAGGTAAAAAAATCCCAATCTCTATTTTTTTTTTTTTAAATTGACCTCGACCGCTTTACATTATTAAAGCAAATGTAGTAATATAGAGCCATTAATAAATATGTCAATAGCTTTGTTTAATTAAAGGTGTGAAAACAAGTTGAACAGTATATAAATCATGTTAGTATTTTCCCCCTTTTTGCCAAAGCCACACTATTTTTCTCTTATCAAAGGGCCCACCATTCCCTTAAAACTGGAGAAAAACATGGTCATTTCTAAAAGTTGCATATAGAGAATCCTATGCTTCTTCTATCAGTCTGGTTTAGTATACAGTTGTTGCACTCATGTTTAAGATTATGTTTTAATGACTTAAAATCAATCTGATTTTTAATAGTGCATCACATAAATGCATGAACAGAATGACAAAAATCCTTGCATTGCATACATTGTGTCTATTTACAGATTGTAAGAATGAAGACGACGAAGCACTGCAAGTTGTGTGAACGTTGTTACTACCGCATGGACCACCATTGCCTATTCCTGCTGAAATGCATCGGCTACAAAAACCATGCACGCTTTGTGTGGTTTATAATTATGACAGTGTTTAACATGGGGTATTTCCTGGTAAAAGCTGTTATGTATTCACTGGTGAAATACAATGCGCTTACGTATAGCGAAATTGCCATACGTATGTTTCAAGTGGAAGGCTGGATGATAAGTATGATTTGTTTAAACATTGTTAGTGCTATATGGGCCACAAATCTCATTCACTACCAGCTGAATGTCGTTTCAAGGGGCCATACATCCTATTTCCAACGAGACGTCAGTACCTTGACGCCTATGGAAAAAGTTACAAATGTGATCAACTTTTTGCTTGGAAAACCATTGATTTTGTCGGACTTAGACTTTAACTTACCAAAGAAAAATTTAGATCTTGATAGAAATTATGTGCATAATGTTTAAATTCCATGCCTTTATGTGTTAATATTTATTGGCCAAAAGTATTATATCTCTCAATATGCTGTGTGCTAGACTGCCATGCCTCAAGTATGGTATTATAAGTTACGGGGTTATTAGGTGACCTGATATGGGATATACTGGGCAAAGGAACCCATATCGGGTGAGAGTAAAGCTCGAACCTGAATATGGTTTTCTGCGCCCCTTATATACACTTATATACCATATCGGGTCATTTACTAACCCTTTTACATATATATCACATGTTTACATGTTCAAATGCTTAATTTATTCATCGGAATATTCATTGGAAAATAGACACCATTTTAATACAATATAAATTTGTTGACCCAATATTGAAAAATATGGGGTCACTGCGTGACCAGTCCTTGACCAATGGCGTTGCGTCATTTATGTGGGAGGCGTGATTGAAATCCTTAAATGGAGCTGCTTGACTTTATTTATGCCTACCATATTATGTTCTGCATTTCAAACCATTTTTTACTTGTCTGTTTTTTATTTATTTATTTTTTTGTACTTTTCTACTATATAATGTTTATAATAGTAATTGTTATTGAAATGATAGGCTATCCGGTTAGCGCAGTGGTTAGCGCACTTGCTGCTCACCAAGGTGACCCAGGTTTGATTCCCGGCCTTGGCGTCTGTGGGTTTGATTAGTGGTTACCAAGCTGGACAAGTGGGTTTTCTCTGGGTTCTCAGGTCTTCCTCACAACACAAAACCACACCCTCATGCAACATCGTGCCAACGAGAGTTATCATACATTTCTGCACAATCTTTGTAAAATATATGTTTAAACAAAATAATGTTTTATATTACAATGAATGTAGTGTTCAAATAGAATGAGCCGTGAGACAAAAAATTTAAACTTTATAAACAACGCTCTATGTGTGTAAATATATTAGTATTGCATATACATGAAATATACATCAAGAAATGTTGTCATGTTGCTGTGTTACTTTGTATTTTTGTTTTGTAAATGTTAACAAGAGTGTGAGGGTTTTTGAGCTGTAGGTGAGTGTGTTACAGTCTTCTTACTGTAAGGGAGAATTTTATGGAGGTTTTAACTGTTAGCGAGAATGTTAGGGTCTTCTTACGATTAGAGGAATTTTATTGGTTTTTTAACTGTTAGCAAGAATGTTCCAGTTTTTGGAACTATTAGTAAGAATTTTAGGGGTTTTGAAACTGTTAGCAAGAATGTTATGGTGTTTGGAACTGTGAGCGAGAATGTTATGGTGTTTGGAACTGTGAGCAAGAATGTTATGGTGTTTGAAACTGTTAGCGAGAATGTTATGGTGTTTGGAACTGTTAGCGAGAATGTTATGGTGTTTGGAACTGTGAGCGAGAATGTTATGGTGTTTGGAACTGTTAGCGAGAATGTTATGGTGTTTGGAACTGTTAGCGAGAATGTTATGGTGTTTGGAACTGTGAACGAGAATGTTATGGTGTTTGGAACTGTAAGAGAGAATGTTATGGTGTTTGGAACTGTGAGCGAGAATGTTATGGTGTTTGGAACTGTTAGCGAGAATGTTATGGTGTTTGGAACTGTGAACGAGAATGTTATGGTGTTTGGAACTGTTAGCAAGAATGATATGGTGTTTGGAACTATGAGCGAGAATGTTATGGTGTTTGGAACTGTAAGAGAGAATGTTATGGTGTTTGGAACTGTAAGAGAGAATGTTATGGTGTTTGGAACTGTGAGCGAGAATGTTATGGTGTTTGGAACTGTGAGCGAGAATGTTATGGTGTTTGGAACTGTAAGAGAGAATGTTATGGTGTTTGGAACTGTGAGCGAGAATGTTATGGTGTTTGGAACTGTGAGCGAGAATGTTATGGTGTTTGGAACTGTAAGAGAGAATGTTATGGTGTTTGGAACTGTGAGTGAGAATGTTATGGTGTTTGGAACTATGGGCGAGAATGTTATGGTGTTTGGAACTGTGAGCGAGAATGTTATGGTGTTTGGAACTGTGAGCGAGAATGTTATGTTTTTGGAACTGTAAGAGAGAATGTTAGGATTTTTGTTATGGTTAGTTAGTTACTGTAAGCAAAAACGTTAGGGTGTTGTTACTGTTAGCCGATTGTCACAGTTTTTGGAACTGTTAGCGAGAATGTTAAGGATTTTATATCTGTTAGCAAGAATGATAGGGATATTATAACTGATATAAAAAACGTTTGGGTTTTGTAACTTGAAGCAAGATTGTTTAGAGCTTTAAACAAGTATGCTAGGAAAGAATGTTAGACTTAGAGGTAAACCAGGTAAGGAGTCCTAAACCACACTTAAAGATCTAAACATTTTATCAACAAAATATACTGCTTATAAGGTCATCTAAGATATATGTACATGTATGCTTAACGAAGCAACAAGCTATCTGCTTAAAGTGGTTCATATGTATTTGCAGGCATGATTACGAACAGTCTCTAGTCTAGACTTAGACTCAGACTCTTTTATTAAAGTGACACTCTTATTCAAAATCAATACATACACATCAATTTTGACTGACAAATTTTTAACTACTTACTAAATAATGCATTTGTGGAAAATATTAATAACTTGTAACATGATTGTAACTGTGTATTTAATTGCAGAAAGCGCAAAAATATTAAATGATTGGTGAATGCTAAAAGTTTTACTGTGATCAACTATCGTCTCACAAGGTAGAAATACCGTGTTTTATGCTCGATTATTTCAAATTAAACTCGGGATCCTTCATAAGTACCATTGTTTTCGACATTTATTCATCCAGTTTGGAATATTAAAACAATAATATTATAAATTGTGGTAAATCTTATATGGGAGTAAGAGTGCATCTTTAAATTATTAAAAAACATTTTTATTCCATTTGTTTTACATTTTTTTTATATATTTGTACAATTTTGAATATTAAGTGTATTATTACACTTAATACAGTAAATGTCCTATTAAATGTCCAGCTTATTAAATTCAGCAAATTTCGTTAGTAAGAAAGTTAAAATTAAAGGATTAAATGAAGACTTACAGTTGTGCCATTTGTCTGAACTCAGACTTGAGACTGTTCCTAATCGTGATCCCTGAACAGAACGCATTTTATATAGAAACAAGCATACAGCTTATGATTTCTCTTGATTAATAGTATTTTTCATTTTTTTTTTTTAAATGCAAATGATTTTCTTTATGAAAAAGATGAATTAATATGTAAAAGAAGAACTTGTACCTGGACTTGCTGAAATTTTATTTGGTAAATGTTTTAACAACCCATGACATATATTTATAAATGTATAACTAAAATCTGTTTTATGGTTCAAGACAACTTTCTATAGAACTACGCAAATAAAGCATGGATTCAACTTAAAACGGTATATTGATCATGATTGTTTATTGTGTATTTCTGTTATTGGAATATTCAAGATATATTTGTTTTGTGAAGAAATAATTATTTTTGCAGTTTTGTTTGATTGTTTTTTCATGAGCAGATCCATGATTTGCTGTTATTCAGGGCACAACTTGGCGCTGTTATCTTGTCTGTGTGCCTTCTACCCCGGGACCTGTAGTTTAAATGTTGTTAGGGGTCTTTGACTATTATGGCTACTGTTTGGCTGAGATGGTGCATTCTGGTGTATATTCGGACTATCCACCCCCATGCTCAATAACTTTTGAACACTAAGGCTTAGGGATCCCAAACTTAATAGGCAGGTTGTTCATGAAAAGTTGATGTGCCCTGCTGTGGTCAGTGAGTCAAAGGTCAAGGTCGTGGTGACCTTAAGCTGACAATCCGTTTCTGATCAATAACTGAAGAATAATCGGCCCCAGTGACCTCAAACCAGTGCATGAATCCAATTGATTTTAAGGTCAGCCGAATACAGGTTAAGGTTATTGTGACCTTTAGCTGAAAATCTGTGTCCTATCAATGACTGAAGAACGCTGGAGCCCAACTCAAATTTGGTAGGCAGGTTTGTCATGACCAGCAGATGAACCCTTACGATTTTGAGGTCAGTTTGTCAAATTTCAAGGTTGTGGTGAACTGAACAGAAATTCCCTTTTTGATCAATTACTGAATAATGTTTGGGCACAGGGACTTCAATCTTGGAAGTCAGGTTGACCAATCAATAAAACCTATTGATTTGATGGACATTGGGTCAAGGTCGTGATTTTACGAATATTAAACGACCTTCATGAGTGGTCAGGAGTCAAGGTCAAACCATAACATTTTAAATGTACACATAATTATTTCCCTTTGAAATTTTTAGCACACTATATGAGCATTATATAAATCGAACAATAGGTTCAAATGCAATTCTCTCAGATTTATTTAATTAAGGTGTTAAAAATGTTCTAGCACTGGTAAAACTTTTAAAGACACATTTATAGAAACTTCGCTCTTGTTCATCAAATAAGAATGTTCCAGGACAAACTTTTAAAATCTTCAAGATTTTCTTTGAAATTCTTTAAGAATCATGTTTATTCTAAAAATGCTATACATGAAATGAATAGATTTTTTTAGAATCTAAAAATAAATCTTGATTCTAAAATATCATAGGGAAAAAAACTTTACTTAATGAATCTAGGTCAACATAAATATATAACTAGTTAATTAAAAATGGAGTTCTGAATTAAACATACATATACATGTAACCTGATATGATTCGAGTGTACACATGTGTTTGTTGGCGTTACGTCAATTTCTGGCATTAACACTCCTATCATGATCGACTATTATTCAGTGAGGAATTCCTACCGATTTCAAAAAATGACTATCAATAATTATTACTATACATAAGTTTGCACGTTATCGATTGCAAGTTACATGTAAATCGAAACTCAGCACATACTGTTACTTAAACCATCAGAAATTTTCTTTAGCCAGAATAACGTAAGCAATAAATTTACAGCACCGGGTGAATTCAAAAATGATTTTATAGGAGAAACATTGGATGATATCATTAAAGGTGACATAAAGGTAAATCAGTTTCCTCCAATATCGGTTACAAAGAAACCGGGTAGCAATAAATGGTTTACTTTAGACAACCGTAGACTATGGATATTTCACAGTTTAGAGGCATATGGAATATGCAAGGAGATTAATGTAAATGTCAAGGAATACTCGAATCGACACGAAAGTAAATTTACCTCAAATAATGGTGGTGTTTCTATCTCTGTCCGAGGTTCTCCTGGCGGGGTGTGGTATAGTAGAATCACACCAGTCGTTCCTAAATGCGTGGAGCTACAACGTGCCAAGACGCCGTTAGAAGCAAGTTCTACAACCACGACTACAACTACTTCTGTGGGTGAAGGCAAGTCGGTTTCTGAAACAGATGTACGTTTTGTATCAGGTGTTAAGTTGCCAACACGCGTAGCCAACTCGTCGACAATCGTAAATGCATCCACTCTATCCGCTAAAGGCACCATGAAGACGACAGCCGGTCCAGCTGCACTACCATCCAGCATGGCCATGGAAATGCAAAAACGTCTCATAAATCTTCGACATGAAAACTGCTTTCCTGAAATACTGTCATGTTAAAGATCATATAAATATGCATTCGGTTGTAAAAGCTCACTGTTTACCGATGGCATGCTGCCGAAAAAGGTACATTTTGAACATTATTATGCAAACAATCATTACAGAGCTTCCAGAATCTTCAGCCATCATGGGCCTAGTTCTAGACCACGCTTTAGAAGGCGACCTCTTTTGAAGTACAAAGGGCAATGGGCAAATGGCAAATGGGAAGATTTTTCTACTGATGAAGGAGATGAAGGATATGAAGAATCTGACGAAGAGCTCATGGAAAGTGTAACTAAGGTGACCGAAGAAGGCGAGATGGTACAAACCTGTCCAAAACATGACAAAAATGTTGATATTATAGATTCAGATAGTGACGCTAAGGAAATAGATTACCCAGAAGATGCTGACAGCGATAGTGATGACAGCCAGAATGACTATGCAATTCAGAATGTTTTTAACAACAACTTTTCAGACACCGATGAAGACAGCGATACTGATTCAGACAGCAACAATGATTTGCCTAGTGATTCTGACGACCAAATGGTAATTAGTGATATATTAAATAATAAAGCATACAGTAATCGGTTGACAATGTGCCATGAAGACAGCGACAATGATTCAGACAGCTACAATGATTTGCCCAGTGATTCTGACGACCAAATGGTAATTAGTGATATATTTAATAATAAGACATACAGCTATCGGTTGATAATATGCGATAGAGACATTTACGATGACTCAGATCTTGATGACGAGAGTGAACAAGAATACGATGAATATAAAAGAATCGGTGAAAGATTTAACTACTACGAGGATCTAGTAAGTATTGAAAGAGAGGGTTTATACAATGGCCGCATGTACACGTACGGATATGAAAACAACATTGCATATGTTGATGATGGAAATCATGTGGAATTTCCTGAAGATTTCGACAATGAAAATAGTTCTAAGAAATCGCGTGCTATCCTATTATCTGAGGCCGCTAAAGAGAAGGCATGTATAAAAGATAATGTACCGAGTAGCGAACACATTTCGGAAAAGACTAAAGAGCGCGTTCCTAAAGAAAAACTCGGAATGATTCTCACCGCACCGCATGTCGTTAAGGAAGAAGAACCTGACGAAAACTTTTCTGGAGCAGAAAACTCTGACGTTCCGTCAGAATCAGAAACAGAATCATCGTCAGAATTAGGAACATACTTATCAAACGACAGCGAGTGTGACTTTCGACATGAGAATTATAATGTGTGTTGCCACTACGACATCATTTAAAAGCAAAACGTTTACAGTATTTCTAACATGCATACAAGATAAGCCTGCTTTATATATATATATATATATATATATATATATATATATATATATATATATATATATATATATATATATATACCAAAAAGAAAACGATACAATGATTAAGTTGACGTTCATAGAGTTTGATACATTACATATATAGAATATATATATCGTGGTCGGTTATATGGATAACCGTGCTCGATTATCTTGTACCTTTTTCATGAAATTGATATGAAATTAAGTTACTTGGTATGGTTTCTTTGTCGGGTAGGTACAGTTCATTGAGAAATATTGGTGTTCAATGATGTTGGTTATCTTTCAAAATCTGATACCGTCGTTTGTGTAGAACATTTGTAAACTTTACAGTGTATATTTTTTATGTAGAAATGAAGATAAAAAATCATGTTTCTTTAGCGAGAAAAAGTTATTTTTAAAACAAATGTTTCAGCGGAAAACCCTACTTTCGTTTTACGTTTTTCAAAAATACGTTCTATATAACAGCTGTTAGTGTAGTATATATTGCAGAAAATGTTTCAAACATGGATTATATGAATAATATTTGTTTAATCTATTAACAAAAAGAGAAAAAAATGAGCGTGTGTTGATTGTATTACAGAAACCATGTATCTAAAACCATCGGAGATATTTTATAGTCAGGATAGCATTAATAACGTCTTTACAAGTGGGCATAAAGGCACATACATCGGTGATACACTTGACAGAATCATTGAAGGTAGATTATCATACGACAGTTTACCTACAATAACGGTCACCAAGCGACCGGGAAGCAACAAATGGACAACGCTTGACAACCGAAGGCTTTGGATTTTTCATCACTTGCAGGCGCAGAGGTTATGCGATAAAATTTATGTTAATACAAGAGAGTATGAAAATCTTTCTTCATGGGACAGGAAGAAATTCACAAATAGCGACGGGATCACTATTATCACTCGAAGAAACCCTGGGGGGAAGTGGCATCGAAAAATCAGTCCTGTTCGACCGTATTGTGAGGACCCAGAACCTTTACGTGTCACAGAACACGTAGAACCCATAGACCCAGTTGAACAAATACGCAGTGAATTATTAAACAGGCTTTTCAAAATAAAACAAGGATGCCCACTGCCTATTGTGCCCTTTCACAAGAGAAAATACAAGGAAGCGTTCTTTGATTTAAATGACAAAAAAGGTGATTCTCAACCGTTGATAAAGAAGTTAAATATTACTGTCACTCAAGACGAAATACAAGAAGACAAAAATGATGATACTGACAATTCGGGAGATGGACATATGGAGAACGGTGAAGAAAATGGTAGAAATTATGGAGATGTTGGAGAAAGCATGATAATCAAACGAAACCAAAACACTGATGGGATTGAGCAAGTAACAAGTAGCATTGTGCATAATGTCATCGAAAAAGAAAACATGTATCTAAAACCATCGGAGATATTTTATAGTCAGGATAGCATTAATAACGTCTTTACAAGTGGACATAAAGGCACATACATCGGTGATACGCTTGACAGAATCATTGAAGGTAGATTATCATACGACAGTTTACCTACAATAACGGTCACCAAGCGATCGGGAAGCAACAAATGGACAACGCTTGACAACCGAAGGCTTTGGATTTTTCATCACTTGCAGGCGCAAGGGTTATGCGATAAAATTTATGTTAATACTAGAGAGTATGAAAATCTTTCTTCATGGGACAGGAGGAAATTCACAAATAGCAACGGGATCACTATTATCACTCGACGAAACCCTGGAGGGAAGTGGCATAAGAAAATTAGTCCTGTTCGACCTAAATGTGAGGACCCAGAACCTTTACGTGTCACAGAACAGGTAGAACCCATAGACCCAGTTGAACAAATACGCAGTGAATTATTAAACAGGCTTTTCAAAATAAAACAAGGATGCCCACTGCCTATTGGGATTGAGCAAGTACAAACCAGAATGGAACATAGTGACACCGATAAAGAAATGATATGCAATTCTTATTTTCGAAGGGTATTTATAAATTTGCAAAAGTAACTCATTCGAAACAATTCTGTTTCATTAAACGATAAACATGTGCATTGATCGAACTGCACTTTCTGTAATGTGATCAGTTAATTAAGTATATGCATTGCGTAGATATGAACTACAGCTATTTTCAGAAAATATACTGCATGTATATTGACACTCATAATTATTAAGTTCGACACTTGAAAGAATAAATAAGATGTTATCTATTATATTGGAAATATGTTTATAGATCTTAAACCATCTGAAATATTTTACAGTCAAGATAGCATTAGTGTAAGATTGAGAAATGAAAAGAGAATCGGAGAAACTCTAGATGAAATATTTGATTGGAAAAAAAACACTCGATGAAATAATAGAAACTATTGAGGTCACAAAACATCCAGAAGCAAACAAGTGGGTTAGTTTGGATAACAGAAGACTATGGATAATACACCATCTTGCTGGACATTGTGTATGCGAGACTGTACGAGTAAATGTGCGAGACTATGGACGTCTTGATTGTAAAACCAAGAGAAAGTTTACTGCTGTTAAAGGAGCTGGCGACGAAGGTACGGAACGGCTATATAAAAACAGAAGCGATGACATTACAAGATTAAACGTGTTATACTTAAAGTTGGAGAGCCTGAACATACGGAGTTTAGACAGATGTGGAAAAAGTAAAAGCTACTGTGAGGGACACTGTTGGAATTGAAACTGATGAACTACCACGTTTTAATAAAAACAATAATAAAACTGAACAATCAGCTGGACGCTTTGCACACAAAAAGGACTTTCACTTTGATGACATTTTCAAATCAACGTCTGGTATTATGGAAGTTATTAATAGAACACCGCAACAATGGATACACAAAGTCTTAAAATCAGAGAAAAGCAATTTTAATGGAAGTATTCGGAATCGCTTGGTGAAACATGCAACAGAAAGGAGGATGGAAATGATTATGAAACAACAGGGCTACTTGCAACAAATAATTAAAGAAAAAGCATGGCCGATAGTGAAAGGAACGTTTTATCTCCGTGCTCCCAGCTGTGATAGAACTGGCATCCCAAAATAGCAGTGCTAATAACATCGTTTATCAAACGATCAATCTTAAGAGGAATAGTGTGAGTGTCAGTGGTGTAAACAGTTATTTTTATGAGAACTCTATGAGCACTGAATTTCATTAACATAACATTAACGCATGCATAATTGGTTGGTTGATTATAGTGCAAAACATACATTATCTAATATTGTTAAACGTGAACTATTTCTGCTTGCTGAGTATTTTCCAATGAAGACCTTGTTGACTTCTTATGGTTTGTTCAACAGTTTTGTATGAGTTTAAGTAGATGTAAGCAGTATTATTTACAGTATGTGCTATTTTGTCTCTGTTATGAAATTAGATAGACATCTCTACTGATTCTTTGGTTTTATATTACGCATTTTAAGTATTCGTGTCTGCCAAGTGCTAACATCAATTTATTTATCAATATTTTTAATTTTATTTGAAGTACATAAAATAATTATAGTATTCCTTTTTTGTTACTGTTTTATTTTGCTGATGCTTTCTTCACGTTAAATCTGTATAGTGTTGTAAACTATTATTATCTATTTGTTTTGTAATCCGTTTACAAAAATCAATGTTATGGTCTATAACTCCTTTAAATCCCCTAATATATAAACTGATAGTGCTCTACAGAAGGAACTCAAACGCTGGTCAATATTTTTACAGTAAAAAGGGGCATAATTCAACAATTAGTATTCAACAGCTAATGTCAGAGTTATGGGCCTTGCTACACATGTACTTTTTGTCACCGAAGACATGTGAACCAAGTGTCAGTGGAATATCTTGTAGTGATTTTAAGTGACTCTTTTCTTCGGAACTTAAAGTGCTTATATAAGTAACAATGGCATGTTGTGTACAGTCCGAACTTCTAGCATATAATAGCTTATCGACATGGTCATTTTTCTGAGAACAATCATTAGGATTATCGGCTATTCATTGATACCAAAATCCGAGCATTGAGCATAATTTGTTGCATCATGTTAACTGAACTAATGTGCTGTGCACTTCGCGGTCTACACTTATTCTAGACTGCCTGCAATTCCCGTCTCTTAACGTTTGAGTAGCGTTTTAGATGTCCTTCGTTGTTGTTACACAACCATCTTTTAAGTGTACACCTTATCCTTTGATGAAAGTTAATATCTCCTTAAGGCCATCGAATTCCCCCGTCTAACACAACTCGGGGGATACAGTGAGGTAAATAAAACAAGGAAAATTACAGGGACAAATCTTGCAGTTGAAATTTTGTTGAGTTCTAATGGTTGGTTGAACAGTTTTGTAGGAGTTTCACAAGATGTGTGCAGTGTTATTAATAGTATATGTTGCTCTAACTCTGACATAAAATCTATGAAATTCTTTCTACTGATTCGTTGGTTCTATATTATGCAAATATTATTTTTCAAATAGTTAATTTGCATTTATATTAGGTATGCTAACGAATATTTGAATAATCGAATATTCAATCAAACGTTTGTTATTCGAACGTCAAAATCGGTATTCGAATATTCGAAAAAAGAGAGTAATAATACTCATTCCCAATAAAGACCATACAAATCTTTTGCCTACAACACTGTTGTATAAAGTTCGTTTGTTTTGTTTTTACAAAGATATATGTATCGGTTTTGCTGTAGTTTTATTTTGCTAATTTGATGCTGTCATAAAGTAAAATCTGAAATATGTTGTTAAATATTAATATCTAATTCTGTTTTTGCTGACGAATAAATAAAAAAACAAAACAATGTTGTTATAGAGAACTTCTTCAATTGTCCTTGTTTTGAATTTTTATTGAGATTGGCAGGCAGAGTGAACGCCAACGCGCATCAGTTATTTTACAGTCGTAAAAGAGGCATAACTCAACAGTTAACAGGTCAGAGTAATTGGGCTTGCAACAGGTCTGAATATTGTCTCGAAAACATGTGTACAAAGTTCTAGTGGAAATTTTTAATAAGTTGGTTTAGTTATGGTCTTGTTTAAAGCTTTTGCACTCCAACGACGTCAACAACGAAACCATGGTCATCTAAAAACCGTACTAAGACTCTTTTCTTCGAAACTTCAACTGCCCAGATATTCCACAGAGGCCAGCTGTGTACAGTATGCAAACTTATAGCATACGATTGCTTATCCAAATGATCATTTTACTGAGATCAATTATTTGGATTACCGGCCATTCTTTGGAACTAAAATTCGTTGCATCATGGACCAGTAGAACCTGGTCGACCTCCATTTAACTGTTATTGTCTGCATTACTTCTCTCTTATCGTTTGAGTAGCTCATTTTTGTTACACTGAAGTATACACATTTTCCAATGATGAGAGACAATTTACCCTTTGTGCCCCTATATCCCCTTTTAACACCAAACGGGGGATACGGTGGGGGAAATTAAACAAAGAAGGAAGTACAGGAACAAACCCAAAATACAATTCTTCAACTCTCAAATATAAGCCCTGTTTAAAGGTAGAAGGGTAGAGCCCAAAGACACTGAACGAGAGACACAAGACACACAAGCCATATTACAGCCACGAATCGTTGGTAGACGTCATAAAATGTAATAGAAAATAGAAGTTTTATTCTGACTCTTTCTTCAATGTGCGGTGTACTGTGCTTTGACGTAAATCAATTTTAGCGGAATGCATTTATGAATATTGGTTAACCTTCAACTAAAGTGACGGGGGAGTTTAAGTCTAGTGCTAAGAAATTTGCCTGTGAACCAAGGTAACGCAGGTTGGATTTCTTGCTTTACCACCAACATATTTACCATCCTCCGGGAGGGACGTTAAACGCAGTGACAGTTATTTGACAGTGTTCTCTGGTTGTCTGAGTTTTTAGGGCTTTCCAAGATACCAAAGTCGAAGGCAGGGGAGGGGGGTTATTATAAACACTATGTTTTGGTGTAATTAAGGAGCACAAATGTATATTTTTTCACAGCTTTGATGATTATACTCGCATGTTTTAAGTATGAATTTCGACAATATGAACATGATTTATGTCGAAATGTCCAAGACAATCAGATCAATAATATATTTTGGCAAAAATCTGATAAAAACCGTTTGTCCTTAAATTCGCAAATATCAAAACATTTTGTATGAAAAGACAGCTTAATTATAATTGCTAAATATTGAATCTTATATAACGACATAAAACTTTACTTATTGAAGGTTTTGTGGTTTGGGCAAATCCAATTTTGTGCTGGTCATTCCTTAAACTGATACAATTGAACTTTCAAGAATGAAATGTGCGATACTGAATATTAACGCTTTTAAAATAACAATAATTTTGCTTATCAGGCAACACCATGTGATAAAGCAATAATGTTTTCTACACAAGCATGTACATGAAACATGTATACGAGTGTACACTCCTATCATGATCAACTTTACCTTCTTGATAACGATTTCAGAAAATGGCAATCGATAACTTTACAATTCGATTGCACTTAATACTCCGATTGCCCAGTACATGTGAAAATAAACAAAATCAGCACATAATGCTACTTAAACCTTCGGAAATTTTCTTTAGCCAGAATAATATAAGCTATTCATTTTCAGCACCCGGAAGATTTAAAGATAATCGTATTGGAGACACATTGGATGATATAATTAAAGGTAACATAAAGGTACATCAGTTTCCTCCAATATCGGTTACAAAGAAACCGGGTGGCAATAAATGGTTTACTTTAGACAACCGTAGACTATGGATATTTCACCGTTTAGAGGCCCATGGAATGTGCAAGGAGATTGATGTGAATGTTGTGGAATACTCGTTGCAACACGGAAGGAAATTTACCTCAAATAATGGTGGTGTGGCTATCTCTGTTCGGGGTTTTCCTGGCGGGGAGTGGGTTCGGAGAATCACACCAGTCGTTCCTAAATGCGTGCAGCCTAAAACTCCCGACAAATCAGAAACACCGTTAGAAACAACTGCTACAACCTTTTCTTCAACATCTTCTGTTGATAACGTAAAGTCTATATCCGTGACAGATGTGCAATGTGCATCAGATGTAAAGTTTCCAATACGCCTATCCACCTCTTCAACAGTCGTGGATGCACCAAATGTATCCACTGACCGCTTTAAGGAAATGTCTTCAACTTTTACTGGTTCATGTGTACTACCATCCATGGCCGTGGAAATGGCAAAACGTCTCCTAAAGGTTCGACAGGAACAACCATTACCTTCAATACTGTCGGGTAAAAGATCACATGAAGATACATTCGGGTGTAAAAAATCACCGTTTACCGATTATATACTTTCTAAAAGGGTACGTTTTGAAAATTATTGGGCCGGAAACAGTTACAGAGCATCCAGAGTGTTCAGCCAACACAGGCATAAATATGAGTATGACTATGAAGAATCTGACGAAGAGCTCATGGAAAGTATTACTAAGGTGCCCGGAGAAGGTGAAATGGTACAAACCTGTCCTAAACATGACTTTAATGTTGATGTTAAAGATTCTGATAGCGACGCTAAGGAAATAGATTACCCAGACGATATTGAAAGCGATAGTGATGAAAGCCAGAATAATTATGCACTTCGCAATCTTTTCAACAACAACTCTTCAGATACCGATGCTGATTTAGATACCGATACATCTTTAGATAGCATACCTGATTCAGACAGCAATAGTGATTTGTCCAGTGATACTAGCAACACAATGGTGGTTAGGAAAAAAAACAGTAATCGTTTAATAATATGCGATAGAGACATTTACCATGACCCAGATTTTGATGACGATAGTGGTCCAGAATTTGATGAAGATGATAGAATCGGTGAAAGATTTAACTACTATGAGGATTTAGACTGTGCCGAAACACAAAGGGCAAACACTGCGTGTATGTTCAACTACAAGCATATTGAAGAAGAACACTCTGACTTTCTGTCAGAATCCGAAACAGAATCATCGTCAGAATCAGACACAGACTCATCAGGCAATGAATCATCCAGATCTGACAGCGATTATGACTTTCATGAGAATTATAATGTGTGTTGCCACTATGACATCATTTAAAAGCAAAATATTTTCAGTGTTTTTTTGTCATGCATACACGATAAGAGGGAATCAAACTATTTATTTCTATAATTGTTCATTGATTGAAAACATTTTAAATTGACGTTTGTGAAGTGCATTTCAGATAATGAAGATATTCCTGCTGGGTTAAATGTAAACACACACACATGTCATATGGTTCCTTTTCATGAAAAACAAATAAATCATGAAATTGCTTGGTATGTTTTTTTTGGATAAAGTATATTGATCAGTATTAGTGTTGAAATATGTTTGATTAAGTCGTTCATGTAAAACAATACGAAACTATCATATGTAAACGTATAGTGTATACTCATGTATGTTAAGAAAACAACGTTATTCTTAATCTAAACATTTCATTGGAAATGCCTACTTTCGATTTACGTTTTTGAAAAATACGTTCTATGTAAAAGTTTTAAGTGTGGAATAGTAAGCAAAAAAGTATCAAACAAGAACATTACTATAACAAATACTTTATTCATTTAAAAAAGAGAAATCGGTGAACAATGAGCTTTGTGTTGATTGTATTAAAGAAAGAAAATGAATCTAAAACCGTCGGAGATTTTCTATAGTCAGAATAACATCAGCAATACGTTTACAGGTAGACATAGAGGCGAACTTATCGGTGAAACACTTGACGACATTATTGAAGGTAAATTGTCATACGACAGGTTGCCAACCATAACGGTCATCAAGAAACAGGGAAGCAACAAATGGACAACGCTTGACAACCGAAGACTGTAGATTTTTCATCACTTGCATGCCCGAGGAGTGTGCGATAAAATCCATGTTAATACAAAAAAATACGAACATCTTTCTTCATGGGACTTCAACAAATTTTCATCGACTAACGGTGGTGTCGCAATAAGCGTTCGTGGACATCCTGGAGGGAAGTGGCATCGAAAAATCAGACCGGTCCGACCTTATTGTGAGGACCCAGAACCTTTGCGTGCCCCAGAACATGTAGTACCCATTGACCCAGTTGAACAAATACGCAGTGAATTATTAGACAGGCTTCTCAAAATAAAACAAGGATGCCCACTGCCTATTGTGCCCTTTTACAAGAGAAAATACAAGGAAGCGTTCTTTGATTTATATAAAAAGGAAGGTGATTCTCAACCGTTGATAAAGAAGTTAAATATTACTGTCACTCAAGACGAAATACAGGAGGACGAATTGTAAAAACTGAAAATTCGGGAGATGGACATACGGACAACGATGCAGAAAATAATTCTGCAGATCTTGGAATAAATTATGATAATCAAAGGATAACGCTGATGTGATTGAGCAAGTAAAAAATTGCATCGAGTATTCTGAAACCGAAAAAGAAATGATATGCAATTCTCATTTTTGAAGGACAATTATGAATTTGTATAAGTAACTCAATACAAACATGTCTGTTATGTGAAACGATAAACTCTACGTATGCATTCAATGAACTGCACTTTCTGTAACGTAATCAATAAAGTATAAAAATAGCGGAGATGATCTAAAATAAAATACAGCTATTTTCAGAAAATGTAATACATGTATATTAACACTCATGATATGTAAGTCTGACACTAAAAAGAATAAATAAGATTTAATCTATGATACTGGAAATATGTATATAGGTCTTAAACCATCTGAATTTTTTACAGTTAAGATATCATTGTCGTGAAGTTTAAAGATGGAAGTAGGATGGGAGAAACTGGCTGGAATAAACACTAGAAAAAACAACGTATACACCATCTTGCTGGACATGGCGAGACTGTACGAGTAAATGTGCGGGACTATGAAAGAAAACAAAAACAAAGATAAGATGAAGAAGTTTACTGCTATTAATAATGCTGGCGAAGAAATTACGGTTCGGCTTTATGACAAAAGACAAATTCCACTGGAAGGCGATATCATTATATCATTACAAGATTAAACCTGTGATACCTAAAGTTAATAAGCCTGAACTTACGGAGTCAGAAAAAGTTGTTGAAAAGTAGGAAACACTGTGAGTGACACTGTTAAATTTGAAACCGATGAGAATGCCACTACTATGGACACTGCTGGAAGTGAATATACATATTCTGTAAAGTTGAAAATTTCGGAAGTGATGTCATTAATAAACAGATGACAAGTCATTTCATTGGAAAAAATGTTGATAATCAAACTAAACAAATAGTTTCACGCATTCTACACAAAGAGAACATTCTCTTTTGATGACATTTTAAAATCAACATCTTGTATCCCGATAGTAATAGAACACCAGAACAATGGATACACAAAGTATTACAACCAGAGAAAAACATTTTTAAGCAAATAATTCTGAATCGCTTGCTGAAACATGCAAACGAAAGGGGGATGAAAATAGCGAAACATCCGCACTTCTTGCAACAAAATTAATAATAAAAGAAAAGTCATCGCCGTAAGTGAAAGGTGCCTTGTTTCCAGCTGTTGTAGCTCTGGCATAAAAAATAGCGAAGAAGAAGATTATAAGTACCAGTGTAGACAGTTTAGTTCATCTGCCCTATATGGGAACTGTCTTTCATACCACTACATTTAAATTGATACCTGAAAGGTTTAGAGGTTGATTTATTTATATATTTATTTATAGTTCCAAACATTCCAGTATTCCAAACGAAAACAGTTCAACTTTGTTGAGTTGGCTGATAGGACAGTTGTATATTAGTTTAACTAGATGTATGCAGTGTTATATACAGTAAATGCATCTGTGATGAAAAAGTATAAGTGTCTTTCCACTGTTTTTTGGTTCTATATTATGCATTTTACTGATTGATGTTTGCAAAGTTTTCATTTGTTTTTTACAAATAGTTTTAATTTTTTGTTTTTACGTATAATTAGTCTATCGTTTTGTTACATTTTTATTTTATTAATACTTTCTTGATAGTCAAGTCTGTGATATATTGTTAAGTATAACTATCTTGTTCTTTAATGATATTCACTGAAAAATAAAATAATTCTTTGATATTATTGTACATATCTTTTTGCAATGCATTAATTTTGAAATCATAAACGGGAATGCCCGACGGAGCAGCGCTAATTTTGAAATCTTAAACGCGAGTGCCCGACAGAACAGCCCTAATTTTGAAATCTTAAACGCGAGTGCCCGACGGAACAGCCCTAATTTTGAAATCTTAAACGCGAGTGCCCGACGGAGCAGCCCTAATTTTGAAATCTTAAACGCGAGTGCCCGCCGGAACGAACGCCAACAATCGTCAGTTTTCTTCAGTCGAAAAACGGGTATCACTCACCAATTATGAAGGTCTGAGTTAAGGGTCTTGCTTTACATGTGTATTCTGTGGCTACACTTGTACCAAATATCAATTGAAGATCTTGAAGGTTTTTTTGAATTATAGTCAAGATTAGAGTGTTTACACGCCGACCTCGAAATCAACGGCACGAAGTCTAGCATAATACCGTTCTTCAACCTTTTTTTTTTACTTGAAAAAAATCAACAACAGACGAACTTGAAATAAGAGAAAAAAAAACCAACAACAGGACGCTAAACTAGCGCTTAAGTCGTTCACTGTTGCTACACAACCATTTTTTCGGCTTACACGTACATCTAGAATCCGCTGAGGAGGGTAATCGTCCCTGTCAGGCCCCCAAATCTCCCTTTAACATTCCAGGGGATACGGTAGGGTCATTAATTCAAAACTCCGGACAAGTATGTTCATGACAAATATCAAAGGTCTGGGCCTTGTGGTTTGAGCCACGAAAATAGTGAAAGGTTTTCTTAAAAAAATATATTGGAAACTTGTGACCTCAGGGGCAGGGCCCGTTTTGACCATAGTTGCATAATTTGAGCAATCTTGGTAGAGGAACACTATATGATGCTACATAAAAATTGTCAAGGGTTGGGCCTAGCGGTTTAATACAAGAATATTTTCAAAGGGTTCATTTTTTCCTATACAAATATAAAGGAAACTTTTGTACCCCGGGACGTGGCCAGTTTTACCATTGTGCGCATGACTTGAACAAATAATGCACAGACGACTTTGTACAAGCGAACGCACGAAAGACGGAACCTCGTCTTTGACCAATAGAGATATAAACAAATAAACCCTCTTAAACTGTGATTTTCACTTCTTTTGCAAAGGCAATGGAGTGTAGAACAAAGCACAAATGTAACTTTAAAAAGTTGTCTCTCTTAGACTATAACTTTTGACTTGGCTACAACAGCAATTCTGATCATTTCAAGGGCCATTTTCCAGTCATGCATGGGTTTAAAAGTTAAAAAGCGGACACTAACATGCATATCTGATATTTGACCTCTAAGATTGACCTTGACCTTATTGCTATGTGACTGGAGTATGCGCTGTGTACGTTGGCTTGGTGTGGTAATCATTTGTGCCACATTAGTTCGAAAAACGGCCAGCTGTTTAAGAGTTATAAAGTAGACAGGAAAAAGGGACATACGTTCTCGAAGTCAATTATTAAGCTCTAATCGAGAACCACACGAACATGATACAGAAAAACACTGAAGGCAACATTGTAATTAGTTTTTATTTCTTCGACAAATTTGTTAATTCATTAGATCTAATATCACAGATTAATACTATTGAGCTAGTAGTTGTCTACATTTTCAACGAATTTTCTACGAATCAGCTAAACTTAGGAAATCAACTTTGGACCAAGAGTAGTATAATGTAATGTTGTTAAACAACAGCCATTACACATCTACCAATGAGTTGTAATTCGGCTTTGTACATGCTCTATTTTTATTTAATAATATGAAAATAACATCATTTAATCATATTGATAGTCATTGTGAGATATACAAAGGTTTGAACACATTTTCTGATTTTGTCCGAAATGTTGCCCTATCCGAAATAGCATTAGACTTGGGAAACGGAAACTTTGTCAGCCATCGACTCGTTCCCTCTAGCAATGAGTAGAGTAAGAGTGTCGTCTGCTTCTTTGATGGCAGTCATCGTGCTGAAGAAAAAAATGGTACAGTTATTGCAAGTATTCAAGAATGTCTATATTTGAAACCAGAAACACGTTCAACACTGCCTAACGCATACACCCAACCAAACACAAGTCGATTCCAGTCGTTCAAAAGGTATAGCTACATTGTTTGGACAATCCTTTGATATGTAACCAAAATGCAAAAAAGTTTGTTTTTAAATGCTTGGTTTTATTAATAGAGTAGCAGCGGATTTATTTCAGCAGTCACATATTTCACAGATGCATTAACAGTCAGCAGCCTCGCTGCATATTATTTGCAGTTGGTAAAGATGGAATATAAAAACACACAATCAAGAACACCAACATCGGATGCTAACGCTCGTCCATCTTTCTAATTCGGCCTAGGGGCATACATGTATCTCAACAAATACTTTAGCCGGATCTAATTGACATTTCTTAGTACGGTCGGAACCCGTTGACTCGAACTCGATTGGCGCGATTTTCTTGTTGGCTCGACCTGAAGACAAACATTCACGCTTGTCTGGAATTTTGCGAGGCTCTAGGTATTTTCGCCGGTCCATGGTTGTGCGAGCCAACGGGGTTCGGCTGTATGTGCGTAGTATGTCTTTGGAAAGGTATATACACTGCTGTCAATGTCGACAACAATGAAATGGTAATTCCTGGACTTTTTTAGAATAAGAAACAATTGACGAGTTTAAAAGAGCACACTTCAATGCTCATCTGACAACGGACTTAACTAGACAATCATTTAGCAAGATGTATGGGCCTTTTTATATATGTGTGCGTTGTCTCTTGCAACATGTGTACCAAGTTTCACATGAGTCTTTTTAACGTTTCTGACCAAGTTTTGCCACATGTATAATCTTTGCAAGCTGATTTCAACAACACCGACGACACCAACAACTCCGCCGACACAACCGGCACCAACAATACCACCTAGACCAACTAGGCCGCGGGAACAAACAACACCGCCTACACCAACAACGCCGCCAACACTAACAACGCCGCCGACACCCAAAACTCCGTCGACACCAACAACGCCGCCGACACCAACAACGCCGCCAACACCAAAAACGCCGCCGACACCAAAAACGCCGCCGACACCAACAACACCGCCGACACAAAAAACGCCACCGACAACAACAACTCCGCCGACACCAACATCTCCGCCGACACCAACAACTCCGCCGACACCAACACCTACGCCGACACCAACTCCTCCGCCGACACCAACATCTCCGCCGACACCAACAACTCCGCCGACACCAACATCTCCGCCGACACCAACACCTCCGCCAACACCTCCGCCGACACCAACATCTCCGCCGACACCAACACTTTCGCCGACACCAACAACTCCGCCGACACTAACAACGCAACCGACAACAACAACGCCGCCGACACCAACAACGCCGCCGACACCAACAACTCCGCCGACACCAAGGCACCAACAACGCCACCGACACCAACAACTCAGCCGATACCAGAACGCCGCCGACACCAACATCTCCGCCGACACCAACAACTCCGCCGACACCAAACAACTCCGCCGACACGAACAACGCCACCAACACCAACACCTCCGGCGACAAAAACAACTTCGCCGACACCAGAAATGCCACCGACACCAACAACTCCGCCGACACCAGCAATTACGCCGACACCAGAAACGCCTCCGACACCAACAACTCCGCCGACACCAACAACGCCACCGACACCAACAACTCCGCCGACACCAACAACGCCGCCGACACCAACACCACCGCCGCCCCAACAACTCCGCCGACACCAACAACTCCGCCGACACCAGAAACGCCGCCGACACAAACAACTCAACCGACACCAACAACTCCGCCGACACCAGGAACTCCCCCGACACCAACAACGCCACCGACACCAACAACTTCGCCGACACCAACAACGCCACCGACACCAACAACTCCGCCGACACCAACAGCGCCACTGACACAAACAACTTCGCCGACACAAACAACTTCGCCGACTCCAACAACGCCACCGACACCAACAACACCGCCGACAAAGACACCAAGGCTGTGATAATACCTGAACTTATTTCTCTAACAAAGAACGACGTAAAAACAGACAAGAAAATATGTTTTTGAGAACAAACCTTTGGTAATCAGCACCAATGACGCTCCGTCCATCCACGGCGAGGATTCGGTCACCGACCAGCAGGCATCCGGTCTGTGCGGCCGGGCTGTCTTCCTGGATCCGCCGGATATAGATACCCGCCAGTCGCAGGGATGTATGCTGGAAATAAGGTTAGTTCTAAACAAATGATGCAAATAGAAAGGCATATCAACAAAAAGCTGAAATAAGACTGCATTGTCATCTATGGAACCATTTTTTTATCATCGGTATCTTTACTGTAAGCTTCCTTGTCACAACTCGAAGAACCGAAGCTATTGATCTTACAAAAAATACGATAAAAAGAGAAACATTTCTATTGCTGCTACTTTTACAACTGATACCACTGATGATGATGATGATGATGATGATGATGATGATGATGATGATGATGATGATGATGGTTACATGTTTATGATGACAGCATAAGTACCAATGAATGTTGAATATTGTCATATTCATAATGATACTGATCATGCACAACATACAAGGCCGTCCACAAGAGAGAGTCCCAGGCCGCCATGGTGTTTCTCGAGGCGAACGGTGTAGAGAGGGCAGGGTGACATCTGGTTCCGGTCCTCGTCAACGCCCACAACCTCGCTTACTTTCACGTCTGCAACCATACGGACAGACAATTGATATTTTATTTATTAACACCGATTTACTTATAAATCAATCCATGATGTGTTCCTTTGGTAGAAACCAGTACACAGAAGAAATGCTCCCAAACACGGATTTCTTGGGTGGAGGCAGACATCCTTACGAAATGAATACCCGAATTATGCCTCATGATTACAACATTGCTTGCATTATATTTGCAAACATGTGCACATAAAAAATCTTAAAATACATTGAATATTGACGTACCAAATCTGATTTCTGCATTTATGAACGATATGAACGATATAATTATTCGAATTAAGGTAGCCTCCCTTGCACCAAACAGTTACTTACAAGGCTGATTAAACATCCTCGGACTGGTTTCACAGGAAGGCGCAACATTGAGGGAGCTCCCGTGCCGCTTGAGGTCCGCTAAGGTTTGTTCATTAACTTCCGTAAATAATTCCCCAGAATATTCCTCATTCACTTCACTATCCAACATTTCTTCTATATCACTAGAATTGTCGTCTGTCTCCCGCACGTTCACATTGTCGTCTGCATATTCAAGATTGATATCAGCGTCGTGAAGAAATAGTTCGTCTTTCGTGAGTTCTATAGACGATCTTCGTGAATTGGCGTCAAAGCTGACAGCCATTATTTTCTGAGTATTTGTTTTGAGTTTTTTTGGATTCACCATGCTATCTTTTGAGGTAGATATTGGTTTGAATGACGAGAGTTTGTTAGGCAATGTTTGGAACGGGATACTTCCACTGTGACTTTGGTACAAGTTGTCAATATCAACTTCATCTACGAAAACCTCGTCACTAGAAACTGAATTTGACGTCGACGTCACTAACGACTTGTGTCGACGTACTAAATGACTACGGGGAACAATCACTGGTTTCACAGATTTGTTCAAACTCAAAGAAGAAGAAATCACAGAAGGTTTTGTGTGGGAAAATTCGTCTTCTGAAATACTCGCACTTTTTACATGAACGGTGTCTGAGGTATAGCCACGTTCTATCGCCTCTTCAAACGACGCACTAGGTTTGTGACGCAACATTTTAACAGGTAAATCCTCTACGCTAAAACTTAGGGTTTGTTTCGATGCGTCATGTGGCTTTTTCGAGTGCGCCCCGATGCTGTTACTTCGGTTTCGCATCTGCAGTGATTTTGGCAACGTTCTTGCCGAACAGTCCGCCACATTTCCACTAGCATGTTTATTTTTTACGTATCTTGGCGTCACGTTTTTTTCTTTGTTCTCTGTTTTGCATATTGGCTTGATGTTCAACTTCAGGGAACGTGACAGGGCGGTTGCAATGAATTCATTTTTGTCATGTTCTCTGGATGAATCGGATGATTCAACGTTTTCACGTCTCTCCTCACTCATCAAGTCTGACGTCAGCGAATTCCGCGTGACGTCATCATTATCAGAATTTTCAGTACACTGACAAACACCTGATCCAGGTTTTGGAACTTTGTATGACCATAAATTCATACCATTCCTTTTTACCGGAAGTTTTACTTTAGACTTTTGTACTACTGCGTAGGTAGGTTCACTTTCTTGACTTTTGTCGTCACGTGTGTTGTTTGCTGAATTTTGATTGGTCGGAATAACCTCTTGGTTGTAAAACGGTTCACCATTGGTTGCAATATTGGAACCACGTGGTGTGTTACTAATGCTAAACCCACTGTCGCTGTCATCTGCCGCGGAGAAAAAAATGAAAAAAAATGTGATTTTTGTACACTGGGGAAAAACAACAAGAATAACATTATGTCGAAAGGAGATTATTTGAAAGTCCACTCTAGTTATCGTGCTATTATTGCAAACATTGTAGCTATAAACAACAAGTGGAGAACCCACTAGCACCAGATTTCCATTTTTTTTTTAAATCAAACAAATTTGTATCATTCCAAACTAAAAATTACAATGTCATTTTTCACCTTTCTGGCATTGTAATTTTAGTTTGGAGTCATATTTTTTTAATTTAAAAAAAATAATAATTTGAGTTTGAAAATCCGGTGCCAGTGAGAGATCCGTCATACTTATCTATATAACATTTACAACCTTCGTTAAAAGACAAGCCAGATGAGAGCATACCTTCCACGGCGCCGTAGAGGGACTTGAGGCGTCGAAGCGTGTTCCAGAAGGAGGCGTCTTCCGGTGAGCGGACCAGGTCCACCGCCCCGCAGTTGTCCGGGAGGGCGAACGGTGGGTGTGCGGACAGGGGTATAGGATCTAGGGCTGAAACAACGTAACAGAGGATGGTCAATGTCGGTGGTTTCAATAAAAATCGTATTCGATTTAAAGCTGCACTCTCACAGATTAAACGTTTTGACAATTTTTTTTTATTTTTTGTCCTGGAACGAGCCAGTTTTTGCGTGGAAACTGGGTATATAAGACTGCTGAAAAAAATCAGATCGCAGATTTTTATACTTAATATATGAAAATCTACGATCTGATCTTTAAATACGCAAGAAAAATATAAATGGCATACCATGATATCACACCACATCGATTTTATCTCAACTATGAACAGTCAAACATGCTGACAGCTCTGGGACAGCGCCCAGCCCATGATCCAACTAGGTATTTATATCGTGAGGCACGTTCCATTAAACCACAAACCACAAATTAGACTTTAGCACAGACCACAGTGTGTGTGTGTGTGCGGGGGGGGGGGGTAAATTTATTATATTTGCACTCGGGCCTTGCCCATTCGGCATTTGGCGAGTGCTCCGATAAAATTGTTAGTCATTTTAGGTTTTTGTAGCAAACTGAACAGACAGAATGTAACCCTAGTTAGAGCTACCCCGGTTCTTTATTGTGCACCAGTGTATAGCACTGTCACACGGGTCCGCATTTATCGTCCCCACTGGAAGACGATTAGTATTTAAGTGGTGCGGCGGGGAATCGAGCCTGCGACCCCTGGATTGACAGTCAAGTGTGTTACCACTAGACCACGGATCCGCCACACCACAGAGTAATTAGGCTTACTTTCTTCTATGACGGCTTCCATCTCGTCCGCATTTGGTTGCCAAGCGAGAGGGGCGGGGCGTCCTAGTTGGTAGTGTGATATCACGTGATACAGCTGCCGTGACGTCAGAGGGGCGTAGTGCGTCTTCATCATCGCCCATTGGTACTACAAGATACAGATTGCGGTACTTAGATGGATGTCTTATAATCCATACGAGATTAAACGAATTCTTGAACAAATTTTATTTTGGCAACATTTTATTCATACTTTGTTTAAATTTAGTTAGTCTACTTCTTTCAGGTATGTCACCAAATTGCGCCTCTTTTTAACAGAATTTTGTTTTTCCAAGCTTTAGTTCAGACAAGTTCCAATAGGGTTTTAAACGCTTTTCGGCAAAATAGACTATATTAGGTCATATTTTGAATTATTCAAAACTTTATTTTAACTTTTTTTTATATTTTATCATTGTTACAAGCATTTGTTCACATTGCAATACTGTATTTCGATGTTTGACCCTATACAACGTGAAGTAGGCCCTTTAAAAACTAGATTTAACAGTATTCAATTAAGAGGAGGCCTCGATGACGATTGAGGGCATGTGGAGGGTGTTGTCTGGGCAACCAAGTCCTTTGTGTCGTGTTCGTTCCAAGTGAACTTTTCAATATAAAGATCTATTAACCTTTTGTTTATATAGAACCATTCAAGGGAAATGCGTATTTAAGTCAATGAAATACGCCTCAAAGTAATCATTTCCTTTTTCTTATTCAAGAATAACAAGCCAAGATACTTTTTTTAAAACTCACATGTCAATGTGGGAAAATAAGCTTGTTAGCGGCAATTGTTATAAAAAATGCATGACCCAACAGTAAATAATACATTGACACACTACAGTCGACATTCAAATAAAGACTCTAATTAAATACTCCGATTTTGATTCAAAGTTAAAACAATTTTTTGAAAGTTTTTTTATTTACCCTGATTTTTGATTTAATAATATTTTATTGCATATAAACAAGTTGACATTAAACACGTTCGAATGCAAATATTTCAGCATTTAAATATACAAAAGAGTTGGAACACAAGTTTTTACAACGTTAATGGAAATCGGCTCAGCCTTTTATGTCAAAATATCATATCATTAAAAAGAAATCGCAAATGAAATAAATATATAATCACTAAGATATAAACGGCTACGTTTAGAAAAATTAAGTATTGATATTTAATTAGTAAACTAATGGCATTAACATAAACTTAGTTTGATTAAGATTCGACGTAGTTTAAATGCTTGTATGCAACCACAAAAAGGGACGGGGAAAATGAAAGTTTGTCACTGTTACCTCCTTTTTTAAATTTACACTGGAAAGACAGATATTATGAAAATCGATTTGTATTCTACATATATTGTTGAACTTTGTTCATCAGGAAGGTTGTCGAAGACAAACAATAATGTGGCGATATTAAGTGGATGGAAATCATGCGTATCCCTAAACATTCATTTACGTTCTGTCATATATCTGCTGCACTGGAATGAAAAGTGTTCGTCGTCTTCAATATCAGCGCCACATGCACATGAAGGACTTTGCATTCAGTGATTGTAAAAGAGGTCAGCGTTGAGGTTGCTACATTTGTTTCGCATACGCGCATGGTGAAAATAAGCAATTTGTTCACCTGTTATGTAGTATGTTGGTAATGTTGGTGCTTTGCAGGGGCAGGTCCGGGATTTGACGTTCGTAACTTTGGGGCGTAACCATTTGACTTGCGCCCCTCCCATTGAACCGAAATTTATTTGGTTTATGTGTTGGCAGGGGAGTTTGGGGTCCCCTAATGTTTCTGGCGTTTAATATTACCTTTTTCTCTCTTATATTGCAATAAATATTAAACTTTCAAGGCGGAGGGGGTGCTTTGTATAATAGTTTAATTTTTGTTTTGAATTTTGTTTACGAGTCTCTTGTTTCATTATCTAAATTATTTCCCTGATGTGCATCCTTGAGGCAAAAATCAGAACATATAAAAAGGAATGGAAAATTCAAATATAGCATCTTTCGTGAATTATATTTGTTTTCTTTTTGAAATTTCCACATAAAAGTCATTTCTGTTATTATTCCAACATTATCATGGCGAAATAACATGCAATTCGAAAATATGATACTCTTGAAAAGATAATAATATTAATATAGTGATTAAAGATAATTAAATGTATTTCTGGAACCTGTGTAAACGTTAAAATTGTTGTAAGACGAGTTATGGAAAACTGGTTGAAGAAACGATAATGTTGTTCCTTATGTTGATGGTGATTCTGGTTAACGTGTTGTGTAGATAACAGAAGCGCTAATGATGATGTTGTCATGTTGGTGGTGTTGGTATAAGTTGTTGTAGTAGTAATGGGAAAAATGTTGTTTTTGTTTTCCATTACGCTGTTTCCAAAGTTGACAGTGGTGGCTGTGGTAGTGACTTTGTTACTGGTGCTAGGTCGGTAATAGATACTGAATATCTTTACCCTCCCAAACCCCACCCTATCATTACCTTAACAAGCGTATTGCGGGAGGTTGCAAGCAACTCAGTGACCGCGAGCAAAAGCTCGAACATCTGCCCAAACTCATCCTCGAGGCCGTTCTGTGTCGCCCAGTCCTCCAGCTGACCCAGATTGGCGCGCAGGCGAACTCCGCTCTGCCAGTTGTAGAACTCAGTCCCGGACTCTTAAAGGAGAAAAACAACAACAATGAAAGTTTGAAGATCGTCATACCATTTAATTACGGTGGCATCATAATGACATGCGAGATGTTTTTAATCTCGGGCCCAAGTCTTCGCTAGGTTGTAGCAACAATTAACTATCTCGTTCCCACGACCTAGCTATCTCAAAGTCGTGGCCACGACATTATACGTCGTTGGAACGAGGTAGTAATCTATCAAGTATCTTAAAAGGAATAACTCTTAAACTGAACTAAACTTTATGAGAAATGACAATACTGTATTTAAAATTAAAAATATAATGATAAAGATACATTTGGAATGATAAAACATTATTAAAGCTGCACTCTCACAGATTGACCGTTTTGACAACCTTTTTAATATTTCTTTTTGTCTTGGAATGAGCCAATTTTTGTGTAATTGTTTAGTAAACAATGGTTGACTAAAGATTAGATCGCAGTTTTTCTTATATATGGTCTAAAATTGATGTTTCCTGGCTAAAAACGTTTCAAACGCTTTAAGAAAATTGAAATCTTCGGCCGTTTCTCGAACAACTGAGATCTGTTCTATTGTAAGCTATCTTATATGACTGACTTGAAGGCATTGATACCAAAATCAGCTGAATCTGGAACAAAACAATACAAAACAAATGTCAAAACTGTCAATCTGTGAGGGTGCAGCTTTAAAATACACTGAACTGATTGTAGTTTAAACATACCCTCGACTATCAGTTTGTTGAACACATTCGTGTTAGTAAAAAAGAAGAGGTAGGTGAATAGTTGGCGCGTGATGCTTTCGTGCAACATGGTCACGTGCGTCACTTCCGCCAGCGCCTCGAGCATGCGCACTACGTCCTCCATGGAGCACGTCTCCGAGTTACCGTCACTGAAGGGATTGCTGTTAAGGAGCGCTGGAAGAACGGGATGAAGGGCCTGCAAAACGAAATAAGGCCCATGTAGATTAAGGTGAAAATAAGGCCCATGTAGATTAAGGTGAAAATAAGGCCCATGTAGATTAAGGTGAAAATAAGGCCCATGTAGATTAAGGTGAAAATAAGGCCCATGTAGATTAAGGTGAAAATAAGGCCCATGTAGATTAAGGTGAAAATAAGGCCCATGTAGATTAAGGTGAAAATAAGGCCCATATAGATTAAGGTGAAAATAAGGCCCATGTAGATTAAGGTGAAAATAAGGCCCATGTAGATTAAGGTGAAAATAAGGCCCATGTAGATTAAAGTGAAAATAAGGCCCATGTAGATAAAGGTGAAAATAAGGCCCATGTTGATTAAGGTGAAAATAAGGCCCATGTAGATTAAGGTGAAAATAAGGCCCATGTAGATTAAGGTGAAAATAAGGCCCATGTAGATCAAGGTGAAAATAAGGCCCATGTAGATCAAGGTGAAAATAAGGCCCATGTAGATTAAGGTGAAAATAAGGCCCATGTAGATTAAGGTGAAAATAAGGCCCATGTAGATTAAGGTGAAAATAAGGCCCATGTAGATCAAGGTGAAAATAAGGCCCATGTAGATTAAGGTGAAAATAAGGCCCATGTAGATTAAGGTGAAAATAAGGCCCATGTAGATTAAGGTGAAAATAAGGCCCATGTAGATTAAGGTGAAAATAAGGCCCATGTAGATTAAGGTGAAAATAAGGCCCATGTAGATCAAGGTGAAAATAAGGCCCATGTAGATCAAGGTGAAAATAAGGCCCATGGGACGATTAAGAACTCACATTAGGAAAAATAGCCTCTGGGCCTGGAATAAGGGTCATGTATGGATAATTCGTGCGATGTTACTTTAAACTTGGGCCATCAGTTTCTGAAAAATATCTTTAAACGATTGTCTTAATAGTTTTGAAATAGGACCACCCAAGGATAAATCCTGTGAGGTTTGATTGAAATTGACAACGTGATTCAAGAGGAGAGTCGTTCAAAACTAATTGTTGACAGACAACGGACACCTGCAGCTCATTGTTTTAAACTTGATACGTTATCAATAGGTTATCTTTCGGTTAGTTTTGACATGCAAACAATTTGATTGGTCAACATTTTTTGGATAAAAAGCGGACAAATTAATAAACACTTGACTAAAATTAACCAAACCAGTTTTATACAGTTGGCTGCTGCCGATCACAAAAAATCCACATGGAAGTAAACATTTCCTGAGTTGGTTGGCAATATTGTGTGTCTAAGAATAACGAAGTTTCATTCATTTATTGATTTAAAAATGGTATACAAAACACATTCGTCTCATAACATGTTCAAAAGCAAGCTTAATATGTAAGTGAAAATGCGAAACTTAAGTAAAACAACGGTAATGAAAGTTTATTCGCTTCTACTGGTGATTGTAAAAGAGATTGGCATTTGCTTATTTCCTGTTTAAGACCATGAAAAGGATTAATTGCACGTTTAATTGTCCCGTGCACGACTAATTACGTTTCTATTGTTAGCAGAGTGCATTTCTTTTGAAGGCTCAGTGCATTCTATAAAAGGCTGTATTCCGCGTAAAATATCAATGAATACGGGACATTTTACATTTTTGTTCGATGTTAAACATATTAAATGAACTCTTTGTATTGCATTGATTCCCGTAATGTCCCTTGTTGAGGTTAAGTTTTAGTAAAAAAAATTAACACTTAAGCTTAGGCCTAAAAACAGTCACCGACCATACCGTTTTCAGGCAGTTTTTTTTATATCTAAGTGTGTGATGAAACACAAAGATAATGAAGCTGATAGAGTAAAAATTCTTTTTTTTTGTAAGTTATCATTAGTAACAGTTCCTCCATAAATGTTTATAAGCCTGGATTTTTTTGGAAAAAGGGGGGTGAGCGTGGTCAAATGGCTTTGTCACAACAACGCACCCTGCCCCTGTGTGTTTTAATATGTAGTTTAAAACCTTTAAAGCTTTACAGATTACGTAAAGATTAATTGAACACCATCCTCAAATAACGTTCTTACACAAAAATTATATAAAAAACAAACAAACTACGCACCCTACCTGTTTTTTAAAAGGATTTAACCCTAACCAAGCCAATTTCTTTGGCCTTAAAGCTGATATGAATGACGTTTTGTCTTTTTGTGCATGTACCTAGAAAATTTTAAACAGCATAGTTTTATTGTTGAAAATATAAACTTGCTGCTATGATTATTGATGAAATGCCACAAGGTGTCACGTTGGACAGGCTAAATGATCGTTCCCTTGGTAGACATTGAATCCATAACATGTTGGATGAGATGTGAACCCCTTCACCACTAGACCACTTTCACCTTTTTAAAGATTTTGACTGATTGTACACAAAAAAACGCCTTAAAAGAAATACCTTTGTGATTGTATAGACACTCTGCTGAAAACAGAACATGATGATTTCCTCAAGACCCGTCACTAGCTGCCCTAGCGCGTGTTTCGCGTTCTCGTCCTTGCGAGACTTCCGGTCTGCGCGCGCACCCTCGGAGGCTCGTTCCGGTAGTGGCACTTCCGGTAGTTGGAAAGTGTGCTTCAGGAAGAGGAGCAGCTGCACACAATTTGATATCCATAGCAGCAGACGCTCGAGTTTCTGATCTCGGTCATTCGGGGGCTTGGACATATCTAGAAGAGTACTGAAATAAAATTTGAGCAAATAGTCATTTGAAATGTTATTTTCTTAAACTGGATAGAACTTTATACAAATGGCAATAGCTAATGCACATCAGTGTCAAAAATGGTCAATAAAAGCCAAATGGTTCTAAGTGAATTGCGTAGATTATATAACATTTTAGCGCTCACCCATCTATATGCTTAAAAGGGAAGGGGATTAAAGATGGACATTTGATACAAAGTCTGATCGTTTTTTAAATACCGGGCTACAGATGGATGTACCTCTAAAGTGTTAAACACGAGGTTAAGGGCAGATGGACCTTTAGGATGGATGGACCTTTAAGTACAAGGTTAAGGATGGATGGACCTTTAAGTACAAGGTAAAGGATGGATGGACCTTTAAGTACAAGGTAAAGGATGGATGGACCTTTAAGTACAAGGTAAAGGATGGATGGACCTTTAAGTACAAGGTTAAGGATGGATGGACCTTTAAGTACAAGGTTAAGGATGGATGGACCTTTAAGTACAAGGTTAAGGATGGATGGACCTTTAAGTACAAGGTTAAGGATGGATGGACCTTTAAGTACAAGGTTAAGGATGGATGGACCTTAAAGTACAAGGTTAAGGATGGAAGGACCTTTAAGTACAAGGTTAAGGATGGAAGGACCTTTAAGTACAAGGTTAAGGATGGATGGACCTTTAAATACAAGGTTAAGGATGGATGGACCTTTAAATACAAGGTTAAGGATGGATGGACCTTTAAGTACAAGGTTAAGGATGGATGGACCTTTAAGTACAAGGTTAAGGATGGATGGACCTTTACAAGGTTAAGGATGGATGGACCTTTAAGTACAAGGTAAAGGATGGATGGACCTTTAAGTACAAGGTAAAGGATGGATGGACCTTTAAGTACAAGGTAAAGGATGGATGGACCTTTAAGTACAAGGTAAAGGATGGATGGACCTTTAAGTACAAGGTAAAGGATGGATGGACCTTTAAGTACAAGGTTAAGGATGGATGGACCTTAAAGTACAAGGTTAAGGATGGAAGGACCTTTAAGTACAAGGTAAAGGATGGAAGGACCTTTAAGTACAAGGTTAAGGATGGATGGACCTTTAAGTACAAGGTTAAGGATGGATGGACCTTTAAGTACAAGGATGGACCTTTAATTACAAGGTTAAGGATGGATGGACCTTTAATTACAAGGTTAAGGATGGATGGACCTTTAAGTACAAGGTTAAGGATGGATGGATCTTTAAGTACAAGGTTAAGGATGGATGGACCTTTAAGTACAAGGTTAAGGATGGATGGACCTTTAAGTACAAGGTTAAGGATGGATGGACCTTTAAGTACAAGGTTAAGGATGGATGGATATTTGAATACAAGGTTAAGGATGGATGGACCTTTAAGTACAAGGTTAAGGATGGATGGACCTTTAAGTACAAGGTTAAGGATGGATGGACCTTTAAGTACAAGGTTAAGGATGGATGGACCTTTAAGTACAAGGTTAAGGATGGATGGACCTTTAAGTACAAGGTAAAGGATGGATGGACCTTTAAGTACAAGGTTAAGGATGGATGGACCTTTAAGTACAAGGTTAAGGATGGATGGATATTTACAAGGTTAAGGATGGATGGACCTTTAAGTACAAGGTTAAGGATGGAAGGACCTTTAAGTACAAGGTTAAGGATGGATGGACCTTTAAATACAAGGTAAAGGATGGATGGACCATTAAAGACACTGTTGAAGTTGAATAGAAGTTTAAATATAACTTAAAAATGGATGAACCTTTAAATGCAAGGATAATGATAGGACCTTTGAATTTAAGGTTAAGAATGGATGGAAGGACCTTTAGATAATAAGTTTCAGGATGTATGGACCTTCAAATTTAGGTTTTAGGATTCGCGATTGACCTTTATATTTACAATTTAGGGTAAAGAGTGGACTTTGACGACGAACTTTTAATAATATGATATAAAGTTTCTTTATATGATAAGCATAGACGATTAACTTTAAAAAAACAACAACTTTGGATGAACGATGGACCTATACACATATAACATTAATCATTGAACGATGGAACTTCAAAAGAAAGCTATCAAAAGGATGGACGATGGATCTTTACATGGATAAGATTAAGGATGGACAAATAGCTTTTTTCAATAAGATAAACTTTATACAAGGATTGGCGTTGTAACTTAATTTATACAGGTAAAAATGCTTGTATTTATTTAAAATAATTGTATGTATAATCAAATATTAATTTAAGAAAGGATAAAGGGCTTCATACAACTGGGAGTTTAGTCTCTTCCCGGCAAACCAGTCTACCAAGACGGAAGGTAGCAATTTATTTAATGACCAATCTACCAAGACGAAGGGTAGCCATTCATTTAATGACCAATCTACCAAGACGAAAGGTAGCCATTCATTTAATGACCAATCTACCAAGGCGGAAGGTAGCAATTCATTTTATGACCAATCTACCTAGACGGAATGTAGTAATTCATTTAATGACCAATCTACCAAGGCGGAAGGTAGCAATTCATTTAATGACCAATCTACCTAGACGGAAGGTAGTAATTCATTTAATGACCAATCTACCAAGGCGGAAGGTAGCAATTCATTTAATGACCAATCTACCTAAACGGAAGGTAGTAATTCATTTAATGACCAATCAACCAAGGCGGAAGGTAGCAATTCATTTAATGACCAATCGACCAAGGCGAAGGGTAGCAATTCATTTAATGACCAATCTACCAAGGCCGAAGGTAGCAATTCATTTAATGACCAATCTACCAAGGCGAAGGGTAGCAATTCATTTAATGACCAATCTACCAGGACGAAGGGTAGCAATTCATTTAATGACCAATCTACCAAGGCGGAAGGTAGTAATTCATTTAATGACCAATCTACCAAGGCGAAGGGTAGCAATTCATTTAATGACCAATCTACCAGGACGAAGGGTAGCAATTCATTTAATGACCAATCTACCAAGGCGGAAGGTAGTAATTCATTTAATGACCAATCTACCAAGGCGAAGGGTAGCAATTCATTTAATGACCAATCTACCAAGGCGGAAGGTAGCAATTCATTTAATGACCAATCTACCAAGGCAAAGGGTAGCAATTCATTTAATGACCAATCTACCAGGACGAAGGGTAGCAATTCATTTAATGACCAATCTACCAGGACGAAGGGTAGCCATTCATTTAATGACCAATCTACCAAGACGGAAGGTAGCCATTCATTTAATGACCAATCTACCAAGACGAAGGGTAGCCATTCATTTAATGAATCATTGCCACAGTGGGAACTTTTCGGAAATTCATTGAAATAAATCTATCACTCAATCTCTTCTGTAAACTGATCTTTAACTATTTTAATAGTAATTCTATCTTCCAATTATCATCTAAATGCCAATTTGATTGTTTCCTTAAGAGAATCAATGTTGTTTACTCACTCGTGTAACCGCGTTTGATTGAGTTACGCTGCATTAAATGACTTGACCTTAAGTCGACAATAGTTTTATTAATTTTACCCAGGTAAACAATTTGCGACTCTGCAGGGATTTTTCAATATAGATTACCAGACGGACAATTGACTTTTATTGAAATTAATATTTGTATGTTTGGCATGAACTTATTCCGTTACAAATGGATGGAAGGATTTATTGGGTTTTAATAAATGTTTCAGATTTGACAAGCCCTTGTCAGAAATAAAGGCTACCTGTTAGATTTTCGTTTGACCTAATCGTGTAGGTCGTCCTTGTCATGTCATGTTGTTGTTATTTAATTATGCTTTTGTAAATGTCCATCAAATACATAAAAGACCATTTTTGGTATACAGAAATGTTATTTAAATGTAAAGTATAAACAACAATACAATACAATACAATTGTCATGTCAGTTAAAAAAAAAATGTAAAGATCCGATTGATATCTCTGAGAAATACGTTTTCACAACCAAACAATAAGTTAAAATATTTTCAATAAATACGATTAAATATTTATAATGGTAACGTATATATAGTCAACACATTATCGAACAACTAACTGCTTTAAGGTTGAAATGTGTTAGAGCTGCACTCTCACAGATTGACCGTTTTGACAACTTTACTTTTTTGTCTTGGAACTGGCCAAATTTTGCGTCAATGTCTGGAAACCAGTGATACAAGATTGCTGACAAGAGATCAGATCACAGTTTTTCATATTTACGTTCGAGAAGTGTTGTTTTATGGCTAAAAGCGTTACATACGCTTTAAGATAAAATGAAACATTCGAAAGTTTCCCAAACGATTAAGATGTGTTCCATTGTGAGTTATCTTATTTGACTGAAATGAAGACTTTGACACCAAAATCAGCTCACTCTGAGACAAAAACTAAAAGAAATATGCCAAAACTGTCAATCTGTGAGAGTGCAGCTTTAAATGTATGAGCTACTTACCATGAGAACTTTCCAGAAGACAGGGATTTCGCTGTTTCCTAAAAACAAAAATCAATCATATAAATTAAGTCATCATTAAGTGTCTTCAATTTAAAAGCGTTCAATATAGGTTAATGTATTTTTTCTTAACTTTAATGCATTATCATGTTTAAGTAATTTGACTTTAATGGTAAAAAACAACAACAGACAAACAAAAATATGATTACAGATAAAAATATTAGTGATATTTTGGCGCTTTTTAACTGGAGAATTTATGGCCACGTAGCTATTAATTAAAAAAAAACATTTTAAAAGGTCAAACAAATACATAATATGTTTTATCTGTATCTTAATTACATGTTATTTGTTGTTGTTGTTTTTTATCATTAAAGTCAAATGCTGTAAAGATCGCAATGGTTTGAAAATTAAAATCTTCCCATTGAAGAAGGGGAAAAGAGATTTGGAGAAAAGAACGATTTTTCAGGAAGATTGATGTTTCAGATATATGTTTGGGATATTGAATATTCGTCTGATAATTTCCATAGAAAGTTTTAAGGGACCTTTCATATTACAAACTCCCCCTCCCCCCTTCAAACTACATGAACGTAACGTCTGAGACTGGTACCTACAGTCGAACTCCGTTGGCTCAAACTCCCGGGGACCGGCGAAAATACCTCGAGCCTCGGAAAAGTTCGAGCCAATCGGAAATGCTTACATTCAGTTTAAAGAAATCTGTCCTTTACACCAAGTTCGAGCCAAGCGAGTTCGAGCTAACGGGGTTCGTATGTATTTGAGTTTTACATGCTTTTTTGCTGAAGTAAGTATTACTTCTATTAGAATGTACCTAAATATGCACTCTGTGGGAAAATTTCATCGCATACGTGACTCATTTATGAATGAACGATATTCATGTATGTATAAACATTTTTAGTTTTTTTTTTCCAAAAAAAACTAAATGATTAAATATTAATATGCGTATAGAGTTTTAGGGCACACACCTCGTCGACTTTTATTGCTCGCTTACGTTAAATACTTAAATCGATTGTACTTCAAAAAGATAATGGTCCAGATAAGCGAATACTTTAAATTAATTGCCGTTTTCATAGCCAACTATATTGCTTGTAATAATTGAATTGAAAAGGAGATGGAAGAATTGTAAAAACAAAATCGTCAATGATGTTAATCACTCGGTCTTTATATTCTCATCAAATTTATCGTAAATCTTGACAATAAGAATAATATATGGCACGTAAGGAATCTGTCATTCCTTCAGTAATTTTCAAGACCTAAGAACAAATTTGTTAATTTTTTTTTGTTCATCCTCAGCTTTTTGAATGTGTCCTTAATTTGTATTCTATTAGACTTCATTATTGTATTACCTGTGTTTCCACCATGTAATTAATTATTATCTCTATGTGGTTAAGAAATGTATGTGCTTTGTACAAGCCTTAATAAATGATCTGTTCTGTTCTGTTCCTAAAGCCTCCTTTATACATTTTAAAACATGTGTATTTCGGATACCTGGTGACGTCATATTATTTTGGTATCATTTGAAAAGGAACGGAAAAAAATATTTAAATAGTTAAACAAACAAATATTATTAACAAGCTTCCTGAGCCTTGGATAATTGCTAAATACATCATCTCATGCCTGATTTCAACAGACATAAAGGATACAACTACAAATTGAAATAAATTGACTTTAAAAATGTTTTTTTACATACAGTCGAACCCAGTTGGGTCGAACTCGCTTGGTTCTAAATCCTCGTTGGCCCGAACTAGATGTAAAGGCTAGATTTCATTATACTAATTATACTAAATGTGAGCATTTCCGTTTGGCTCGAATTTTCCGAGGCTCGAGATATTTTCGCCGGTCTCTGGTAGCTCGAGCCAACGGGGGTCGACTGTATAAGTATTTAGTACGTAAATACCTTTTCACCTGATACTAACATGATATTGGTTCACCAGGCACCACCATTTGGCATAATTGCAAATTGTTTGATAAACTGACAAACAAAGTTATACAATGCCAAACATATCATCATTGTATGAACCTTCTTGGCCATCCTTTGTAAACAATTATTCCGTTCATATGACAAACATTTGCCCCTGGGATACATTCATACCCATGAGGTATTTTTGAACGCGTGTATATGTCAATGAGGAAAAATGGATAAACGATTTTATTAATTAATGCTAAAAGTCTGTGCTCAAAAGTGCATCATCTTGGACGATCATATATTGGCGGTGACAGGACCGTGGTTACTAAAGTAGAATTTTGATAAAGACAACTCAACTCAACTCAACTCAACTCAAAAGAAAGACTCAAATAAGAAATACTGATGAAGGTTATATTACTAAGGTCTGATAAATATATTAAATACTTTTCTTGTTCACTTAGCAATATTATGCTGCATTATTTTTGGGAAACTAATAATAACATCGTTTTTTTAAAAAAATATCATACTATCAGAAAACATTTCGACTGTATGTGTTCACGTGTATTGCATCATAAAAAAAACAAATTAAAAATCAAGAATGTGTTTAAAATTGATAACTTATAAAGTAAAATCTGAAAAAGGAGCGCTATAACTTTAAATTAAATGTATTCGAAGGTTAAGCACTCGAGTTCGATAGCATATGAGTCTAAAAGAAATAATGAAGTATGGAAGCGTATATAGTATATACAGATGATGTGATTGTGTAGTGCTGTACATTTGTTTTATTTCGACATACCGAATTATCACACAACATGGAATTTGTCCATTTAATAAGTCGATATGGCTGATTTTCAAAACTAGTTAAACGAGCTATGTCGACCTTATTATTGCGAGTTGATATCCAATCTCAACATTTCCAGTTAATAATTGAACAAGTCGACATCATTTGCACTACGCTATTCGCTTCCATACTACATTATAACATCTTCAGTATATACGATATTCGCTTCCATACGACATGATCACATCTTCGGTATATACGCTTTCATACTAAATGTTTACATCTTCAGTTTATACGAGATTCGCTTCCATACTACATTATAACATATTCGGTATATACGATATTCGCTTCCATACTACACGATCACATACTCAGTATATACGCTATACGCTTCCATATGATCACATACTCAGTATATACGCTATACGCTTCCATATGATCACATACTCAGTATATATATAGACGATATACGCTTCCATATGATCACATACTCAGTATAGACGATATACGCTTCCATAACAGACGATAACCTCTTCAGTATATACGATATACGCTTTCATATGAGTCTTAACCTAGACCTTTACTATGGTAAATCTTACTAAGTTAAGTAAATTTAGTCTGCTAATGGGATTAACTAATTCTGAATACTTTCTGGAGACAACCATATTATAACGTTAATGACTAAATCCGAAATATAAATAGATTAAAAGCATATCTTATAGTAATGAATAGAATCTAAGTGGTTTATAGGGAGACTCCATTATTTAATGGTATTAAACAATTTAAAAGATCAAATGATCAAGGTTTGCGTGTCATACAAAACATTATCTTTTATAATAGGTATAATATTGCAAATCGCTTGAGATGCGTTAAAATCAAGCACTCCAGTTTTAAGTTATATGACTACTTGACATGAAGTGTAATTATTTGCATTCATAGCAGGAAAAAAGACAATTATGTTTTTGCAAGTAACGCTTGGCTTAAAGGGGCACCCTATAAATTGATATATTTTTTTAATGCATTATTATATTTAACTCATTTGACTGTAATTATTTGTTCCTATTACAATTTGAAAAGGGAAATACATTGATTATATTTACGACAGTAATTGTAGTATTAAAAACACATAATAAAGGTTGATGCATTTTTTTAAAGCATTATCATGTTTAATTTATCAGATTTTATTGATCGAAAATAAAAAACAACACAATGATTAAAGTACAGATAATAAATATAAGCAATACTTTGGCGTTCATTTTAACTAGGGTATGTGTGGACACGTAGCTATATTTTTTTTTTATAAAAGCTGATATTTCTCAACTGCACACAAATCATATGGTTTGTGTTTGTTTTCTTTTGATCATTTAAGTCTTATCAGTTAAACATGATAATGCGTCGAAATAAATCAAAACTTTTGTTTCGCATAAACCTTTATTGTGTCCCTTTAAGAGCTAATCACATGCATTTTATGAACAATCAATAATATTCTATCAGCGCCTTCATATTTCTATAATGCTTTGTGGTTTGTTTATAAGATTTATTTCAGTTTACCAAATATTGTACTTAAAATTAATTTTGACATAGATAAAGCCCAGCAGAACTAGAAAACAATATATCTCAAGCTTATAACAGAGATATTACTGATATTTAAGACCAAAACAAATGCATTCCAATGAAAGTTATTTATATAGAAGCAGTTTTGATAAGTTATATTAAAGTTGTTGTTTTTTCTAAATATACAAGAGAAACTAATGAATTAATAGATTAAATTCGTATTCCAAACATACCGCAACATTTTCTCGAACTGAATACAGGATACGCAGAAATAAGTGCTTGAGTTGCCTTATCTCAAACTTCCGGCTGGCGTGCTCGATCACCATCCCAAACAGGAACGCTGGCGTCAACGGGTACGTCCGTGATGTATTCTGTTGTTGAATAATGGCGCAGATGTACTTCACAAGGTCTTCCTCTTTGTCCTTGACGTAAGATAGACTCATACGTTCTGGTACCGACATGTCGCCAGAATCGTCCGTTCCCGTTGCCGACGCCGACTCGTCCTCGACGGGAATACCAACGTCGATGACGTCACCGTTAGTTTTAACGTTCACGTTGTTGACATCAGGTACTGGTAACCACGGTAACGAGAGTGGAACGTCGAATCCTTTACTGCAGTCTTTAAACAAGAACACATAGTAAATTCCGATGTTTACAATATCTCCGCTTCTCACGACCACTTTGTTTCGAACGTTACGTCCGTTAACGCTAATATTCGCGGCCATTGGCGTCAACTCAAGGAAGTAGTTTGTCCGTTCGTTCAGAGGGTCGGTGACGACATTTGAACGCTTGAATTTGTAAACTTTGAAGCAACAATGCACACTGCCTATATCCGGAGCGTACAGACTATATCTTGGGACGTTGTCTTTTACTTTAGGTAGCTTCAAGTTAGGATTTCCGAAATCGAAGCGTTTTGATTTGATCACATATACCGTTTTGTCCTTTTTCACATCAAATCCCCGAATGTTAACGAAAAAGGGATGCTTTGAGGGTAAACATGTATCCATTTCGTTAGGACAAGACCTACTAGAATTGACCTTGACCTTTTCACTTTCACTGTCAGTGCACTCCAATGTACTTTCAGACGACATTTTACTGAAATCAAGCTTCAGCCCGGAAGAGGAACTACGCCCCAGCGTTGCATCGTCAAAAAGAGGAATAGCCCCCGGTCGAAGCTTAGAAATCAGTATCTTCCTCGCGTTTTCGTTAAGTCCCAATGTATCATCATCGTCCGTAAAATCCGTAACACTTTCTCGTATGTGGAGCTCGTATCGTCTGCTAAAACCTTCGATCGGTTTCCAAAACTTCTGCAAAAGGAGCGGTTTGTCCCGGTCTGAAAGCATTCTGGCAAACACACGTTCCCATTTTCCTAGTCGGTCTTCGTTATGATTTATATCCGTGACATTTGAATCGTATCTGCCCACTACATCGCACAGTACGTAATGCTTGTAATTCGACGCGGATAGTCCGAATCGTTCAAGTGCTTGTTTGACAAGCTCTTGTGCGGTGGAACGGCACGATGCCAATACGCTTTTGTACTGAACGCCCGGGAGAATGGTCTCTCCGAACACTTTAAGGACGCCAGGCGTATAGCGGTCCGTTGAAAGCTCCGTCACTCCGACCTCTGCCACGCCAATACTCTTCTTCCGTTCACGGACCATAGTAGACGTCCGCTGAGGTGCCGCGACCGTCGGCTGCGGGGTGCGGCTCATCGTCCCACCACCGGAAGTGAATGCTTCCATCGCCTCATCGAACATTTCATCAACAGACATCTTATACGCCGTGAGATCGAACGTCATGTCGTATGGGGCGGAGTGGCGTTTCCAATCAGTGCGTACCATTTTATCCATTGTTGTGTCTTCAAAGGAAATCAATTTCCAGTTTCAATGGGATATTTACTTCAGCGCTGTATCCATTACAAAACAAAATCAGTCCATGTTTATATACCCCATACCAAAGTCTCGATTTTCACGTCACTTTCAGATCTTCCGCGTAAGATGAAACTGCAAAATTAACCAGAAGATAAACATTTTAACCATAAAAAACTGCATTACAATGTAGGGTACATATTTAGCATCCTAACGAGCACCTGTTTAAACAGCGTACATCATTTTTACAATAAAATACCTAGTTTAACAAACACGAGGCAAATCAATGAGTTTAACTTCGGTGACGAGCTAAAGTCAATATTTTTCTCACAATACCTTCAATCTGATATTATTTAATTGTATCTTGATTTTAGAGCTTCAATTTACATATTTGTGCAAATGTTTTAATGAAGCATAACCCGAGCCATTATGTTTCAGTATCCCATTCAATTACGCATGACAATTCTTTTGGAGGTAGAGCCCCGAGATTTATTGTGAAAAGATTACGGGAATTTTAATGAATACTCTCAGAATTGATTCTTAATATTATTTTTTGTTTACAAATATTCAATATTTGATGTTTATTATTCATTATATTCGGAAGCGGTTGAAAGTCAAAAGACACAATTTAAAGTATGCGTAGGGCAAACACTTCATAAAGAACAAAAGAGGCAAATTGAATGCAAGCTTGAGCAAAAAAGGTGGAAGGTTATATTTTTGTCAATACATTTGTTAATAAATTTTGTACGGGAGTAAAACGTTTGTGTTTTTGTTATAAAATTCTAAGATTTAAATTATAATAATTTAAATTTATGTGCTTTGGAACATTACAGGTGTGCATCCTTAATTCTGCAACGTGCCAATTTGCAGCTAGGAACTATGACAAATCAAACAGAAGAATAAACATAAAGTCAAAACTCGCTATTTCGAAGTCGTTTTGACCTCGGGAAATATTTCGAGATAACGAGCATTCGATATACCGAAATATAAAAAGTGTATAACTTATCCGAAAAAAGAAGAAAAAAATGACATAGTCAGAACATCGAGATAACAGAGTTCGACATAGCAGGTTTAGACGGTTTATGATAATCTATATAATCAAGTTTTCTTATATTTTTAGGATTCAAGATTTAAACGAAAGAAGAAAAAAACACGAAAACATCTCAAGCTGACTCAAAGTTACATGAAAGGATATCGTACTTCTTACAAAATGTCAAACTTACGTTAAAAGATAGAATTACTCTAATTCGATCTCAATTTCCCATCACAAAACACATATGAACCTTAAAACTCCTCTATCTTACACATTAAATCCAAAAAAACATACGGCATTTTACCGCTTTATCGCATCCGAATATCCGTTCCTCCTTAAAAGGTCACCCAAAGTTGTACTGCTACGACTTACAAGAGCCGTAGATTTATTAACTCAACTCCTGAAATTTGACGAGATAGATTACAGCAAATTACTCGAATAACTCGTATCATTTATCAGGGCATTGTCTCAGCCTTAAATGGACTAGGACAGAGCCCCTTATTCGTGTTAATCCCTCATGACTATCGTGTCATCTTATCGCTTAAGGAATGAGTATTTATTTCTAAAACAATGGTTACAATACAAGTTTGCAGGCCTTATACAGCTAGCAGAGTGAATGGATTGAAAATCGGGCCTTGGTTTGTTTCGTTCAAAAATATTTTAGCACAGAAAACCTAAAAACTCGTGTTTTTAACACGCGTAATACGCGTAACACGACGTGCACGTGTACTGTTCGGTTTGCGACACATACACGTGCAAGTTGCAGTTGATTTTAAAAACTATTTTGCAGAATTTCACTTCAAGCTCTCTGATACTCGCATACATCACTTTCATCGTGCAACTGTACACGTCATTCTAAACGTGAGCAATGAACGCATACCTTGATGACGTAGTGTGCAAAAATAAATCCAAACGTGCATGTACAGAGAGTGATCCGCTAATTCACTACTGTGTTGTTCTGTTTCAGGTAATTTAAGCCGTCCATCATTAATACAAATAAAACTACTGGTAAAGATTCATTTTAAAGTAACAAAATGTTTAGTTACAATATTTTAAAAGTTTTTTCTTAGAGCTTTTTAAAGGCATTGTGTTATTTAAGACACAGATTAATAAAATAGCTATATAATAGTAGTAACATTGTGTTTTCTTACCTCCCTTTCATAAACCGCATTATAATGGTATCGTCATTATGGTGTTATTCAAAAATGAAATCCATGAACAATTAATAGTATGGTTAATACATATAAATTTAACTTAGCAATAATCTCGAAGTTAATATCTAAAATGCACTTAAATGCATCCTTATAATGGATGGTTTTCCTTAAATCAAACTTGTACTCGTTTAAACCGATTGCTTATGCCTAAAATAACACATATATATATACATCAAACAACGTTTTTCACATAAAATTTGTTTTCGAGACATATTTATTTTGTAAATATATAAAACAACACGTGTGCCTTTTGAAGCTCCGACACACACATTATGAAAATCTACAGATCTTCAAATAAATAAAATTATGGCTTTTCCTCCCATACCTATTGAACGCTAACGCAATGTTTTTGAAACTCTGAATCAGAAACTGTTACTTAGATACGAGCAATTGAACAGTAAATTTACATCCCAGTGAATATTATTTAACACTTAAATTGCCACTTTTGTAAAACACCTAAATGGCAGTTTATTGCTTGAACAAATAAACTAGTGCACGCGTCATTAGGAACTCGGCACAGAATAAAAACGGGCTATGCCTTATTAAGCGCAGTTTAATAAAGCGGCTGACCTGGTAGACAAGATATAATTTCGAACACTTAGCCGGTAAATGTTTATTAATATGTGTTTATCAAATTAATATGGTTGCCCAGCTGCGCCGCGCTTAACCACGATTAAACAGATAAAAGCATATTTACAAATACAGTAGGAACTCACTAAACCGGACAAGGTCCGGACTGGGCAAAATTTCCGGTTTAGTGAGGATTCCGGTTTAGTGAGGATTTGATGTACGGAGTAAGTTTACTCAACATATTAACTGAGTTAACCTTTAAAGGGAAGTTGAAAACTGGAATAAAATGAAAACACATAAAGACTAACCTATATTTAAACAATAAATGTCATTAGGCAGAGTTTGACACACTTGTAAACGAACACTGGTATTATTATATTTTGTGTCCTTTCCGAAACACCGTAGGCATCCCCCCTTAAAACGAAAATTGCATATCTATGCAAGCTGTCGGTTCCATTACATCTTTAACCGAATAACCCTCGATTCCGGTAATATGGGTAGAACAAAGTCCATGTCAAAGCACGTTCATATTTGCATGTAAAGATGTTTTATGTGTTCAGTAGGTTGTTAATAAACCAGCCACCCGATGATTTAGCCACACTTGACAAAGTTTACGAGCTGTCCGTTTCTTCCTATACAAATCCGTGTCACAGATATGGTTACTCATGAGCGCAACTTCCCAAACCAAATGAAAACTTCCATTTAATCCGCATGAAATTAATTGTATTTCTTTTAACTTAAAGAAGTTTATATAAGACTTAAATATCAGTTTAAGACTGACGCGTGCGACACAGTTCAAATCGTCAAATTGTGATCAAACAAACCGACACGCGTACAAAATATAATTATTTAAAAAGTTATTTGATTAATAACATCAAAGAATAAAGTATATATACCACAATGTGGACTAAGGTTAAAATCCGCTTTAACGCGTGTTTGATAGAAAAGCTTGCCATGGAACTATTGGCAAGGCCGATGTCAAATCAGACTAAAATTGAAAGAATGGATTGTGGTTTTCTTTGACAACCATGAAACCACAAGGGCTTGGTAACATGTTATATACTCATTATTGTAAAGATGCTGGTCATTTTGCTGTAGTTAATGGTGACAATAATGAAAGGGCTACATTAATAAATCAGACCTGAGATTTCTATCGTGAACGGTTCGTTTTCTTATGAGAGTTTCCTTGTTATTATTATTTCATGATCAACAGCGACGGAGTCAGGGGACCATAGGGAATTTATGGATACTGTTGCCCGTAAACATACAAAGAATCAAAGTTGAAACAAATCTGTTGACTTGACAAATGTGTGATAAGTGAATATATACGACTTAAGACCACACACGTTTGCCATTGATGATTTTTGATTGGTTGTCAGTAGACCCTCGAAAAATTTGAAAAGGTACAACCTCAACACAGCCGCCCCCTTATAACATTCACGAATATGACTATAAACATTTTATTTTTTGTATATAAAAGCAAATAGTTCAGGCGCGTAGCTAAGGCCAATTTGGGATTACGCAGATCGATTTACGGACAGCATATTAACCTCTTCACACCCTACCCCCTTCGGTTTTTATTTTCAAAATCGAGCGTTTTGGTTTGACAAAAACTTCGACCATCTAAAATTTCATTACGCAACTGCGTATTTGTGTACAGTGATCTACGCGCCTGTATTTACGCGATATACCAACATTGTTTACGCGGTAGAATATGTGACAAATGTTTATTGTAAATATGACAACGGACAGCCATATCCGCAGCAACAGGAAAATTAGGAACCACTGCTGCACACACTCTCAGACTCGACACCATTTGCACTTCCATGGCAACAGAAAAAAGATCAAAATACTGAACGCACTGATGTACTAAGGCTACATATATGTGCAAGTTGAGAACTGTGTGATAAGCATTGATAAAACCCCCACAACATAAATAACTTATACAACAAGGGGCCTTAATGGACTCATCAATATCCTTTAAATAGGGATGTAATGGATCTTTTTCTAATAGTGTGCCCTTGACCTTGAACCGATAAGGTTCCAACAAGAGTTCTGCGTGTCGCCGTCCTGGGTTTGACACAGTTTATGATCACATTTTGATCCTAGTTATGGAATGCATTTTTGGAGAAATGAAGTGGACACGAAATAAAGGCCCATCTAATGACCTAGAATTGAGGCTTTGACCTTGATCCGGGGTGTACCCCATTATGGTTCAATAGGTGTAAGTGAAACAAAAGTAGTGAACAATGAATATAAGCCAAAACCCATTTTCTAGTATTTTTATGGCTGTGTGAAGTTTGCAAATCAAACAACGATTGACATTCAGAAAATAAAATAAATCATTTTTTGAATGTCCAACCCCCAACATGGTGCCAGCACCACATTCAATTTTTAAATGTCCACTGTCGTGTAAGCATGGCACTCAATTTGTTTTAATGTCCTATGTCGTGCCAGCACGACATCCATTGTCAAGTGTCCAATGTCTCATGTCGTATGTTTAGCTAACTTCACACAGCTTACTTTAATAGTGACATTGAGCCAGTGGTCATTGGTTCCGTATGTCGCCTTAATGTGTAGGATACGTGACCAAATTTCATTTTAATCATCCTTTGATGTGATCTTTCTCATAAAGCAGACACGTAACGCAAGGCAACAACCCGTGACCTTGTATATTGACCTTGATATTGACCTAGCGATGTGTCAAAATGTGAACCGCATAACGCCTTGATGTGTAGAACATACTACAACTATTTGAAGATATGAAGCGGATAATTAAACGGTAAGCAGTAGGACAAACCACGAATATGCATCCTGGAGGGATAGATGCGATCAGAAATAAAGAAAACCAGTGACCTTGAATTGTGACCTTAACCTTGACCCTTCGATGTATCAACATTGTTTCCGCCGTAAAATATGTGACAAAAGCTTATTGTAATCCCAGGGTATCGAAAACATGAGACGGATTAGAAAGACGTTAGGACAGACAAATCGAATATGATTTCAGTAAAGGCTATTTCAAGCAAACTGTTTTGTTTTGTATCCCTGTCGCAAGGCAGCACGTGCACTGCAAGCTGGGAACCAGCGATAGCCACAAACATCTTTACTGAACGCAGGGCTGATATACCCCTCCAACTTCGTGCCGGTGAAATAACATTAACAAAAGCATATACTCAGTTTTCATTGACACGCTGGTGATAGTATACTTGAAAAGCGTAATGTTTATTACACCAAACACACCTAATTCATATATATATATATATATATATATATATATATGATTATCAAAAAATAAAGCAATAAAATCATACCTGCGCACAAACTCCACAATAAACTTGTCCATTACTTTACATATTTACATTAGTATTTATATATAATGCGTATACAACTGTATGCAATTTGTTGAACTGCAATGCCGTAATAGAGCAGTGGGAACGAAATTTGTAGTGAATAAATAACGGTAAATCCTTTGATACGGTTTAACACCCCGCGGTCACTTTGAACTATGATAATGTAAGACCATTCACGGTTACATGTAGAAACAAAAGGATTTGCGAAATGTCCTGATTGTAAACATTTATTTAACACTCCAATTAATTATACATATCTCGATTACTATAATACTCTTGGATTAGCACAGTAATTCCAAAAATCCGTGAACACGGCGCTAAATCAAGTCTTATTGTGAACTATTCAGTTGGTCAAATAACTATTTCGCAGGGACACAATGATGAAGAAATACTTGAAGTTTGCTTTTCTAATTAGTATACACAATCGAACGCGAAATTACCCACCCTGTGTGATTTTGAAAAATTAAAAATTACAATACAAATCGAAGTGGCCAATAATATTTACCCTGAACATATTTTGATTTTCACAATACTCTGTCAATAGTAACTATTATAGGGGTTTAAAAGCATCTTGTTATACAGTATTTGCCATTCTCAACGTGTGTTAGTGTTAAATGGCGAGTAAATGAATGGAATTTGCTTAAATGGTTAGATATAATATGGGATAAAGAGTGCTCTAAGGTTACTTACGGGTCGAACTTTTAGTGATGGAAGTACTTCTAAACTCCAAATGTTTAAAAACACAAGAAAGAGCAAGCTTTGAAAAATCAGGCGAAATGCACATCAGAATAAATCTTATTTCTGAAACGACACGATACATTCCATATAGCAACCTCAAGTTTCACCAAACATTTTTGGAATTTTTCAAATTAGTAATTAGGTTATCACTTTAATATGAAATACATTGTTTTACACACAACACATAAATATTTACAGATAGAGTGATAAGCCGAAGCTTTCATAAACTTTTCAAGCCGTCAACTATGTAAAAATCCTGCCAATTATCTCTAAAGCATCTTTACAGGGCAAATCAGTATAGGGTATGTTTTGTAACATTGGGGTGTGGGCCACCGCGGCTGAGCCCGCGGAACAATAGAGCCATCGCCAATTAACCCGTACTGGGTCTTATGTTTCCTAAACATCCCAGATAGGATTTTTCTTCCTATTTGTTAATATTTCACGGAGATGCGCCTTTGAAAAATAAGATTGTAAGACTGAACAATAGAGATCTTTAAGCCGATTGCCTCCTTATACAATAAAAGGGGGCACATGTATACATAACATCTTATTTAACATAACGATATAGTTATTACGAATTTATAGAATGTAATAATATAAAAGTTAAATATGTGTTATCTGAACAGTTTTATTACTTGCAGTTTTCCTACCTCATATCTTATATGGCTTGAGTGTCTGCATTTTATTTCAATAAGTGCACATGGGCATAACATTTAATACTAGAATCAAAATGTTGCTTTAAGGTTTAAAGTCTAAATAGATGCACATTAGAAACGCAATCATATTAATGCATTATTATCTTTAATGATCAAAACAAAAACAAAAACATATGATTTGTGTACAGTTAAAAAACATAATAGCGATATTTCGGCGCTTTTTAACTTGGAAATTTGTGGCCACGTACCTATTAATTATAAAGGTTTTTTTATTATTCTATCTGTAAAAATCTGTATTAAAGATGCACTCTTACTCCCAAATACGATTTACCAAAATTAATACTATTGTTTTAATATTCCAAAAAGGATAAATAATTGTCGAAAACAATGGTTCTTATGAAGGATGCCGAGATGAATTTGAAAGAAATGAGTATAAAACACGGTATTTCTACCTAATAAAACTAGTAGACCACAGTGATTCTTTTAGCATTCACCAATCATTTAATGATTTTGCACTTTCTGCTATTAAATTCATGGTTACAATCTTGTTATCAGTAATAAACATTTATCCATATATGCATTATTTAGTCAGTATTTTAGGGTTTATCAGTCAAAAGTATATTTATTATATTATTATGTGTATGTATTGATTTTGAAAAAGAGTGTCACATTAAACATAAATGATTCACGCAAATCATGATGATAACTACAACAGATGAAGTGTGTATATCAGATTCTAAACTATTCAAACAACAACACCTACAACAACAACAACAACAACAACAACATAAGCAGCAGCACAACCTTTTAACATTCGCCCCTTTCTCAGAATCCAAATTTTAAGTTGTTTAAAATGATGGTAGGGGTTTTTGGTATTCTCGCTTGAAAATCTAAACAATGTAAAGTTCGAAATGGTGCATTTCAGCGTATTTTATTACTTTTTTCCGATATTGACATAAATAGTAAACTTGGACGATTTAAGAGGGTTGAGTGCGTGCACCGGGCGCGGCCCCACCAACCCGCAAATCCGCTAGTGAATAGTCATTTTACTTTTAGAGAATGCTACCGGACATGCTGTCCTGTGTCAAACGCCTAACCTTCCTTCAGTAGATGCTGATATTGCAGATGAGTTGTTTTATATCATCTTCTTTACCTAGCTACTTCTGATATTTTGCACCGGTCAAGTGTAACCACGCCCCCCTCCCCCCACACCATCCCCCATGTCCGGGGATATACCGGAGATAACCAGGGAAATGGGCCGGGTTTTTACTTTCCTGGTGGCCCCGCTGTGCTGGGTGTATGCGGTGGTTTTGTCTTTGCGCCAAATATAGCGGGAAACGGGCCTTATCTAGGGTCCCTTGGGTTCGGGGGCATTTGGCGAGGATTTTACCATCGGTTCGTCCCCGCAGGGTTAGTTAGGGACGGGGATTTTGCCCGGGCTTGGTTGGACCGATAGTCAAAGTCCCCGCTATTCCCCGGACCTGGGGAGCGTGGTAACAATTGACTGGTGCATTAACATTATATGTGATGTGTTCTCTTTGACGTCATTATGTTAAACAGTCAATGTGTTTGTGCGTAATGTTCCGTATGTTAAATTAAATTTTATGAATACTTGCTCTGATCGGTAATGAATTGATTATAATGTTATGTCTTTTAGTCGACCATAACTAATGTTTGGATAACAATTAGTAATGACATCATTGGTGATAATTGGCATAATAATATTGTTTAAACCAACAGCGAATGGTCAATAACTACACATTTCTCAGGGCGCTTTACATGAAACATGCTGTTTGTACTGGTCTTGCATTATGATAAAATTTAATTAAATTTGGAATGGTTATATTGTATTTCTTAAAATTAAAGGAAATAACAGAGTTTCTAAAACTGAATAAAGTCGTTTTGAACTAATTAAAACGACTTCATTTGACGCCACAAGGTTGCTGCGTATTGCATTACATCGCCTATTTTAAAATATGACAGCATCAAGCAAACTTAAGAAAATATATTTCTGTGATATCATGGGCATTTGTTTAATTATTCACCAATATTTAATATTTTATATACACAATCTACATATTTTTACATCGCACTCGTCAACATATGGTTTTATGATTACTTTCGCATAAGTAGAGAAGGCATATGAAGGGAGTTAACGAGAATATTTTAAAGCCCGATATGCACATAAGAGTTAGTGAACGTAGCCGGGTAGCTAGGGGTACGTCAATCGGAACTCCTCGGCCAATTTCCATTGCAAACAAGCTCGGATGTATGCCGGTACACTAGTAAAAGTAGTCCGTAAAAATCTAATGATAGTTTTAATTAAGTGTAGTGTTTTAACGTGTATTTTGTATTACTACGTTTAAATTGATTATCAGTGAAGTGTTTTATGGCATAAGTTATTAGGATTCCCAAGAATAAAATCATAAAATCTAACTGTTAATTTTGAATTACTACGCGATCTACTTGCAGTGTAGTTAAATGTAAAACAATCTGACATTGTAAACCGTCCATATGCATCAAAGGTTGTTTTCGATGGAAACTAGCCGAGGAGTTCCAAATGGGGCACGTATTTAATAAAATAAGAATAATGCTTGTCCAACACTACAACGTGAGAGTTGTATAAGACATTGTGTTGGCATGCATTCAGAGTAAACAAGTGAAGCATTTCTTAAGCTTAAAAATATAATTTTGGTTCGATTTACCCGACCCTACCCACGGAAATGGCGCTGACCCTACCGTTTTTATAATTTGATGATTATAAAGTAGGAAAAAGTGGGATAAATACAACTGATTACTTCAAAACACTATTACCCAATGATGACAAAGACGTAAATCGTAATAAAGTAATACAGATGAAAAAAGCCTACCTACTCTTCCTGTTTTTGAAAAGGATGTAACACGAACAAAACCTTTTTTGGCCTAAGTAGAAAAAAATTCGTACTCATACAAAAGAGGACGATGTCGAGATAATCATGATAATTTCCGCGTGTCAAATTGAAACCTTCCTCATTAGTTTAGCCAGGTCATTTGTTTGATATCTCTGTACACAATGTGCTACCCTGATGAAAGACAGTCCTAGATTTTTATTTTTAAGTTTCACTAGCGTTCATCGATGTATGTTCTCTTTTTCATTTGTTCTGTTCTTGCGCAATTGTTTTGCTTGATATACCTGCAGTGTAGTTATATGTATGTTCAGGGGCGGTGATTACGAACAGTCTCATGTCTGAGTTCAGACTCAAGACTCATTATGGCAAAACTTCATTTCATTATATATTTTCTACTACCAGAGCATTGATGGTACAATTTGCTGAAATATATTACTCTTTGAATGTTTAACTATTATAAACATAAATTTTGTAAAAGAAATGGAATATATATGATTTTTGTTCCTTTATACAAATGCTTATTTGAGTCTGAGTCTTGATTTGGACTTGAGACTGTTCGTTATCATAGCCCCAGATTCCTGACATTGTAAACCGTCCATATACATCATAAGTTGTTTTTTATGGAAGATGGCCGAGGAGGTCCGAATGGTCGCACATATTTCAAGAATGGCCTCGTTTCGAGGTCTTTCCTCGGTGGAATAGTACCATTTCAGTCTTGAGCAGTTGTGTTTATTGTCTTTGCCTCTGGTCTTGTTGTAGCTGCAGTCCGACTGGAAATAAATGCCCGCTGCAAACAGCCATTCATCTTATACTGTTATCATACTGGAGTGCGAGGCGTAGGGCCCAATCTACCATTTAGGATCTCATGTCAACGACTTGTCGGGAACATGCCAGCTATCGGGGTACACTCATTTAGTGATATGAACATTGTTAAAGAAATGCATATTGTCCTTTGTTTTATACTGTGCTGAATGGTAAATATTCTTGATTTACTTTTTTTCAGTCCGCTTTATTCTATTTGAAAAAAAAGGATTAATTGGTGTAAATTCTTGAAAAACGCTATTGAGAATAAAATAACATTCGAGATCGTTAATAAATTAGTATTTATACTCTTCAATCCTTTCTATCCAGACCATTCACAGAAATACATAGGAATGAGAATCAGAAAGGATAAGTATTTATATTATCTGTAATTGTTGTGTTTTGTTTTTCTCATTGATTTTAAGCTGCGCTAGGCTTTGATTCCTGCCCTGATAAGGTTCATATTATTAATTTTGTAATAACTGATAACTGCTGGGACAAGAGTGAGGTAATGGGAATACAAATAGCTTAATCCCCGAGTAGACTCGTGTTCTAGTGAACTCTAAACAAGCTCGTAATAGTCCGCTAGGCTTGTCACTGTAATTTACAATTGTGTATTACGAAGACAGGTCACCAACGATCCATCCCTTAATAATAACCTCTAGAAGCTTGCTCATTTCTTATCATGCTTCCCTGACATAGACTACTTCTGACGTTATCAGTTTTCCATATCAAATAATATTTAAATTAAAAATACACGTCTACGCATACATACGTATATTTCCATTTACTTAGTGATTTATAAATGGCTATTGATCAAATCGTTCTCAACGTATCAACTAAGTAATTTCTGTCACTTAATCTTCATCATTTAATATCGACTTGTATCTGTTCGACACAACGAGCGTTTTTTGAAAACTACATTCTTTAAAATATTTGTTCGTATAAAATTACGTGTATTTATGTTTCAGACATTGTGAAAGATGTTATAACAACGTTATATATGACATTCTCGTTGACACAATGTGACGTAATGGTGTGGTCTTGTGCTGTGAGGGAAACGAAAGTACCAGGAGGAAACCCACATCTCCTGCTTGGTGACCACAAACAAAAATAACATGCGCCCAGTCTTGTCTAATAAATCAGCTGACCCGGGTATTGTTGACATTTGAATACATGTACTGTGTTATGAATACATGATTTTCTTCCGGTTTTTAAATATCTATGACTAAAATTATACACATGTATCCTTCGACGTCACAGACTTGTCATATCAAGTATAACCTGTTTCATTTGAAATATGTCACCATGTATTACAGCAGCTGCTTAAAGGGAAAGAACGCAGCTATATGTACGGATGTGTGCCGTTTAGTCAGAGTTGAACCCGAATGAAACCCTTCACACACGCAAAGTGCGGTTCCATATTTGTCCATTAGAGCGGGTGTAATACAGGGAGTGTAACATAGGGGGGGGGGGGGGAGCGTACATAAAGGAGGTATATCTTTAGCGTGTATCTTAGGGGGTGGTGCCGAGATGGAGCAACCTAGGCTGTGTAACTGGGATGCTCTAACTTAAAGCGTGTTACTGACGGAGTGTAGCTTTGGCGTTAAACTTAGAGCGTGTTACCTGCGGTGTGTAACTTAGGGGAGGGTGTAACTAAGGGGATGAAACTCAGGGCGTGTTACTTAGGGGCTGTAACTTAGGGGCTGTAACTAAGGGTGTGTAATTTGAGCGTGTAACTTAGGGGATGTAACTTAGGGTTTGTAGCTTATGGGTTGTAACTTAGGGGGTGTTACTTAGGGGTTGTAACACAAGGCGTGTGACTTAGAGCGTGTTACTTGTGGTGTGTAACTTAGGGATAAGGGTGTAACTAAGGGGTGCAACTCCGGGCGTGTTTATTAGAGGTGTATCATTGGAGGGTGTTACATTGGAGGTGTTACTTAGGGGTGTAACTTAGAGGTATAACATTGGAGGGTGTAACCTAGGGGGTGCAACTCAGGGCGTATTAATTAAAGGTGTAACATTGGAGATCTGAATAAGGGGGTGGAACTCAGGGCGTGTTACTTAGGGGCTGTAACTAAGGGGCTGTAACTAAGAGGGCTGTAACTAAGAGGGCTGTAACTTACGAGGTTGTAATTTAGGGGTTGTAACTTAGGGGGTGTCACTTAGGGGGTGGAACTCAGGTAGGGGGGGGGGGAGGGTGTAACTATCGGGTTACAACTCAGAGCGTGTTACTTAGAGGTGTAACATTGGAGGGTGTAACTTTGGGGTTTAACTTAGGGGTTGTAGCTAAGCGAGTGTAACCTAGGGGTATATCTACGGGGGGTGTACCTTAAGGGGTGTAACTTAGGGGTTGTAGCTTAGGGGGTGTCACTTAGGGGTTGTAACTTAGAGGGTGTAACTTAGGAGGTGTAACTTAGGGCGTGTAGCTTAGGGTGTAATTTAAGGGGTGTAACTTAGGGGTTGTATCTTAGAGGGTGTCACTTAGGGGTTGTAACTTAGAGGGTGTAACTTAGGAGGTGTAACTTAGGGAGTGTAGCTTAGGGGGTGTAATTTAGGGGTTGTAACTTAGGGGTTGTAACTTAGGGCGTGTAACTTAGGGAGTGTAACTTAGGGCGTGTTACTAAGGGAGTGTACCTTAGTGGTTGTAGCTTAGGGTGTGTGACTTAGGGCGTGTTACTTACGGGTTGTAACTTAGGGGATGTAGCTTAGAGGGTGTAGCTTAGGGGTGTAACTTAAGGGGTGTAGCTTAGGGAGTGGAACTTAGGGATGTAACTTAGGGGGTGTTACTTAGGGGTTGTAACACAAGGCGTGTGACTTAGAGCGTGTTACTTGTGGTGTGTAACTTAGGGATAAGGGTGTAACTAAGGAATGCAACTCAGGGCGTGTTTATTAGAGGTGTAACATTGGAGGGTGTTACATTGGAGGTGTTACTTAGGGGTGTAGCTTAGAGGTATAAAATTGGAGGGTGTAACCTAGGGGGTGCAACTCAGGGCGTGTTACTTAAAGGTGTAACATTGGAGATCTGAATAAGGGGGTGGAACTCAGGGCGTGTTACTTAGGGGCTGTAACTAAGGGGCTGTAACTAAGAGGGCTGTAACTTACGGGGTTATAATCTAGGGGTTGTAACTTAGGGGGTGTCACTTAGGGAGTGTAACTCAGGTAGTGGGGGGAGGGTGTAACTATCGGGTTGCAACTCAGGGCGTGTTACTTAGAGGTGTAACATTGGAGGGTGTAACTTTGGGGTGTAATTTAGGGGTTGTAACTTAGGGGTTGTAACTTAGGGTGTTGTAACTTAGGGGTTGTAACTTAGAGGGTGTAACTTAGGGGGTGTAACTTAGAGGGTGTAACTTAGGGGGTGTAACTTAGAGGGTGTAACTTAGGGGTGTAACTAAGAAGGTGTTATTTAGGGGATGTTACTTAGAGGGTGTTACGTAGGGGGTGTAACTTAGAGGGTGTAATTTAGGGGGTGTTACTTAGAGGGTTGTAACTTAGGGGGTGTAACTAAGAGGGATGTTACTTAGAGGTTGTAACTGAGGGGTGTAACGTAGAGCGTTTAACCTAGAGCGTGTACGTAGAGCGTGTTACTTGCGGTGTGTAACTATGGGGAGGGGGTACCTTAGGCCGTTTTACTAAGGGCGTGCAACTTAGGGCGTGTTACTTAGGGGCTGTAACTAAGGGGGTGTTACTTAGGCGTTGTAACTTACGGGTGTTACTTAGGGGTTGTAACTTAAGGTGTGTAGTTTTGAGGGGGTGCAAGTTAGGGGGTGTAACAAGGAGGGTGTAACTTAGGAGGTGGAACTCAGGCAGGGGATGTAACGTAGAGGTCGTAACTTTGGGGGTGTAACTTAGGGGGTGTAACTAATGTGTAGCTTAGGGTGTAGCTGAGGGGTTGTAACTTAGGGCGTGTAACTTAGGGAGTGTTACATTGGGGTGTTACTGAGGGCGGGTAACTTTTGTGGTGTAACTGAGCGCGTTTAACTTAGGATGTGTTGCGCAAATTTTGCCATGTGCCCGCCCCTCTTTCAATACCGAAATATAGGTGATTAAGATGTTGGTACTGGGCTTGGCTGTCCCCATAGATAGCATTTTAATATCAATTTCAAACTGAAGTGGTGCATTTTGGTGTATTGTATCAAATATCTCCGATAGCGACCTTCATAAAAGTAAAAGGTATATGCATAATCAATACCGCGCAGCTCTTTAGAGTTTATTAGAGTGTATCCAGCAATATGTTAGTGCACTTGTCAATAAATGGTTACTGTAACTATGTGAACATAGCAGTTTCATAAACTAAAGACCACCTGAATCCTTTTCCTGGGTACAAATAAAAACTGATGTTTATTTCGAGAGGTCTTGGCCAAGTTTCACAAACAAAAACTTTAGTCTCATAACAAATTTCAGCTACCTGTTGGATTGTTATAATTACTATCTTATCCGATGATAAACATTTCATTATAGTCTACACCTAAGCCTTTTATGTTCCCCAAACGCACACAATTATACACACGTATCTGAAACTCTGTGAAAAGGACAAAGAATGCAAACTTGATCAGCCTAGCAAAGATTCTTTTTGTTTAAATTAACCAGTATTGTTCTCAAAGATTTGTTTCCCCGATGGTCAATGGATATAATACAATTTTAAGACGCAATAGCCGTCCCTTGTTTGAGCATGCTAAGAACAGAGAAAATCAAGAGTTATTCTGTTAATAAGTCATAGTTTGTATCTGTAAATGTGAAAAAGACAAGCTTTGTTAGACAAAGCTATATAAAGCAAATATTGCGCATTTTCTTTGTATTTTTAAATGGACTGTAATTGTATACCGTTGCTTCATTATAAACGTACGGCCTTGGTCTACACTGAATGTGATATGCTTTGTCATTGAATATACCCCATGACATTGATCATATCATATGATAAGTTTATTTACTCTCCAAATAAATACGAACCTACCCACAATTTTTCAACATTTCAGCATATGACAACGATTCATTGAGTTGGGACAGGAAGAATTTACTTCAAGGGATATATGATTGTGACTGTTTGTTGACCGAATGATTAGTTGACCTCAATATTGATTAAATCTACCAATGCAAGCATTATGTTCTATACATGAGTTTAACAAAGTTCTTTCATAGTGGAATGTGTGATTTAAATATTTATTAGTAAGGTGATTTCAGAAGCTATAACTTAGATCGCGTTTCACCGATTTCCAATATAAAAAGTGAGTTTATTTTATTTTCGTTTTCTTTTAAATTAAGTACTAATTTGTATTTTAAGTATCCATGTATTTGATATAAATTTAAGGGTATTGCATAATGTTAGGTGTGTTCAATAAATGTTTGTTCTATTTTTAAACGCTACCAACAAAATCAAAATAATGTAGTTAATGGTCCATTTCAGGAACATTATCTACGCTTGATACAAATTTGTCCAAACCTTAACATCAAGTGCACTGAACATAAGATAACCAACGCAGTAAACTGAAGATCACATAGTTTCAGTCTTTCGGTAACAATTGATAACACTACAGTGGTGAACGCGGAAGGTTAAACAAATAAAACGATACGATGAATAACCAGAAAGAGGAGAGTAAATTTGGAAAGCCACAACCGAATGATTCACATGGAGATTCCGAAAATGGGCAAGCCCATGATATTGACGTAATGCGATCATATGATTCTGATATTGGGAATATTGGAGATCGATCAACGGAAATCCGAGAAAAAGAATATAAAGAGTTAGCGATTGATTTTAATCAGTCAGTTAGTGACATAAACAGAACAGAAAACAGTCAAGAGCATAAAATGACCAAAGAAGAAAAGATAGACAACCGGGGATCTGAAGAGGGAGACGAAGGAATAATATATAATCAACCTATTGAGAGAGAAAGTATGGGTCTTGAAAGTGACTTACCAGAAGAAGACGAAATTATTGGCGAGGACCAGCCCGATGGCATTAAAAAGATTATGAGAAAGGCTGCAAAGGCAATAGCATGCGGACTTAAACCAAAAACAAAAGACGAAGATAAGACGCCATATAGTCAACATTTCAAAGACAGATATGCCGTCTCTCCAGAAACTGGTTCGATGGAATCAAACTTTGAAAGAGGAATGCCTCCAACTGATACAGGACAAGAATTCGACGAAAGGCTTAGCTACCGCAGAGCAGTATCGGCAGGAACCGTCCAAAGGATGAAAGAAACACACATAAAAAGCAGCCAGCATACTTCACACACAGTTCCAGTAGCTCTGAATGAAATTGAAATGTATGAGCCACACGCAAGCAACACACATATTCCTCAACCAAGTGAGACTCCTACAATGGCTGATGATGATTCCGAGGATGTGTACAATTTTAACCATCCTACGCGTGGATATATGGTAATTATTGTGAATGACAGATTTAAACATCAACCATTTAGAGATGGTGCAGAGTGTGATTTAAGACATATGAAAGAAATGGCAAGAAAACTCGGTTATAGGATACAAAATACCCATTTTTGTAAAAATCTTACACAATTTGAAACGATCGGTGTGCTAAAAAATGCCAAAACAGCAGATCATAGCCAATGCGATAGCTTTGCTCTCATGATCAGTACACACGGACTTGAGCAGCCGAACAGTAAAGCCAGAGGGAAGATGGACCATGCCCTCGTTTGTGCAGACGACAAGATGATTTTCACAAGCACAATTACAGAGATGTTCAATGATGAAAATTGTCCAACACTGAAAGGGAAACCAAAACTGTTCTTCATCCAGGCTTGCAGAGGTATGTTTTATATCAGTCACTACAGATTACATCAGTAAAAATAAATCATTGACGCGTTTGTCTATGATATTATCTAAGTACAGGTAGTTTTAATTGTAAATTCATTTAAATGAGGAAAAGGCTTAAATCAGTGTCACTTTCGTTTTATTATTTCGTCCATGTAACCAAGTAAGGGTTAATTCAAATACATGTGAAAACATAGTTACAATAAAAGGAAGACATCCAGTTGTTCAGGTATAAGATGTATCATGTGCCTGTTGATTTCCATCATCCTATAGATGCTTAAGAAGAGAAGTCATGCGAACAGCAGTTAGATCGTTGTATGATAGAATGATGTAAAATGTATATCGAAGCGAATAAAGTATTCATATTTAAGATAAGCTTTATTGAACACGGCATACAGTTTAGCAAGTGAAAAACACCCTACGTGTTAATCAGAATAATAACTGGTTATGGTTAGCTATCGTGTTATATTTGCTCTGTCTTGGACTTCAATGATATACAATAGAAACGATTTGCTTTTGCAGGAGAAAACCTAGATTCTGGAAGCACTATACGCATTTTAGGACCAGAGAGTACCGCAGATAAGAAACGAGGAAAGTCTACAGGTATGGTACTTTGAAGGTTTTTTGGCGATGGTTATGATTTAAATGAAAAAAAAATGAGCGTTGTTATTCATACAAATTAGATATGCAGCAATTAGTAATTAAACTAATTAATCGATTGGGTTGCGATATCTCATGTTTTTTTGTATTATTAATTCCTTAAGTACTATCTTTACCAAAAGCAAATTATTTTTTTCTGTAAATATCTGTAATGTGCTGCGCTGCTGTCTTTTTTAAAGCTGCACTCTCACAGATTGAACGTTTTGACAACTTTTTTATTTTAAGTCTTGTAACCAGACAATTTATGCGAAAAAAGCATGTAAACCATTCATTTAAGACTGCTTACAAAAATAGTAACATACTTGTCTATTTTAGTTCAAAGAATGATGTTTTATGCAATTTTCTTAAACCATTAGTAACGCTTTAAGCCATTAAATATTAGTTTTCAAACTGACATATGAAAATCTGCGATCTGATAATTTGTCAGCAGTCTTTTATTACTGGTTTGCAGATATTTACGCAAATATTTGCTCATTCCAAGACAAAAAGTAAAAAGAGTTGTAAAAACGGTAAATCTGAGAGTGCATGTGTTTTAATCCCCATTGATTCTATTAAAATGACATTGATATATTGTAAACAGATCCACATGATCACCCACGTCATCCATCATTGGACGAGTCAGACGTGACAGGACGTGGAGACACTTGGGCTGCCTCCTCATCCTGTGGTCTCTGGAGTCCGCCTATCATCCAGACAATAAACATCCCACATATTCATCAAGTGACGGAACACGTCCCGACTATAGCGCCGTCCATGACAGAACCGTTGAAACACCATGACAAAGTGTCAGTCGGCCATACATCTCGTCATCTTCCAAGAGCGCCTGAGGTCAAACCCTTCCCAATTGTTGACACTCCTTCACTACAATGTGAGAACGATCAGCTTGTGTTCTTTGCCATTCCACCCGGTATGTTCGCCTGGAGGAACACTGTCGACGGATCATGGATGATCTCTTACATGTACACACTTCTGATGTCTCTTAAAGCTACTCGACCCATCAATCTTCTGTCCCTCCTTACAAAAGTATCCGCCCGGATGGCATCAAGGACAACCAATGTGCCTTCCAACTGGAAACTTCATGAAAAGATGGCGATCTCTGTGATTGAGCACAGACTCACAAAGGACGTTATTTTCACACAAAAAGCGCCAATGTCATCATGGCAACGCGATGAAAGAAATCATCCATTATTTTATTAATGTGAACATGAGCCATGTGACTGGTTATATACATTTATAGCTGTAGATAGTAACAGGGTGTTTGTTACTTTACGAAAAAACATATACTTATGGATGATGCAATTTTTCGGAGGGTAATCTATAATAAAATGTCAATATATTGCCGCTTTTCAGCAATGTTATGCTGTGACACAAGAGCCAAAATACGTGTTAAAGTCATTTAACTCGGGGAAATATTGCAAACATGATTTTATATAAAATTCTGTTGATGATTTTTTATCAACTTTAGACACGTATAACTATATTTTTAAAGAGTACTTAGTACATGTGTTTTTATTTTATTCATTTAGTAACAACATTTAAAATGCTGTTAGATTTGCTCATTTTCGTAATGTGTTCTTATATTGTAAGGGTACGCAGTGTTTATTTCTTATTTTATTATCTTTTTTTAGACTTTACATAACAAAACTATTTCTAACTTACTGATTTCAATAAAGAATAAATCTGTTTTTGCAATTGTTAATTGTTTAAAATCAGGACTTAACTACATTCTTTTCCACAACGTTTCGTTTTAGTTTTATTGTCGACTACAAAAGCAATAAGATACATTGATGAGAGCTGTCTTGCAGTCTAGATGTTCCAATTAGGGGAACTCTCTTGTTAACTCCGAAAATGGTTGTACCATGAACATCGATTTTAGCTTAATTCTATAAGCTACCAGCTTTGTCACAATCGAACGTTTAGATATAAACTGAACTAAAACAATGTATGAAATGTAAGTAAAGACTTGAACATTTTTGGCAAAGGGATATCACACAAGGATGCAACAAATTGCTTCCAATAACTTATTACTTTACGGTGAAATAACAACATTTGATATTTTCACTGAAACTAAGAATGAAGATATCAGTGTACCAGTTTTTAAACAAAAAGAAATATGTCAAAAATAATAATTTGATATTGAAACGAGATTGCCTGTCATTTTTTTTGGAAATAAAAAATAGCTGACTGTTTATTTGTGAAACATTGATTCTTTGTTTAAAACTTGTTTTTTTTAAAGCTGAAAGCTCGAACATTTACTTTCTTAATTATTTTCCATAGGAAAAAACAACACATTCTTAAACATAAATATCTAATATCGTGTTAAAACAGTTTTACGTTGACATCCGAACTTCCCTGATCATTCAAGCAACAACTAACTAACAAATCCCCATCATCATCTGAAAGAGTCAAATGTCAGCAACCAAGTTTAGTCTTCGTTGTATCTGGAAAACGATCCGTCTACAAGCGAACCAGACTTATCTCTGAGACTGGGATTGATTAAACACTTATGTATCATGAAACAAAGTCCATCACTTGAAAAAGTATTTAATCAGCTGTAATAAATTTGTAAAATTTGTTTTGTTGACCTTTTAGTACTTAATCCCGTCAATGGTGACCAGTGTTAGTTGTTCAATGTTTGTTTTACATGTTTACGTTTCGCCGAATATTTCGGAAGGGGGTATTGTTTTGACGTTGTCCATCCGTCGGTCATGTAAGGTCAGCAACAAGCGCACAGGGTTAGATTTAGAAAAAAACTCTCAAGCGGTTATGTTCATGGTCAACTCTTAGTAATTATGTTATCCCCTGCACGAATGAAGGATGGGGATATTGTTTTGTTGTTGTCTGTCCATTCGTCCGTTTCATCGCTACATGTTTTTGCTGTCCAAAGCCATATCTTTGTTTTGGATGGTTTGCTAATGTTCAAAGTCTTTGGATGTCTGAAGATGCCTGAACAAATCTGCGCTTATGATTCTTATAATTCATGATCACCACCGACTTTCATAAGGTTCGTCTGCAGCCGTATTACATGTTACGATAGGAATATTTCACTTCATTTGGATGTCCATTCCATGTGCTTTGCCTAATTATGCGGGGATATCAATTCAACGATTATGCTTGTTCAGTTTGTTTAATGCATTATCTGTTATTATCTTGAAAATACATGCATTACTAAAAGTTTATTGATGAATGTTTATGAAGATGACCGAAGAACAGGCAAACAATAAACTGAAGAAAGAAACTGAAAATATGTTTATTTATCAATTTAATTTAACAGAGTAATCATAGAAAAAGTTTGCTTCTCTTGTAACTTCGCCACTTGTTAAATCATGTTTTTCTATGACAATGAAAAAATAAAATACGATCTTTAACTTAACAAATATCCTCTATGTATCATATGTTTTCACGTGCTTATAAAATCTTATTAATGAAATATAATTGTTATCACTCACTGTTTGAAAACTGTGATTTTTGATCTCACTGTTTTGAGACTGTGGCGCGTTCTGCTGTCAAAACATAACGTTAAAGCTAGGGCAAAAAAAACAGTGATGTAATTTTTTAAATATCTTGACGTCCTCAACAATTAAGCTCACTTTAGCAGATAAATAGTAATGAACAATAGCTTGAATAGGATTTAAGCATAAAATACAACAAAAAAAGTTTGTTTCAGTGAAATATCAACTTATTTCATCTCGTGAACACCGAGCACACTTTCACTCGCAACTCTCTACTCGTGAAAAAAAACAACAAATCGGTGCTCCTTCTATTGAATTATATTGATATCACACTAAAACCAAACTTATTCTATTTATTTTTAAAGACAGTAAGAATACATTTGTTATTGAGTTTGTTGTTTTACCTTACAAGCAAAGCAGACACAAGCCGATGGCAAACACATTTTTTTATAATGAAGAAAATATAATTATATAATAATCCAAAATGACGTGGGTTCGTCATTTGAACGGGGTTTTGTCAATTCAAGCATTTGAAAGAAAAGAAGATAGAAAAGTAATTAATCATATATTTTTGAACACAATTTCATCATTTTAAAGAATAAAACATTGGAACCTACAGAGACAAGCAAAGAAACCGAGGGCCATTCACCTTCAGGGGCTGCCTGGCCGGTCCTTGTAATAATGTATGGCCGGAAGTGGTGTGTTAAATTTCTGAAATTTTACCGATCATTTTACATTACCATTAAGTACTTTTAAGCGCTTTTGGTGTGTTTAAATAAAGCCAATAATGTTTCTTTGCGAATGGTTTTCGCCATTGTGAAAATCGCAAGCTACATTCAACAGTTTAATGACGTCAACAGTCCATATAATATGAGACAACACTCAAAACTAATGAGAAAAGCAATGTAACCTAATATAAGATTTAACCGGTATCCTTTTTAAACAATGCCAACAAGACTCCACAGACAAGCCTTCACATACTGCTTGAAATTATGTTGATTCAAAAATAAATAGTGAACTCATTATCACGATATTATGAAAGACAGAGAGGAAGTTAATCGTAACCACTAGTTTATTAATAGCAAGTTAGTTTTAGGAAGAAAAGATAAATTTGACAGTGTCAAAACTGATTAAAATGTTTTAAAAACGTGCACTCAAAGCCACTTCAACGATAACAAGTCTAGTACAACAAATATTTGTTCATAGCATACGTCAATTCCAGAAGGAAGAAAAGGACGACGGAGGAAGTGAACTCCGTTATGCATTCTAAAAGTATTAAATAGTGATATTATCAAAGTTAAGAATTGAATTCATGTTCTTTCTATATACATATAGGAAAAGTCACCGAATTAAGTATTAAGTTACTGTCTCGGTCCTTAAATTCTTTTGTAATGTATTTTCGGTTTTAAATGTAAAAACTACTTCTGGATTTATTTAAGAATACGATACGCCATTAAAAACTATGATACATGAGTATTTTAAAACATGTCATCAGAAATAATTGCGCAATTTATTCAATTCTTCGACTTTTTCTGTTGACAGTGTTCACGTCATCAAATATAAGAAGAAATTAGTTAACAGTGACTTTAAAAATGATCGTAAGCTATTGTTAGCATTCAGATATGAAAAACGATAGAAGCGGATATTAAATTGTTGTAAAGAACAGCGGATGGGTTGTCAAGTCTAGTGTTACTTTAAAACAAACATGTCTAGTGGGGGAAACGAAAGTTGAAATCAGTTTTTTCAAACACAAGATATATGAGTTTAGCAGATGAACACAGCAGCATGTCCTTTTCGCCGTTTGATTCAGAACAACATGGATCGTTGGGCGATCATAGGGCATCTTCGACAGGTGATGTGAGTGAAAATAATCATGAAGAATCTACTACTGGAGGAATGCACGGTTCTAAAACGGTTCCTTGCAACCTTGACGATACGACACGTGAAACATTTACAGCAGGTGACGACTCAGATGATGATAATGCGTACACATTCAACCATCATATGCGAGGCCATGCGATCATAGTTGTAAATGACACGTTTCAGAATTATGATTACAGGGAAGGAGCAAAGTGCGACTTGAGAAATATGAAGGAGATAGCTAAACAATTTGGATTCAAATGGCAAAATCGGCTGTTTTACGAAAATGTTACACACAAACAGATGAATATGGTTCTAAAAGATGCAACCAATGCAGACCATTCAAAGTGCGACGGTCTTTTATTCATGATAAGTACACATGGAGAAGAAAAAGAAAATCCAAAAGCAAAAGGAAAAAAGGATCATGCACTTATTTGCTCAGATGACAGATTTATTTACACAAGTGAAATTACAAAAATGTTCAATGATAAAAACTGTCCCTCCCTGAAAGGAAAACCGAAATTTTTCTTTGTTCAGGCTTGCAGAGGTAAGTTTAACTGAGCTTGTAAAACAAAGATAATGTTCCAAAATATTGATGATTTTAAAAAGGAACATCCTGTTGGGTAAAAATACAGATAAGATTAGAAAAGACTTGAGAATAGTGAATTTAAGTATCTAATTGAGATCAATATCACAGAATGAATTAAATTATGATACTGGGGAAAATGCCATTTTCCAGCATGTGATGCAGATAAATGTTTTCAACGTTCCAATGTAAACTCAACACAACCAATATAATACAACTTTGGACTTCACAAAGATAGAACACACATGAGGTGTAAAGTAAATGTCATAATCTGTAACGACCAATGTTTAAATTTTGTTTTTAAATGTCTTTGATCTGAATATCCTCAAAGCTTCTGGGGAGCGATACAATTTAATTATACTCTCGCGTCTGTGTTTTAAGGCAAAGAAGTAGACGAAGGGGTCAACATTTCAATATTGGGTAAAGAATCCCAAGATCCACCTCATGACGGTAACTTTTTTCTAATTATATGAGGGTGTCCATACTCAATATATAAATATAGTAGCATGATCTAATTTCAGTATCTTTTGAAATGACTAATAAATACTATTATTAGTAAAACAATGGTTTATTTTCAACAATGGAAGATAAAAGAGATTACGTAAGACAACTTGAATAGCGATTCAACTGATATACTAATTGCTAAAGATAATTGAGTAATCTGATATGCGCGTATCTATTAATAAATATTGATCTAACCTTTTCATTATCATTCGGTGGAACATTTACAAATTGATCAGTTGTTTGTTTTTTTATACTTGATAAGATAAATCTATTGAACAATTGATATTTTGATCTTATGAACAGCATGATAAGTATTTAAAAGATTTTGTATTTTGAAAGAAATGTAAAGTATACATTTGATAAAACAACAACATTCAATTGTTTAAATGCCGCATTTTACAGCATCATCGACTATGCGACAACACTCGGTTGACCAACCAGATGCCAAAGGTGTACACAATTTATCGAAACTTTTACCATCACAATGTGCCGCTACAGGTAAAGGCCAAACAGAAACAAATGAAACGCCAACACCAGTTGAAGGAAATAAACTGTCGGAAAGGTCTGCCAAGCTACTTCCATATCCAATCATTGAAACACCATCCTTGAAGTGTGAGAACGACCAACTTGTATTTTATGCAATTCCACCTGGATATTTTGCTTGGAGAAGCGAAGGAGAAGGTTCATGGATGATTTACTATCTTCACGCACTCGTGATGGCTCACTCTGACAAACGTAAGCTAAACCTCATTAGCCTCCTCACCAGGGTAACGGCCAGAATGTCAGTCAAATCAACAAATGTTCCTGGAGAAACTGAAATGGACAAGAAAAAGGCTGTGCCAGTAATCGAGCATAAACTGATGAAAGATGTTGTGTTCAGTCCGTATTTGAAGGAGTCATAATCCAACCTGTGTCACATGTATTTCATATGTACTAGTACCAGTTATTTTATTCATGTAACGTAGAAATACAAAATTGCGTTTTAAATTTTACAATAAGGAAATATTTACTCGTAAAAGTACAATAACATATAGTGGATGTTAGAGTTAACATACAACGTAAACGGATATGAAGACATGCCCAGACATATAGTGAATGCTAGAGTTAACATACAACGTAAACGGATATGAAGACATGCCCAGACATATAGTGAATGCTAGAGTTAACATACAACGTAAACAGACATGAAGACATACCCAGACATATAGTGAATGCTAGAGTTAACATACAACGTAAACAGACATGAAGACATGCCCAGACATATAGTGAATGCTAGAGTTAACATACAACGTAAACAGACATGAAGACATGCCCAGACATATAGAGAATGCTAGAGTTAACATACAACGTAAACAGCCATGAAGACATGCCCAGACATATAGTGAATGCTAGAGTTAACATACAACGTAAACAGCCATGAAGACATGCCCAGACATATAGTGAATGCTAGAGTTAACATACAACGTAAACAGACATGAAGACATGCCCAGACATATAGTGAATGCTAGAGTTAACATACAACGTAAACAGACATGAAGACATGCCCAGACATATAGTGAATGCTAGAGTTAACATACAACGTAAACAGCCATGAAGACATGCCCAGACATATAGTGAATGCTAGAGTTAACATACAACGTAAACAGCCATGAAGACATGCCCAGACATATAGTGAATGCTAGAGTTAACATACAACGTAAACAGCCATGAAGACATGCCCAGACATATAGTGGATGCTAGAGTTAACATACAACGTAAACAGCCATGAAGACATGCCCAGACATATAGTGAATGCTAGAGTTAACATACAACGTAAACAGCCATGAAGACATACCCAGACATATAGTGAATGCTAGAGTTAACATACAACGTAAACAGACATGAAGACATGCCCAGACATATAGTGGATGCTAGAGTTAACATACAACGTAAACAGACATGAAGACATGCCCAGACATATAGTGAATGCTAGAGTTAACATACAACGTAAACATATATGAAGACATACCCAGACATATAGTGAATGCTAGAGTTAACATACAACGTAAACAGACATGAAGACATGCCCAGACATATAGTGAATGCTAGAGTTAACATACAACGTAAACAGACATGAAGACATGCCCAGACATATAGTGGATGCTAGAGTTAACATACAACGTAAACAGCCATGAAGACATGTAAAGACTTCTACGACTCGGACGACACAGAGGCTATGTCAAAGCTTTGTTTTTCTCTTCAAAATACGAATTTAAAAGAAAGAAGAACCTTTTCTCGTCAGAGGGCACATTAATTAAACATTCATCATATCGGTTCGACAAATAAATGTCTAAACTTTTTATTATGTGAGACATTATCCTATTTGTGTAATTTTAATTTTTATTTATGATTATATTGAACAATGAAAACAAAAGTATAGCCAAGTTAATCCCTACATCCTGTCCATTTTGTAATTGTCATTCATTCTGTCCATGTTATCTTCATGTATGGATGCTGTATGTAAGGGATGATTTCTGAACGTTTATGACTGCAAAGTTGTGACTGCGTTTAATTTTTCCATTTTGGTTTTCCCTATTACTGCTCACGTAAATCATTCATTTTCTAAATAATAATTAAATCTGTTTGTATTGTTTCTAATTAATGCAATAAGATGGTCGCTTATAGTACTTTGTATAATGTCTTTAAACATTTGTCTTGTGTTGTATTATATTATCATATTTGTTTTTAAATATACTGGATAAAAATATACTAGAACCTTTAGAACAGCTTCGATCGGCCCCTTCTACAAAATGATTGGAACAAAGTAACTGCAATTCGAGTACAATTAACATAAAGAAAGTGGTCCAACTTTGATACTCAATATCTAGCAATTCTTTATTTCTTTGCAGTTAAGTTAATTGGAAAACGTCCAATTTTAATCAAGGTTTATTGTTCAAGCTTTCTCTTAATAAATATTTGAAAAAGACCATTGTTTTAAATAACAAAGCCGTACTTTTGTGAACGGCTACAGTCTTAATACACTTTAAATTATTGAAATATCGATTCTGAAAAAAATGACACTAAACTCAGTAAAATGGAGTCTGTTCATTTGAGAATACGTATTTTATGGTTATATACTTAGTTTGACATGTCGAAAGTTATTCAGAAACATACCGAGGAGATACGCAAAGAACGCTTAGCCCATAAAAGGAACAGTGGTGAACGTTTTGGTTCATTTGGTCTTGACCCAATGAAATCAAAAGGAAGAATTGGAACGGATTTGTCGAATATGACATCTGTTATGTCAGAAATGGATTCGTACCTTAAAACAGCAAGGATGCAAAGCAGCAACACTGGTGCCTATGGCGGCTGGAGCGTAAGTAAAAGATTACCACCAAAACCTTATCAACCGATGCTTAAAGATACCTACCCCCGCAACGAATACACGATGATGTCCGAAGTAGCTGGACCGAAATACTACACGGGACACTTTCTGAAGTACGATTACAAAGAACAGCCACAAAAACCGGAGGTGGATGAGAGCAGACCGGTGGTATTTAAGACACAAAACATTGAACGCGTGCAAACTAAGAAGAAATATGGACAGAACATGAAAAGTCAAAGCTCCGTTCCACTTCATCTATGTAACGATCCGACCTCTTTGTTGTACCAGCGCAGTCTCCAGCCTAGCACTAGAGATCGAACCCATCTTGAAGCAGATTTAAGAGATCTTCGATCCACAGTATCGCGTTACCCATACGCTCTACATAAAACTGTTAAAAACGACGAAAGCGTCCTCAATCCTTTGAACTACAATGCAACCACACAGACATGGGTGAACACATCCTATCCTACTGGACATGCTCTTCCGCGAAGACGTTTAGATACAGCAACCACAACATTTGGCTACGATAGATCTGTGGATTTAAACGATAAAGATTTGAAATCGGGTAGAATAAGATCTAACAGCGCACCTGAGTGGTTTTCTGACCTTTTCCCAAGACAAAGGGTCGCCGATACTATGAAATTCATGGGGCAACCTAAAACACTTAATCAATCGCCACGCAAGCAGGAATTCGCGATTAATTTTGACGGGAAGAATTGAAAGCTGCGAAAAACAATCAAATTTGTAGATATTATACAACATGTACACATTCTGAAACATTCTGTCAGACGGAATCTTGGATTTTACGTTAGTACCTATTGTGGTATTTTTTTAATATGAAATCGATTCTGTTGTATTCGAATATTAATATATTAATTAAAATGTTGTTTACTTGAGTCTTTTCGTTACGCCGATTTTGTAAAAATTATCCCAGATTAATAAGTGTTTGTCAACATGATTGGTATCATCAGTGTAAACATTAGTATGCGATATCAAAATTACGTGTATGGTCTCAAAATTCAAAGAATAGATAAAGGTATATATGATATATCACATCATAAGTGTACTCATAATTTCAGTCGGGACAACGCCCTTTCCAAGGTTATTACAGAGTATTATATTACGTAAAGTATTTTACCTAATATGGTTAAATATAGACAGTTGCTTAATTCCCATTACATTGTTTAATTATTATATTTAACACATTTTAAATCGTTAATATATAACCAAATCTGTAAATTTTACGTGAAAATAAATATGTTTTGTTTTGTTCTGTTTATCCTTATTAATTATATTTATACGGTCTTCAAAATACAGAATTTCAACGTGTTCTATTATTTGTAAAGTTTATATTCAATGCTACTTATTAAACACATTTATTTAAAGGAAAAGTCCATTAATTTGTAGAACGTCAGTCAAAAAAAGAAATATCCGACATGTAACTCTGGTCAGCGATAGCAAGCGATGAATTCGATGAAGAACACAGACCATGTTTCTAGCATATTATTACCAAGTTACCAAGAATGTAAGGTACAACGTTTTTTTATCTTAAGTGTAACATTGCCTTTTTAATAGTTCACCAGTTGACCTACATTTTGATCAAAATAACGACTCGAAAAGGAATTACGTTCACGGAAGTTCCGTATCCACATGTTCGAACGGCCTCTTTTCATTTATTGGGTGTAGGCCTTATCGCCACTATAGGTGTGGTTAACAATGTTGCTGTAAAACTGCAAAGTGTAAACAAGACCTGTTGATCTAGTCGTCCACTCGGCCGCGAACATAAACGGTGAACCACCATTCGCTAAAACACTTACCACAAGGAACTTGTTAATCCATATGAGCATTCAACATACTTTGTGTTGTTTTTCATTATACTTATAGTGTTTGGTAAAATACATTATAAATAAAACTACAACAACTTAATGATCATTATTCATAATAAATTCTCTACAATTGTTCATCATGCCACAAGGCAACTCATGGCAACTGAAGGGCAACTGATTGAAGGCAAATCAGGTCAACTAAAGGCATCTCGAGACAACTCAAAGTAAAGAAACTCATGGCAACTCATGGCAACTGAAGGCAACTGATGGAAGTCAAGTCAAAGAAACTCATGGCAACTCATGGCGACTGAAGGCAACTAATGAAAGGCAAGTCAAGGCGACTTAAAGCATCTCAAGGATAATCAATGTAAGGCAACTCAAGGCAAGGCAACTCAATGCATCTCAATGCATCTCAAGGCAACGCAATGTAAGGCAACTCAAGGCAACTCAATGTAAGGCAACTCAAGGAAAGGCAACTCAATGTAAGGCAACTCAAGACAAGGTAACTCAATGTAAGGCAATTCAAGGCAAGGCAATTCAATGCATCTCAAGGCATCTCAATGTAAGGCATCTCAAGGCAACTCAATGTAAGGCAACTTAAGGCAAGGCAACTCAAAGCACCTTAATGAAATATCAAGGCAATGCAATGTAAGGCAAATCAAGGCAACTTAATGAAAGGCTACTCAAGGCAAGGCAACTCAATGTAAGGCAACTCAAGGCAAGGCAACGCAATGCATCTCAAGGCATCTCAATGTAAAGCATCTCAAGGCAACTCAGTTGTAAGGCAACTTAAGGCAAGGCAACTCAATGCATCTCAATGCATCTCAGGGCATCTCAATGTAAGGCATCTCAAGGAATCTCAATGTAAGGCAACTCAATGCAAGGCAACTCAAGGCAAGGTAATTCAATGCATTTCAAGGCATCTTTAGAGGCAACTCAATGCATCTCTAGGCATCTCAATGTAAGGCATCTCAAGGCACCCCAAAGTAAGGAAACTTAAGGCAAGGCAACTCAATGCACCTCAATGCATCTCAATGCAACGCAATGTAAGGCAACTCAAGGCAACTCAATGTAAGGCAACTCAAGGAAAGGCAACTCAATGTAAGGCAACTCAAGACAAGGCAACTCAATACATCTCAAGGCATCTCAATGTAAGGCATCTCAAGGCAACTCAATGTAAGGCAACTGAAGGCTAAGCAACTCAATGTAAGGCAACTGAAGGCTAGGCAACTCAATGCACCTTAATGCATCTCAATGTAAGGCATCTAAAGTCAACTCAATGCAAGGCAACTCAAGGCATGACAACTCAATGCATCTCAAGGCATCTCAAGGCAACTCAAGACTATGCATCTCAAGGCAACTGAAGTCAAGGTAACTCGTGGCAATTCAAGGCAAAGGTAAGAACGATTAACCTTCTTAAAATCTCTTTTTATATTTTCTTACGGCAATTTACCTTTGAAGCATGTACAATAAACACATAGATTTAAATCAACAAAAAGTCATCTCATGGTAACTCAATTCAACTCAAGGCAAGGCAACTCAAAGCATCTAAAGGCAAGACAACTAAAGGCATCTCAATACATCTCAAGGCATTTCAAGGCATCTCAAGGTAAGTTAAAAACGATTTCTTTACTTAAAATCATCTATAATTTCTTGAAGTAAGTACATGCACAATAATCATAATTGAGTGTTTTATTACTTCAAATGCCACTAAAATACATTTTCTTTGTCTAATGTAGTATAGTTGTCTTTGAACAGTGATAAATTTGAATATAGGCAATTATAATAATAATAATAATAATAATAATAATAATAATAATAATAATAATAATAATAATAATAATAATAATATTATTATTATTATTATTATTATTATTATTATTATTATTATTATTATTATCATTATTATTATTATTATTATTATTAGGTCAAAGGGAAGTCAAACAGAGTTGCATAAACCTTTATTCATGATAGAGTTGCTTCCTTTGTTTACACAATAACACACATTAAACAAGGTAATTGGCATTGCGTCAACGCAGTTAAGAGAAAAACAATCACTTTAAATTGAGTGTTTCTTTTGGTTCCTTTTTTTTATAAACATGCAAGTAAAAAGCAAAAGTTTAATCAGTTGTAAGACAGGGTTATAATATGATTTTCTAATACTAGTTTAAAATTTTGTGTAAGACTAGCTTAGACATACAACTTTTTATATTGCAGTGGTATCTTATAAACGAGTCAATAATAAATAACAAAGCAAAATAATGTGAATAATACATTGTTATACTGCTATTTGTTTGCTCAAAATGAAGACATACATTTTTCCAAATCTTCATCACCAGTATCTCGCATTCAATACAATGTAAGGTATTTAGCAACAGAGTTGAAAATCATGTAATAAAGCTTCATCGGAAGTTGGTCGAAACATGAAATTTGGACGTTTCGTTGTGGAAAGACAGTTTTTTTTAAGGAAACACCTCAGCAGTATTTTTTAAAAAAGCTGTAGTTCTAGGGCGGAGGGGTGTTACACTTGCTGTAATGTTATGCATTTATGGTGGGTTATGTCATTCTTTATATCACAGTACAAATGTTTCATGCCTCTCGAGGTATTTTATCAGTGGAAAACCCACTTCATGTTGACCTTGTCTTAGCCGTAGAACAATTCCTCAAGATAGGTCATTCAGAATCTTATAAAAAACATAACTATAATAAAAAATCAAATACACATATACAGTGTGGTAATCCCACGTGACTTGCGACGACATTTTCTGCTACCGTGTAAAGAAAAAAATCCATGGATTTGACTTTTCAAATGACTGCAAGTATTCTAATTCTACGTCTTTTGTGTTGAAATATAGCCCATCCCAATAAGCGAAATATGCTTTTCGTTACATTGCAAACATGTTCGTAATAATGCCACTGACTTGTAACATAAGCAGATACTTAAATCTTGCACATTAGCCCACTTTCGAACAAACTAATTCTAAACTTGTTTTTGCATTTAAGTAGGTCTTTAATCATTTAGTGATGCTAATGTTAATAGTGTACTCTGCGTTGACTGCAAAAAACGCTGTTTATGAGCATATTAATGGGCTAGACTCTCAGTCTATACCCCAAATATAATATGTCTTTGTAAACTTATACTCCGTGATATCATATCATATGAATAAATTATTTATCCATCAAATACAAAATTACTTACATTTTCAATATTTTACCATGACTGAGCATGATTATGATTTGATAAGTTAAGTCAGGAAAACATGATTTATTACAAGGGATGCTAATTTGATAAAGACTATCTTTTGAGTCTTAATTTGGAAATCGATCTGTAGAAATCCGAGAAAATAACTTAAAGTGACAGCGAAAGATTTTAAGCAGTTAGTGAGATAAATAGAAGAGAGCACGATCAAGAGCGTAAAATGACCGAAGATGAAAAGGTAGACAACCGGAGATCTGAAGAGGGAGACGAAGGAACAATATATATTCAACCTATCGAAACAGAAAGCATGGGTCTTGAAAGTGACCTGCCAGAAGACGACCAGGCTGTTGGAGAGGACCTGCCCGATGGCTTTAAAAAGTTAATCAAAACAACTGTAAAGGCAGTAGCATGCGGACTTTCACAAAAAACAAAAGAAGAAGACAAGACTTCGTATATTCAACATGTCGACATGTATGAGCCAGCCGCTAGCAACAAACATATTTCTCAACCAATTGGGACTCCTACAATGGTTGAAGAAGTTGATACCGAAAATGTACATGATTTAAACCTTCATATGCGTGGATATATGGTTCTTATTGTGAATAGAACTTTTGATAAAAAATCTTTAAGATATGGTGCTGAGAATGACTTAGAAAATATGCAAAACATAGCAGAAAAACTCGGTTACAAGATACATAATACCGAGTATTGTGAAAATCTTAATCAATCGGAAACAATGGATGTTTTACAAAAGGCACGAAAAGCAGACCATAGCCATTGCGATAGTTTTGCTGTCATGATAAGTACACACGGATGTGAAGAGCCCAACAGTAAAGCCAAAGGGAAGATGGATCATGTCCTCATTTGTGCAGACGACAAGATGATTTTCACAAGCACCATTACAGAGATGTTCAATGATGAAAATTGTCCAACACTGAAGGGAAAAACAAAACTGTTTTTCATCCAGGCTTGCAGAGGTATGTATTGTGTCATTATTAATGAATTATTTTAGTAATACTAAATTTTGTACGCTTTCGTCTTTGAAATAATGCACGTGCACATGATTGTTTTTGTAAATTTATTTGAATGATTTTTTTTTAAATTAGAAAATTTTCGTTTACTTCGTAAGTCTCTGTTAACGAGTAATGCTTTTTATCATAGTTAAAATATAAGGAGGCATCCAGTTATGCTCATCCCCAGACCATTAACATCCTTAAATACCATGATACCATGATAAATTAGCAAACCCCACATCTCGCCAGATTTGAAGAATTCCTAAAATCAAACCGTTTTTATTTTCTGATTCCCCTCACAATATCATATCATATGAATAAATTATTTATACTTCAATATTTTACCCTGAGCATGATAATGATTTGTTATGTTATGATATTAATTAGGTGATCTCATATTGGCCCAGTTATTTGTCCGAGGTTAGCTGTATTTGCCTGAGCCCGAAAGTATTTTATTAATCAACTATTACCATTTTGATTAAAACATTCCAATAACTTACCTTAAGTTCACATTGAAGCCGTATATATCCCATATTCAATAATGGTGTCTGCTTTTCTTAACTTGACTTTGCCGATTTTGACATGCATCCTTAAAGTGACATTTTGCATATTTATGAATAAAGCACTGTACAGTGTAAGGAAGCATGTCTTTTCGTCTTAATTGCGTAAAACGCCAAATGTTTCACCTTCGTCCTCCATTTTGTCGGTGTACAAAATCATAATAGTCGTAAAATCCACCAATGGGTTAAATGCAACTGTAATTTCATTTCGTACAAAGTTGTTCAAGTATTGAATAGGTTCAAGTATTCCTATTAGGTTTATACGATTAAAGCAAGCAGAAAATTTTCAAAACAGTTAGAAAACAAAAAACAAAATGGCTAAAATTATTTCCAGCATATTTCTCATATTAGGCGAGTTTCGACAGCCAATGAAAATGGTCCATTTCCCAAATCCTATATAAGGCGAGTTTTGTAGCCAATCAAAACCGAGGAATCTCATATGAGTTGAGTTTTGTTGATATTGGCCGAGTTTGGTCGATATTGAGCGAGCTCTGGCATATATTGTCTTTAATTGTCTGGTATTGGTACCGCAATTGTCTCTGTATCTCGTCAAATACGTAATACTTGATTAATAATAAGCGATAAGCTTTTGTTTTTCCACCAGGTATGTTCGCCTGGAGAAATGATCCTAGATGATCTAATATATGCACACACTTCTAATGTATATACACGTTCATCGATCAATCAATCTTCTGTCTTCATTACAAATGTATCTACCCAGAATGCATTACGAACAACTTATGTGCTTTATAACTGTAAACTTTATGAAACGATTGCGATCTCTGTGAGTGAGGTCAAACACGCAAAGAAAGTTTTAACATAAGAAGCGCAGATGGCAACATGCTAACACGATGAAAGACATCAGCAGTTCTTTTATTATTATGTACAAGTGTCATGTCATAAAGAAAAGGATGATTGCTATGCCTCGTGAAAACATTTTCTTAGGGATAATGCAAATTAGGGGTGGGTGATCACTTTCAAAATGTAAATATAACGTCTTTTCATCTATAAAATGTTGTACCAATGCCACACCAATTGGGGCAAGAAATACCCACCTTATACGGGCATCTTTAACCAACTTGATTTAATGCAAATATGTTCATGATCTTTTCGTCTGTTTTGGCTTTACGTTTGGGGTTTAACGTCTGGTCATTTAGTCATTAACCATGATCAGAACAGGAACTTTGGCTGCTTAATTTTCCCTGTGAGTTCTATTGCTCTATTGATCTTGTTGGTGCTCTAGATGTTTGAATCAAGCTTTTCCATGGTTGTGAAAGCATGTTTTTTAGCAAAGCAAGTTTTATTACAGACTACCAAAACAATGAAATACACGACGAACAGTTGTCTAGTGTTACAGGTCTATAAGTATTGATATGTACAGCAGTTTTGTGAGTGCCGTGTGGAAGCTGTAAAAAGTCGCACCGCACTTACATGTAATGTTTTCATAATTTCCAGTTTGACCCTGTGCCATTAAACGAGGTTTATGTTTAAACCTTTGGCTACTGAGCTTGTTTCTGTAGTTTTCACAGTTTTGCACTTATTTAAATTAAATGATCCACGCTTGTTTTATTCACACCTTTGACCGTTCAAGTCAACAAGTGCTAGTTGTTCGATATATTTATGCTCTGTTCAATTAAATTGATTCGTGGTACTGTTATTATTTGAAACATAATCGCAATACTAAAAGTTTATTGATAAATGTTTTAAAATGTTGTTACACGAGTAGTTTATAAACTATAAAAATATCTTAGAGATGTTATACACAAACCGGCTTAGGAATGACAGTTCTTAGGAAAAATATTATAGCATAATATTGTTGTATATTTCACGAGTTTTATTAAAAATACGTCTAAAAGGCGAATATCCTCTATTTGTGTTATGCTCTGATGTGTTTCAGAAATTATTTAGCCATAATTTACCATCATATAATCGCTAATAACAACGGGTTGAATTTACCCCCAGGGACAATTTTGCCCGCATTCTTAAGCTGATGTTTATTTACCCCCGTTGGTGTTTATGTCAAATAAAAACAAGAATTGATTTCTCACGGGATTAATTTGAATTTGGCAGAGTTTGAATGAAACAATTACTAATAGAACAAATCATTAAAAGGGAAAACGTTTTTTGAAATTTCTCGGCAGACTGTTTCCTCACCGGGCTGAGATGTTTGAAATACCATGCTCGTCTGATATAACTACTGTATGGTGTTTTAAAGCTTAACTAAAATGGCATGCTTAACTTTCGAGTACATTTAATCAAACGCTATCGCATTTCTAATGCAGGTAGTATTTTGCACGCATTTTCCTCGTTCCGTTTTTGAACAAAAGAAAAAAAATATTTGCAGTCTAAATGTTTTCTGACAGTATGACATTTTTGCAAGACTTAATCTGTTTGTCCTAAAAATAATGCAACATCCTACAGTAAGGTGAATAGGATTGGTATTACATACAGATATTGATATTATAAGGTAGAAATATTAGCATCATAATTGTGTCTTATTTCAATTGCAATGCAAACTATTTGCATTTAATAAAACATCCAATGTTCTCAATTACAATATGAACGCGTCCAAAAAATACCACAGGTGCAAATTTACCACGTAGGCATGTCAACGCAACAAGTGAAAAACATGATTTCACGCACTGTTTTGAAAACACAATTACTCTTTTTTATCATGCACTGATTTGAAATTGTGTCCCGTTTTGCTGTCTGTACACAGCGTTATCGTTCACAAAGCTTGGACAAAATATCAATGACGTAATTTGTGTAATTTTGTATCAACAATTAAGCGCACTTCTGTAATCTGTCAGATACTAATTAATATCACGTTGAATATTTTTAGACAAGCAAGACAAAGTAAGATATCAGCGAGATCACAATTTGTTTCATTTCGTGAACATCAAAAGTTCACATTTATATTACTTTTTGCGCTCATCCAATGAAATCAAACTGATACCTCACTGAAACAAAAAAACCATCCTCTATTTATTTACAAATGCATATTACCAGATTTGACTTTTTAAAGACAGAGTCTATCTCTTTCGACTTTGTTATTTAACCGTTATATCCATACTGACACTAGCAGACGGCAAAAACAATGTGATCTGTTTAACAATATAAGCTTTACTACTTTTGATTCTTTTTATAAATGGATAAAACTATTTATAAGCCAAAGAGACGGGGTTTCGACAGAAAAGGTATCTTTTCAAGCTAATTTTCTCTGTGTTTGATTAAATGATAAACAATGATCGTATTACCTGTAGGAATATTGATAGAAAAACGCCTACAAAAACGAACTTAAAGGATAAAGAAAAATAGGGAGGAAGTTAAACGGAACCAGTGTCAATTGGTTTATTCATGGCAAGTTATTTTCAAAAAGAAATATATGACCTCCAAACCGATAAAAATGACAGTGTCAAAATTGATTTAAGTTAAAAATGTACCAACGTACAGTCAAAGCAACATAAACAATAATAAGTTTGGTACGAACAATATTTTTTCATAGCATACATCAAAACCAGAACCAAGAAAACGACAATTCAAAGAATGCCGCTTTGGAGTTAACACCGTTATGTCTTCTTGAAAGATTAAAATTTCAATTTTAAAATTAAATTCGCTCACTTTCTATCGATAATACTTGATGGAAAAACGGGCGCGGTAACGAATATTAAATTGCCGTCTCGGTTCGATTGCCTATGTCTCAACTCTGCTTTCAAGTCTGGTTTTAGTATTTCTCTACGGCTCAAGTTTAATTGCCGATTTGCATGCCCAAACAAGGCATACAATCATTACATTGGTCTACCAGATGAAACAAATCCATTCCTTTTTGTTTAGCATCAGTTTCCATATTCGCAAGTTTTGAACTGTTTTGGCAAATGAAATCTTCTTAGGAGAGGAGTTCTTGATTTTTCAGACTCTATTGGAGTACGAGTCCCAGCAAACTGCTCGATTTCTTCACCACCATCACAGTTTTAGTACTCCGAATAATGATAGTATTCAGGATCCTCGTAACTCTCCTCCATTTTACGCAATATTTCCATTAGTCAATTCTAGTCGTACACTTTTCGACTGTTTTGTATATGAAGAATACACTGTAAAATACTCGTGCCTTGCTCCGTGGATTAACTTGTTGGAGCGTGTGCCTTGTATTTAGATGCAGCCCGTTTGAACGACCATTCAACATCATCATTTTCTGTTTATTATTTGGTTTACTCTGTTCGTTCTCTTAATAATTTATTTAAAGAAACGAAAGCACGTCAGAAAAAGTCTAAATGTTTGCTCGATTGAAATTGTCACATACTATGCCAGAAAAATATATATATAAAAATTCGATGATCACATCGGAAATATCGTTTGAAAAGACGTATTTTAGTTTAATATATTCATGAAATTAAAAACACCTGTGTTGTCCACCATAAAACAGAAGGTACAGTTTGCTCAACGCCAGCTACATCTCAAATCAATTACGAATAGAATATCGTTGTCGGAATAGAAGAGCTATGTACGCTTATGATGCAAATGAATGTTTCCAAAGTGTTTAGTTTTCTTTTTTTTGGATTATTAAACTTAAAAAATAGTTTGGTCTACACGAAGATAACACACTCATGAGGTGTAAAGTAAATTTCAGGATTTTAGTGTATTCATATTAATATCGTCAAAGCCTTTTAGAACGATATCAAATACTCGAATGTCTGTGTTTTACAGGCGAAAACCTAGACGAAGGAGTTAACCTTTTGTGCCAGGAATCCCAAATGCCACCTCACCACGATAACTGTTTTTCTTATTATGTGAGGGTTTCCATACTCACTATTTAAATGTAGAAGTATATCTTATTTTAGTAGAATGGTTTTGGAAATTACAAATAAATACTATTACTATCATATTGGCAGACAAATGAACTTACCTTAGTTAATTAGAGGAGCGGCTAAAACTAATATATTTATTTTAATATGCAAATGAGTACTTTGATATTCGAGTTACAATTATTATATTTATTGCTCAAACTTTATCATCATGATTTGTCAATATGGTTACAAATAGATCGATAAGTAAAACCGTAATTAGCAAACAAATGTTTTTTGTACATGAGAAAAGCATGACGATTATTGTTCTGAAATAAACGTTTAAGTATACATAAAGAAAACTCATTTATTAGCCCTAATGCCGCATTTTACAGCATCAACTTTTACGCGACAACACTCGGTTGACAAAAGAGATGGAAAGGGTGCAAAAGAAACAAATAAAACTTCAGTTGAAGAAAAAAAAGATGTTATTACACTGTCTAAACGCTCACCAGATCCGATTGTTGAAACAACATCTCTGAAATGTGAGAACGATCAACTCGTATTTTATGCAACTACAACTGGACGGTATGCTTGGAGGAACGAACGAGAAGGTTCTTGGATGATTTACTATCTTTACACAATCGTGAATGTTACCTATGAAAAACGTCAGCTAAACCTCTTAAGCCTCCTCACCAAGGTATCCGCATGCATGTCGCTGAGAGAAAGCAATATTCCCGGCGACTCAAAATTTGATAAGAAGAAGGCTGTGTGCGTTATCGAGCACAAATTGACCAAACCTGTTGTTTTCAATCCGTAGTAGAAGAAACGATAATCCAACATTTGCGACATGCGTTTCAACACTTAATTTAAATGATATTTCTTGACTAATTTGACTGCTGGTTCATTTTTGTAAATCATAGAGTTTTGAAACACAGCTATGTGATATATTTACGAGTACAAGGCATTTTTTTCATGTAACGTAGAAATACACGATTGTGTTTAATCTTTTACAATAAGAAAATCTGTGTTGGTATTTCAACACTAACATCGCAAGTTGGTGTCTGGGTTATAAATGTGTTTTTTATTAGTGTTTGAAAATACACCAATTTTATTTCATCAATGTATGTTGCATTGTACCTCAATTGTACTGATATATGGTAGAACGACGCAAATTTACAGAACATCCATTGGACCAACGTGGATGTTAGAGTTAACATATAAAGTAATAATCCATGACGACATGTCCAGACATCTACAACGCAAACGACACAGAGGCTATGACAAGGCTTTGTTGTTCTTTTCGAAATATTTACAAATTAAAAAGAGAGGACTTTTTCACACTTCAGATTGCACATTAACTAAACATTTATCATATTGATTCGACACATACATGTATTCACGTTTTATTCTGTGAGACGTGATCCTATTTGTGTAATTTTAATTCTTATTCATGATTTTGATAAGCAATGAAAACATAATGGTAGGCAAGGTAATCCCTACCTGTTTTTCTATCAATTTTAATTGTCATTCGTTCTGTCCATATTATCTTCATGTGTGTATGTTTTATGCAAGAAAAGATTTCTTTAACAGGTTTTATATATGAATTTAACTTTAATTTTTATATGACGAAATTTTACATTCACCGTTTCATACTAACTTTCCATATACTCTAAATTCATTTCTCTGAAAATCAAAGTATTGTTTCTATTTATATAGTGTTGTATTATATATTATATTATCATTTTTATATTTGTTTTATAATATACTGGACAAAATATACTATAACCTTTAGCTTTGACCGGCCAGTCGTATATAATAATTGGAACACAATAGCTGCAACTTGAGCACATTACAAATAGAAAAAAAATGGTCAAATTTTGATACTCAGTATCTATCAATTCTTTATTTCTTTGCAATTACGTGGATTGGAATACGTCCATTTTTAATTAAGGTTTGTAAAAGCTTTCTCATAACAAATATTGAAAAATACCATTGTTTTAAATAACGAAGACTTAAACTCTTTTGCTAACGAGTGCAAACTTAAAAGACATTTAATTATTGAAAACAATCGCTTCCGGAAAATGTACAAATATGTATGTGATGTGACACTAAAATCAGTAAAATGTAAATTTGACGTGAATACGCATTTTATGGTTATATACTTAGTTTGCCATGTCGAAAGTTATTCAGAAACATACCGAGGAGATACGCAAAGAACGCTTAGCTTAGAAAAGGAATAGTGGTGAACGTTTCGGTTCCTTTGGCTAAGACGAAATGAAACCACAAGGAAGAATTGGAACGGAATTGTCGAATATGACATATGTTATGTCAGAAATGGATTCGTACCTTAAAACTGCAAGGATGCAAAGCAACATTGGTGCCTATGGTGACTGGAGCGTAAGCAAACGGTTGCTATCAAAACCTTATCAACCTATCCCCGCAATGAATACACGATGATATCTGAAGTAGCTTGACCGAAATACTACACGAGACACTTTCTGATGTAAGATTACAAAGAACAGCCACAAAAACCGGACGTGGATGAGAGCAGACGGGTGGTATTTAAGACACAAAATATTGAACGCGTGCAAACTAAAAAGAAGTACGGACATAATATAAAAGGTCAAAGCTCCGTTCCACTGTAACGATCCGACCTCTTTGTTGTACCAACACAGTCTCCAACTTGGTATTAGAGATCTAACCCATCTTGAAGCAGATTTAAGAGATCTCCGATCCACAGTATCGCGTTACCCATACGCTCTACATAACACTGTTAAAAACGACAAAAGCGTCCCAAATCCTTTGATCTTCAACGCATCCACACAAGCATGGGTGAACACATCCTATCCTACAACATTTGGATACGATAGATCTGTGGATATAAACGATAAAGATTTGAAATCTGGTAGAATAAGATCTAACAGCACACCTGAGTGGTTTTCTGACCTTTTCCCAAGACCAAGGGTCGCCGATACTATGAAATGTATGGGACAACCTAAGGCACTTAACCAATCACCAAGCAAGCAAGAATTAATTAATTTTGACGGGAAGAAATGAAAGCTGCGAAAAACAGGAAAAAACACTCAAATTAGAATATATTAAACTACATGTACATATTCTGTAACATTCTGTCATTCTGGGATTCCCGGATTTTACATCATGATTCCAGACTGGTCAATATTTGTCAACATATTCTGTATCTTCTGTGTATATCTTTGTATTTATATATAAAAATTACGTTAATGACCTTAAAATTTAAGATTACCTAACGGTAGATATGATAGATTAAAACAAAACTCAAATGAAAGCGAGGACGATTGCTCTTTCGGAAGTTCTACCTTATATTGTTAAATGTATATTTTGCTTAATTTCCAGCACATGTATGCTATATATATGTCCAGTAAATCTATATCAGATGCTTTCAAAGCTCGCTGTATGTCATTGATGAATATATAAGTCGTGTTATACATTTATCTGTTGTATTCAGAAGTTTGTTATGTTAACATAAGTGTTGTTTTACTTTCATGTATTTAATATATCAATGTTATATGTGTTTATGTTTTTTTTTTATGAAATTGAGAGAGCTCCATCAAGTTTGTACTTAATAAGTACAAATAATATTTATATCTACTAAAAAATACAGAATTTCAACGTGTCCTTTTACTTGTAATTTATACCATCACGCTAATTTATATCATCGAATGCTTATTCTGTTGAAAAATGAGACCCGTGGACGTGTGATCAGCTCCATAGAACAGATCGAGTCTATCCGTGATGGACGTCCGCAGTCTGTCGCACCACCGGCCAGCCAACGTCATGACGCCACCGCGAGCTAGAGCTGCGGGAGATGAGTGCGTGAACTCTAATTACTGTCATTGCCGTGCTTTATTTACTTTTCACAGTCAATAATATTTATTGACCCACTTTGATTTGTGGTTAACCTAGTTTAATACTATATAACATCACTGTACAGTACGCTTACTATATTTGATCAATATTATTGATAATTCAACACCTTAATTAGATGTATAGTGCTATTTATAGCCCGCTGTATTTGTTTTTCCCTAGGACCGCATGAGCGTTTCTCTGTCCGCACTTGACGTAAATCCCTTCAGTATTTTTAATACCCTTATAACGATATTGTTATCACTTAAAAGGAGTCATAACAATTTTTTTTGTCGGGGTTTTGAAAAAAAGGCATTTGTAAATGTTCCATATATTAGCAATATATCAGTATTTCTTAAATTTAATGAAATTATCATTCCTTTTGTTTTATGAAGTCAATGATAATGGTTCTTAGTTCTCTTTTTCTTGTAATTGGAAACTCATGTTTTCATTATTATGTATCATTTATGCTCTTGTTCTACTGTCATTTCTTTTCTGTTTTATGCTCCTGTGTACTGTATCATGTTTGTGTTTATCCCTATGGCAACCGCGTTTGATTGTTGACGTTATTAAATAGTTAATTATGGGATCTGACTTATGTTCTTATAGGATTGCCATAGGGTTGTTGAATGCACGTTTTTGTAGAACTTCCAAAATATGTTCGCTGAGCATATATCCATTAACAGTCTTAATCGCGGGAATATACTTTAAATTACGACTCTATTCAATATCACTACGGGGCCTATTGACAGTTAATGACATAATGGTATCTATTATGAAGCCATCTTACGCAGCTTTGGCAGTTTACAAATTATGCATTGAATGTATTTTTGCTGTGATGTTTGGTTCTTCAAGAGTAACAATGATCTTTTTTATTTTTATAAGTTTATGCCAATACTACTAATATTTTCCGGTGACGTTGAATGTAATCCTGGACCTGACTCCAAATCATGCTTTTCAATATAACACCAAAACATTCGAAGTATCCGATCTAAAATGGACTTCGTAAAGGACAGTTTCATTGACATTGACATTTTGTGTTTTACTGAGACACATCTTTCTGGTGAAGTTAGCGACGATTTTCTTTTTATCGATAATCACGAATTCATGTTCAGAAAAGATAACTAGCCCCATTCTGGAGGATTTTTAATGTATACATCAGCATACTTCCGACCGATATGTAGAAACGAGTTAGAAGTTATCTACCTGAATCAATATGGGTCGAATTAAAATATAAAAATCGATGTTATTTATTAGGGACTATTTATCGCTATCCTCATTTAACAGTTGATTTTTGGGATAGAGTCAACATTTGCCTAGACAAGGCACATGATTTCTGTAGCAATATCATTGTTGTTGGAGATATCAACGAAGACCAACTCAATCCTCTAAACCGAAAGTTTCGAGATATTATGGCGTTAAACAATTTACGTAATGTCATAGATACTTCAATTAGAATAACGACCTCTACGCAGACTTTATTAGATCCAATTGCAGTTTCTCACCACATTAATGTGTTAAATTCAGGAAACAATAGAAAAACTTCAATACGAAACTGCAAGAATTGTTACTGGACTTCCACGATCAGTATCAATTGATAGACTTATTAAGGAAATAGGATGGGCTTCTTTGTCAGACAGAAGAGAAATGCAAAAGTTAATTTTAGTTTACAAATATTCCCGTGGTGAATTGCCTACGTACTTATCTGAACATTTTCCAACCATCGTTAACGATTCTACTCCTTATACTTTGCGGAACAATGAAAATTTTGTAACAATGAATAGACGTTTAGAAATAAATAACTGCTCAACTAAACCATCGTCCGTGTCACTTTGGAACACGCTCAATATAGATATAAGGCAATCACCGACTCGTTCGTGATTCAAGGACAAATTGAAAGAGAAATTCAAACAACGCGCTGTACCGTCTTTTTATCTATATGGCGAACTTCGTCTATCCGTTTATCATGCGCGATTAAGAAATAACTGTAGTGATGTAAATCCAGATTTGTTTTACAACCACGTTAGAGACTCGCCGCTATGTACACATTGCAAAGAAGTCGAAGATGCTGAACATTTTTTTCTTTCATTGTACATTATTTACAGAGCAGTGATTAACATTGTTCAGAAACACAAGACAATTTCATCCATTGAGTACAGCTAAACTACTTTTTGGACATGACATGGTTTCTGCCGATCAAAATGTTCAAATATTCAGAGAAGTTCACTGTTTTATTAAAAACACCAACCGTTTTTAAGTTACAAGATCAGTAGCAGGAGCCTATTTCTTCCAATTTCTCTCTGTTTCGTCTTTTTTCTATATATCTTATCTCATATTGTTCTCAATATTTCTTTTTCTTCATGTCCTTTTATAACAATACAAATTTATATTGATATAAAGACTAAATTTGATATTACAACACCTTTGCTTGGTATTTAATTTGACGTTTTGGAAGAGGGCCGTAACTGATGTTGGTATAACTCGTGGCCCGATCCTTTTGCATGTCAGATAATCACTCATTTGCTTTAAATAAGGTATATATATATATGATCTATTTGTATTGATTTATTGTCAACATACATGCAATAAACTATTATTAAACTATCATCACGCTCTGCGAAATCGCTGCGATTTTTGTAAAGACTGTATTCCATTTGTAACTTATTAAACAAATTAATTGCAAGGGAAAGTCCATTAATTGTAAAGCACAAGTCACGTCAGTCTAATAAAGAAATATAACACGCCACTAAGGGTCATATGACATTATAAGGACCGGCCAGAAGGTGTTTATGGACCGAGGCGTTATATAATGCCATATGGCCCGAAGTGGTGTGTTATATTTCTTATGTTATACCGAACACTCACGTCAGTCTAATTAAGAAATAGTACACGCCACAAAGGGTCATATGACATTATAAGGACTGGCCGGTTCTTATCATGTCATATAGCCCGAAGTGGTGTGTTATATTTCTTATATTATGCCGAACACTTTTTTACCACTTAATAATTTTTAAGTGCCTTTGATGTTTTTTAATGAACAAATCTAATAATGTTTACTTGCGAAAAAAATGTCGTTGTGAAAATTACAAGCAGCACTCATCAGTTTTATGACGTCAGTGGTCCATATTGTATGACGTCAGCGGTCCATATTATTAATATTGGCGAGGTCCGGACCGGCCAAAAACATGATACGCTGACGTCATAAAAACTAGATTTATATTCAAATACATTGATAAACGGACCGATCAACTTTATATACACAAAGATGGGACACATTTATGTAAGGTATAATATAATCGAAAAAGCCGACATGTAACTCTGATTAGCGAGTGTTTGGTAAGCAAGTGATAAACTCGATGAAGTACATAGTTTCTAATATATCATTACCAAGTTTGATGAATATAAGGTAGAACTTTTAATATCTGAAGTGAAACATGGTCTTTTCTAAAAGAAATCTAATTCACCGGTTGACCTACCTTTTGATGAAAATAAAAATGTAAAAATATGCCAATAAGCGTTAATAAAGATTTTCGAAATTTTGACTGTTTGAGTTGACATGATCCAAAGTCGAACATAAATTCTTTACATTGATAAATACAGAGCCTATAAAACTAATGGGTAGGAATTAACTGTAGAATGTTTATATAATACTATACCTTATAACCTGCATATGGCCTAAGCTCGAAATTGAACTAGTTACAGTGTGAACAAATACCAAGAATGTAGGGAAAAAATTGTAGACACTAAGGTGTAAACAATGAATTTTCTAATGATATAACTCTTAAACCCTTAAGGTTGAGTAACATTCTTTATGTTCGACGCAGTATTTGTTTTTGCTCAAAATAGTAGATTATTAAAATAACCAACATGTTCATGAGATTTTAAGAATTTTTATTGTCATACTGCAATCAACTTGCTGGACCTTTCCTTGTCAGTTCATCCAGTCTGGTCGTTGTTAGAAATCTGTTTAATATGCAGAAGTTTTAACCTTCCTCGTTACCATTGGTTGTTTCGAAAATTTGGTGCAGAAGAGAAAAACACAGCATGTGTTTATTGTTAACATTATAAAACTGTTTGGTGTGAATGCTTAACAGTTTATGTCTAATAATTTAATTGACCGCTTTCATTTAGCTTCACAATAAAACTATGATTACTTAAGAAGGCTTCTTCTGCAATTCGTACTCCTCGAATATTTTTGTTAAACAAAACAAACTTGCTTGGGCCACCAAGCGGGAACATCGATGCTCTGATCGAGCCGATTGCCTCAACCAAACGATTCGAAAAGAAAATGAGTTCACGGAAGTTCCGTATCCACATGTTCGAACGGCCTCTTTTCATATATAGGGTGTAAGCCTTTTCGCCACTATAGGTGTGGTGATTTAATAAGGCCTTGTTGAATATCAATGTTGCTGTAAAACTGCTAACTGTGAACAATATTTATACAAAAAGCTACAGAAACAAGCTCAGTAGCAAAAAGTTTAAGACCAGTTGAACTGGTCGTCCCATCGGCCGCGAACATAAACGGTGAACAACCAAGCACTGAATGTTCTTATATTTGATCTAGTTAGCTGCTTTCGGCGGGATATAACCCTTAAACCATTAAGGCTCAAATAACATTTTTATTGTTCGACTCAGTATTTGTTTTAGCCTAAAATAGTCCATTATTAAAAGAATCAACATGTTCATGAGATTTTAAGAATTTATAAGCCATACTGCAATCGACTTGCTGGACCTTTCCTTGCCAGCTCATCAAGTATCTTCGTTCTTAAATATGTGTTAAAATATGCAGAAGTTTTAACCTTCTTCGTTACCATTGGTTTGTATCTAACGTCCGGAGCAGATCAACACAACGTGTGTTTATTATTAGCATTATAAAAAATATTTGGTGTGAATGCTTAACACTTTATGTTCAATCATTTTGATTGACCGCTTTTATTCAGCTTCACAATAAAACTATGATTATCTGAGAAGGCTTCATCTGCAATTCGTACTCCTCCACTATTGAAGTAAAGTAAAAAAAAAACCTGGTTTACGACACATGTGGACATCGATGCCCTTGTCGAGCTGATTGCCTCATTCACACGACACGAAAAGGAATGGCGTTCACGGAAGTTCTGTTTCCACATGCTTAAACGGCCTCTTTTCATTTATAGGGTATAGGCCTTATCGCCGCCATAGGTGTGGTGATTTGATAGGCAGAATTGATAAACAATGTTGCTGTAAGATGGCAAAATAGAAACAAGACCCGTTGATCTGGTCGTCCACTCGGCCGCGAACATAAACGGTGAACCACTAATCGCTACAACACTTTCCACAAGGAACTTGTTAATCCACATGTTCATTCAACATAGTTTGTGTTGTGTTTTATTAATTTAACAGTTTTTGGTAAAATACATTATAAATAAAACTACAACAAATGTATGTATTATTCATAATAAATTTTCCGCAATTGTTCATCATGCCACAAGCCCACTCATGGCAACTCAAGGCAACTTATGGCAACCCAAAGCAACTCATGGAATGCAAGTCAAGGCAACTACAGACATCTCAAGGCAAGGTAACTCAGTGCATCTGAAGGCACTCAAGGCAAGGCAACTCAAGGCAAGGTAACGCATGACAATTCAAGGCAAGGGAACTCAAGGCAAGGTTACTCAAGAACATTCAAGGCAAGGACTCTCATGGAAACTCAAGACAAGGCAACTAAAGGCAACTCAAGGCAAGGTTACTCATATCAACTCAAGGCAAGGAAACTAAAGGCAAAGTAACACAAGGCAATTCAAGGCAAGGTATCTCATGGCAACTCAAGGCAAGGCAACTCAAGGCAAGGTAACACAAGGCAATTCAAGGCAAGGTATCTCATGGCAACTCAAGGCAAGGCAACTCAAGGCAAGGTAACACAAGGCAATTCAAGGCAAGGTATCTCATGGCAACTCAAGGCAAGGCAACTCAAGGCAAGGTTACACAAGGCAATTCAAGGCAAGGTATCTCATGGCAACTCAAGGCAAGGCAACTCAAGGCAAGGTTACACAAGGCAATTCAAGGCAAGGAATCTCATGGCAACTGAAGGCAAGGTAACTCAAGGCAAGGTAACACAATACAATTCAAGGCAAGGTATCTCATATCAACTCATGGCAAGGTAACCCATGACAAGGTAACACAAGGCAATTCAAGGCAATGTATTTCATGGCAACTCAAGGCAAGGCATCTCAAGGCAAGGTAACACAAGGCAATTCAAGGCAAGGCAACTCAAGGCAAGGCAACTCAAGGCAAGGTAACAACAAGGCAATTCAAGGCAAGGTTACTCATATTAACTCAAGGCAAGGAAACTAAAGGCAAAGTAACACAATGCAATTCAAGGCAAGGTATCTCATATCAACTCATGGCAGGTAACCCATGGCAAGGTAACACAAGGCAATTCAAGGCAATGTATTTAATGGCAACTGAAGGCAAGGTAATTCAAGGCAAGGTTACTCATATTAACTCAAGGCAAGGAAACTAAAGGCAAGGTAACACAATGCAATTCAAGGCAAGGTATCTCATATCAACTCATGGCAGGTAACCCATGGCAAGGTAACACAAGGCAATTCAAGGCAATGTATTTCATGGCAACTGAAGGCAAGGCAATTCAAGGCAAGGTTACTCATATTAACTCAAGGCAAGGAAACTAAAGGCAAGGTAACACAATGCAATTCAAGGCAAGGTATCTCATATCAACTCATGGCAGGTAACCCATGGCAAGGTAACACAAGGCAATTCAAGGCAATGTATTTCATGGCAACTCAAGGCAAGGTAATTCAAGGCAAGGAATCTCAAGGCAAGGTAACACAATGCAATTCAAGGCAAGGTATCTCATATCAACTCATGGCAGGTAACCCATGGCAAGGTAACACAAGGTAATTCAAGGCAATGTATTTCATGGCAACTCAAGGCAAGGCAACTCAAGGCAAGGTAACCCATGACAAGGTAACACAAGGTAATTCAAGGCAATGTATTTCATGGCAACTCAAGGCAAGGCAACTCAAGGCAAGGTAACACAAGGCAATTCAAGGCAAGGTATTTCATGGCAACTCAAGGCAAGCCAACTTCAGGCAAGGTAACACAATACAATTCAAGGCAAGGTATTTCATGGCAACTCAAGGCAAGCCAACTTCAGGCAAGGTAACACAAGGCAATTCAAGGCAAGGTATTTCATGGCAACTCAAGGCAAGCCAACTTCAGGCAAGGTAACACAAGGCAATTCAAGGCAAGGCAACTCAAGGCAAGGCAACTCAAGGCAAGGTAACACAAGGCAATTCAAGGCAAGGTAAAAACGATTAACCTACTTCAAATCTCCATCTATATTTTCTTGAAGTTATTTACATTTGAAGCATGCACAATCAACACATAGATTTAAACCAATATAAGGCATCTCAAGGCAACTTCAGGCAACTCAAGACATCTGAAGGCAAGGCAACTCATTGCATCTCAAGGCAAGTCAAGACATCTCAAGGCAAGGGAATAACGATTTACTTTACTTATCCCCATCTATACTTTCTTGAAGTAAGTACATGCACAATCATCATATTGATTTGAATTGTTTTATTTCTTCAAATGCCACTAAATAGTGCATTAATGTTACATAATTGTCTTTGTACAGTGAAATCAATTTAAATTTAGGCAAAAATTTATAATAATAATAATAATAATAATAATAATAATAATAATAATAATAATAATCATCATCATCATCATCATAATAAGGTCTAAGGGAAGTCAAAAGGAGTTGCAGTAACCTTTATTCATGATAGATTTGCTTCCTTTATTTACACAAGAACACAAATTAAAAAAATAATTGGTGCCTTTAAAAGAAACCGAAAAGGCTTAACACTGTTTATATTGCATCAATCACGTAAAATTGACTGCCTCATGTTCCTTTTAATTCCCTTTGTTTTAAACATGCTATTAACATGCAAATGAAAAGCAAATGCCGACTCAATGTCCTGTATTAAAACCAATATTGTATGAGACTACCTTAGACATACAAGTTTGTTATCAAAGTGTGAACATAGTGATTAACTGCTCATTTGATGAAATTCATCTTTGAAATATATTATATTCCGCGCAGCCATCTTTCAAAGAAATATGCCTTGGACTCACTATATTGCAGTGGTATCTAATAAACGAGTCACAAACAACAATGACGAGCTTTAGTTGCAATAAAAAATAACAATGCAAAATAATGTGAACAATGCATTGTTATACTGCTATTTGTATGCTCAAAATGAAGACATATTTTTCCCCAAATATTCATCTTCAACATTTCGCATTCAAAACAATGTAAAGTAGATAGCAACAGAGTTGAAAAGCACAACATACAAGAGACTGTTTATCATCAAATTGAAAGAAATAGCAACTTATACGTCGGCATGCTGGCCAGAAAGCAGCCTTTGACTCGGTATGGCATCAATGACTCTTCCTGAAACTGGTCGAGTCGTTATTATAGGCAAACTACTGCAAATACTATTATCTTCGTATAAAGACCTGAAATGTGTTATAAGACTTCACGGTGACATGTCTGAAATGAAAAACCATATGAAATCTGTAAGGAATGGTGGAGTCTTATCGACGTATTTTACATCGCTTTATCTAGATGAGCTACTTCACATACTTGAATAAAGCAACAATGGATGCTCAGTGCTTTCTACCAAGAGCAGTAATCCCACATTCGCAAACAACATATCCTTAAGGGCTTTATCTCCCTTGAGGCTTCAACGTTTGCTGGACATAGTATATCACTACTGCACTGAATGGAAGCTATAAATGAAATATCTCGTGTTGATGTTTACCATGAAGCGAAATGTACCGCCCGCTGGCATTCTTTACGTAGATAAGTTCCTTGAACAGGCAAACAGCACAAACCATCTGGGTTTACATCCTTACGGTCTTAACTCTTTAGTTTGTATAAACCTTTACAAGTAAATAGTCATGCCAGTAGTCGTATATGGCAATGAACTTTGAAACAATATCAACAAATAAGACATTATAACTATCAACACACTGAAACATTTTATTGTTAAAAAGATACAAGGTTTCCACCTCAGAACAATATCGGATATGTGTGAGTCAATGCTGGGTGTATGCAACTTATTCTCTAACGTCATTATTAGAAAGCTGCTATTACTGCATAAGCTTTTGACACATGACGTCATTTAAGCAGACACCGCCTCGCAAAACAAACTCCAAAACAGGTGCTCAAAGCAAACATGCAACGCGAAATTATTGAAAAACAGCGTGTCGTGATACAGTTTCTCCAGAGTTTAGATGTTTCACCGTCGAAAACATTGATGCAGTTAAAGAAATCGTTTGGAGACCAAACTTTGAGTCGCACAGCTGTTTTTGAGTGGCACAGACGCTTTAACCCTTTACTTCATAGATACGCAATTTTACTTATCTATCCATAGCTTCATAGATACGGATCTTAACGTTTTATCCATAGCTTCATAGATACGTAATCCTACGTATTCGTAATGTAGGGGCATTTATTTTCATACCTGATGCTTGTTTATGCGCTATAAATTCATATTCATGAAGTATAAACATCGATAAATACAATGCACTAAAAAAAACACCATGTTACTATTTAAAGAATTTCGGAAAATCGCAAAATAAGGTCACTGGTATCAAAGATGCGTAAAACGTTGACTGCGCAGGTTTGTGGGCATTCCTGTCTCGTTTTCCTCGTGGAAATTTACACAATACTGCAAGTTATAATTAACTGCCAATAATACAACTATATTTTATTGATCACGCGCCTGACGTCACAGGTCATGGTTCGAAAACGTGTCAAAATGTCGGCCATGTTGGATAAACAAAAAATCATCTGGCTTGTATAAACAAAGGCCATAAATCATTATATGGGACATATGTGTCACTTCTGTTTCGCTAATCCGGTCATAAAAATGCGCATCTGCTTCTACAAATTGAAAGTAAGTACAAATGTGTTATAAAATAATGACTATCCCTATTGTTAAACTTTGACATGACCCAATTTAACATCGATCAGCTGTTGAAACACGTGTTTTCGAATACACAAGAATGCAATGTAGAGCTAATTTCTGCCCTTGTTAACTTCAGTTTAAAACAACATTCCTGAATAATGTCATTTATATTTCAGTGTTTGTCTGATGAATCGGAACATTCTGGCTTCAATTAAAATGAGTTTGAGACATTGAGTACGACGTCGAGAATTCAGACCTCGCCGTCACGCACACAAGGATACGAGCAATGAGGATTTTTAAAATCAAACCCAAATGACAATACATGGACATGCAATAAACGATATAAATTTAGTAAACAATAGCATGCAGGCCTCATTTAGTAGTTGAATAATAACTTTATTTGTTCATTGTAGTGTTAAATAACCGAAAGTTATATGTACTGTGACTGTTGATCAACTTTTTTTTTCTTCTGTATCATATATATAAATATACCGTGCTTCTTTGTTGTGAACTATTTTTTAATTCTGTCCATCTTTGTTTCAATTCAGGTTGCATTAAATGAATTATAAAAATATGTTGTTTATATAATATTTCGTGTTATGTTTGATAAATAAAAGTGTAATAAAAATTAATTTTCATCAAATTTGACATATTTTTCTGTTTGTTTATGAATATCATGCGGAAATAATTTAGATAACAAAATAAAATTTATATGACTGGATTGGAAATTTAATTCTCTATAAACTTTACATTGATGACTTATTGATTAAACCAAAAGAAATACTAAGAAAATAGGTTTGTAATACATTAGGGTTAAAATTCCAATAATATCAATAATCTCCTATGAAGTAGGGGTACTGATATGAACTGATAAGCCATGAACTGGCAGCCTGAAATGGCTTAGGTTTACATGAAGTAAAGGGTTAAGGAGGGGCGCGATGAATGTAAGTTTTAGCATAGAAACAATAAGCACTCATAGTTTGATTACAAAAGTTTACGAAAAGTTCATAAGTGCATTTGGTTGCTATGGTAACTATTGATAATGCTATTTTCACTCATTTTCTAAATGTTTCTCAAAAAATAATGTTTTTCATAAAGTTGTGTTTTAAGTTATTGACATTTTTATGATACCAAGCAATTGCAGAAATAAAATCTGAACTAGTCAGTCAAATATTAAAAAACAACAATGGATATGGAACATTTTGTAACAGAGAGCTTTAACACAATTTGAACGAAATGTTCGCTAAATCTGTTCTTATTTTGAATGAAGTACACAAGTCAAAATATTAAAATATAAAACTATCTTTACTAGTATCACATAAACTACAAAAGGAAAATTACAAGTATACATCGCTAATGTCCATAATGATAAAGAAACTTACAACAAAGGTCAAAGCAAAATTCAGTTGCTATGGTTACTTATGAAAATGCTATTACCAATCATTTTTGAAAGTCTGCATAAAAAAGAATTATCTTAGTAAAAATATTTACAAGTTATTGACATCTTTATGATATTAAGTATTTACAGAAATTAAATCTGAAGTATCACGTCAAATTTCACAAGTTAAAAAAACATATGAAACATTTTGATACACAGGGCTAAAAAACAATGTGAACAAAACTGTTCTAATTTTAAATATAATATATATATATATATATGTCAAGATATTTTAATATTTAACTTATCTTTACTAGTGTTACATAAACTTCAAAATCAAAATAGCAAGTACACATTGCTAATGCCCATAATGACATAGAAATTGGCCACAAAGGTCAAAGCAAAAATCGGTTGCTATGGTTACTAATGGAAATGCTATTTCCTATCATTTTCAAAGCCTGCCACAAATAATGTGTTCTCCATATACAATGTGTTTTAAGTTATTGGCATGTAAATGATACCAAGTATCTAAAGTATAAACACTTAAGTTTCAAGTCATTTTTGTACAAAGAAATCAAAAGATATGGATCATTCTGTTACACATTGGTAAGCCAGTTTGAAAACAAAGTCCACTAAAAACGTTCTTATTTTAAATGCAGTGGTCCATGCCTAAATACTAACTTAACTGTCTGTTATAGCTAACACTTAAACTAATTCATAGAATTAACAAGTACACATGACTCATTATATGTACAACATCACATAAAAGAACTACGGAAACAATAGTCTGTTGCTATGGTTATATGTGATAATGCCATTTTTTACTCATTTTTTTTCAAAAATGTCACAAACATTTGATATTCAATCAACATTTCAGCAACAAATGAGTAAATGACAATAGTAAATTCATCGAGATGTCATTTTCAACTGAAGTAATAATTATAAAAAAATGCATCTTCTAAACTTGTCAGGTCACATTTTGGTAATGCTAAAGGCAAAGCAAGAGATAAAGTCCAATGATTTTGTAATAAAAAACACTTATAATACACAATGCAATGCAACCAATTAATGATATTAGTAATAGTATTACACAAAAAGCAAATATTCTTTCTCATGTTTTAGATACATAGATCTTAATTGTGTTAGTCTTTAGATGTAGAGGATATTACTCAAGTTGTTCAATACAAAGTTGATTAAACAAGGGTTTTCTTTCCAACTAATATAAAGGGATTTGACAAGCCTATAACAATCTAAGTAAACAATTCCAATAAGTTATTTTGCATTTCCTCTCCTGTGATATAATATTCATATCAATCCTACTAATGTGAGTATTTACAGTGCTAAACACATTAATCGATACTACAAAGCGTTCACATTTTCAACACCATTCATTTTTATGATGTAATTTCACAATTTATTACACTTGCTTAAAATGCCATTTATGACATGAGTATACTTCCTGACTGGTTTGACAAACAGATCTATGCAGCACTACATTTAACCAGTCCACATTAAATTAACACAGAAGGCTATGTTTGCATTTACTGCCTTTCGGTGCGTCATTTTTGTTTCTTCACACAGAATTGGTTTAAGGCATATTGCAGATCTTGGTGACTCAGATCTAAAGAATGGACCAATATAATCGCGAAGGTACCATTGACGTGCAGCATCTAGGCATGGTGCGTGCTTTAGTTCAGGCTAAACACCACATTCTGGACTCATCCTCAAAAGATTAACTTCAATTTCTGAGGAATCTACAAACTCTTTGCATACTACAACTCCTGGTTTATGTTTTGATACGTAGAAATGTTGGTATTTGGTAATATTCTTTAGGGTTTTGAAATATGTATCTAGGAATGATTTCCAACAGTGAAATGTGACTGGCTGCTGAGGGTCATTAGCCAACTGTGGGATGTTGTGGCCGTACTTTGAGGAGGCAGATACAGTGTTGGCAATTTCTTGAAGATTATCGGCATTATAGCATCGCTACTTGACCTTCCAGATGCCGAAGTGACAGTCAGGAGCAAATTTGGTGTGCCCAGCCAACATAGTGTTTAGCGTTACACTCTCATGCAGTCCTGAAAATTGTTGGAAGATCTGTTTAGTGTTAATAAAACTTATCTATATTCACAAAAAAATATAACTAAACAAAGGATTTTAACTAGGGCATAATAAAATTTTCAAGACATATAAATCTTACAATAAGAGTGTTTACATATATGTTTATTTAGTTAACATATTCCTTATATCACATTACTGCCAAATACGCTTTAACTTCATCCAGTTCTGCATCCTTTTAAATTAGAGCACCAATCGCAGGTATCAATGACGTAATTGATTTCAAAAGACAGCTCAATGCATTTGTCCTAACAAACCAGACAAACAATAATTAACAGACAAGAAAACTTACCTGTCATTACACGCCACATGGCATACCAAAGCACAGTATGGTTCTTGTTTTGGCCGACAGCATTATCGAAAAGAACCTGGAAAATTTAATATATTCTTTTTTCATATTTAAGCTATATGCAGTACATGAAGAAAGCAATGTTATAATGAGGGTGACACTTCATAAGCCATAGTTTAATCCAAATATCCAATCGCTATCAATCATCGAATGTGAAATGGCAAAAAAAATGAGTAAGAATGTATTTCATGGTGTAATATATGTTAAGTTTTATCATCTTTTATATTCACTATTGATTCTCATAATCTCTTCTCAGCAATAAGGATGAAGTTTGCATATGCTGTTAAAACCTTTAATCCATTAATTATTCTAAAGATAATTTTAATGGGTAATCGTTTTGAAGCACTAAATACCTAAGCATGTTTTTCACTGACACCATAGTGCTGAAAGTAGTGGTGGGCCAGGCTCACGACACTGTCACTTCCTTTCCCTGGCATTCCGGCCTCGTCCACCAGATAAAATGTCTACTTTCCTGTATAAAAAAAATGTTAACTATTGTTAAAGTGACTATACACCAGATTGGCATCAATTTTTTTATTCTGTAACAAAGCTCAGGAGAATTATTAAATAAAATGTTTTACTCTTTGATATCATAATTGTAAAAAATTACCAAAATGTAAATGTTCGATTAGGAATCGCCAAAATTGCAGTGTAGTGTTGTATCTACTGTGCTATGAAGGCTTACACTAAACCTTTGGAATATCTAAGCTATATACCTAACTTGGTAATATCAGGTGATAACATCGACAAGCCAATCACGCATAAAAATGAATTCTACATATAGGTATACATACAAAGTAATCTTTTTTAATGGTAAAATACGAAAAAAATGCGAAAAATAAATTAATTGTAAACTATGTGGTACTTCAGTTAGTTACATGTAGTTTCAATGCACTGTACTCATCGATACCAAATTTATGTCAGTTTTCGACAATTTTTTTCTTTTTTTCCCGCTATTTCATTTCATGGTGTATAGCCCCTTTAAATGATTTCACAACTAATAAAAATTTTACTGAAATAGTCAGAAAGAAGATAATGTAGACAATCCAAAATGACACTAAAAGATAGCTGTATAACTTTTACAGATCTTGATTTGTAATTAAAATTCATTTTTAAAATCAATGCTAAGATCAAGAGTGTTTTACTGTAACTTGTTTACATTAAATCTTTTGAAAGGATTTCTAAGTATGGCCAAGGTAAAAGCTTTTTAACAAGATACAAAGCTGACAACATAAAAAATATTAATTCTGACTTGAAAAGACAATTTTTACACATACATATGGTATAAGATCCGTCTTATTTTGTTACTCCTTGTTTAATTCAGAGTGCCATCTAACCATAAAAATATACCTGAACCTTCGGCACACATGCCAAACACTTGATACTTCCGTGGGGTGGCAAAATATATCGGCCTAACATGTTGCGCATGATGTGGATAGTGGACTTGCTGGGCAAAATCCCATGAGTAGTGCACATCTTGTCTACATGGTTCAGCACCTTCAAAGACAATAATGATAGCAAATAAAAAAAATAAAAAAGTATTGTATTTTATGAAAACAGGTGATCCCAACAGTTATTCAGTATCATTCAAATGAGAGTAGTATACACTGCAGTTTGTTTACATTTTGAATCTCCTCGACATCTTCAGGTCTCAAAGTAGTATACCATCATAATCATTTGACAAAGTAAGTAAATCATCGTTGAAACTAGTTACAGAAAAATCATGTTCACTATCAGACTCGTGTTCAATGTTTATTTCACAATCAAAATCATCATTTATCAAACATGATAAAATTGACCTTTCATCTGAATCTTTTATATTTTGACTTTGAGAAGACTGCACAAATTCATTAAAATAAAGATAAATCAAGTTAAAGGATTTCATTTGCAAAATCTGGATCATCATTTTGAATATATTCGTTTTCATAATGTACCGTCGAGGCCTGTGACAACGTTTAACATTTAACCTTGGCGGTCATTATCGGTTGCTAACAACAAAACAGATTTCCAATAGGTGTCGCAGAATTCACTTCCGGGTTTTGTCAATCACTTTGATTGCCATGTGAAAGTACTGTCAAATTGCATTATCAAGCTTACAGATTGTGTTATACTGATTAAACATAATCAATAAATGATTAAATAACATTTTATTTGCACTTACCACTTGTAATTCCACAATTTGAACCCAGAAACGTTGAAGTTTAACACCGGATGTTCCTCGTGACAAACTGGGAAACGGTGTCTCGGTTACTGCGTTGTTTGTCAGAATGTGATCAAATATCGGTTATAAACAACCATTTCATGATCAAGCATATTCTGATCAATGTTCTTTCGTTTCAAAAAAATAAAATAATACTGTTTTTATTTCAAAAACGCCTCACATCATCGACCAGAAATGTTTGCACCTTACCGTCATACTGTACTGTAACGTGCCGGCTGTATGTTCAATCGGTGTCGTAGAGCCTATATGGATCGCTCTTATATAAATTTTCCTCAGGCTACTTTGCCTTATGATTAAAACAAATGATTCGAAAAATGATTGGTGAGTTAAAACATAATCAACCAAATAATCAGGGTTCAAAGATTATGCATTGATTTATATAAAGTTCAGTCACTTTAATGATGAATGGCTTTCTCTTACGGGAGCTTATTTATTGGCGATGCAAAATACCTTAACCTTTGTCAGCGCGCAGATCGCAATGCTCTGTGGCCAACGCAGTTGTCAGGTATGAGGCTTATTAGAGTTTGTAGCCACCAGCTCCGTTCACCAGACTAGATCGCAATGCTTTATGTATCTGGCTACTTGAACTGGAACGCTAGATAACCCTATAGAAGTCAAGTTCCTGGTGCTTTTTTATCCCACAGATCGCAATGCTCTGTGTTCAATAATAAACAACCAGAAGGTCAAGACTCTAATTATTTGCCTTCAAAAGACTATTTCCGGTTTACTGTTTGAAGTTACCTCGACGGCGGTCAAACACAGAATGAATCTTTCAGCTGAGCGACGCACTTATATATTCACCGGGCGGACGAGTTCATTATTAAGATGGGTAAAATGGGTATATTCCACTTTGCGAAAACATGAAGGGAGACAGCTTTATTTTTACTAAAACTCTTTATGAAAACAACTCCCAGTTAATTAATAATGTTTAACATGATTTCTTTAATTATTACTGTCGCTAATAAAACATTTGTATGGAATAAATAAGTCTAAAATATAAAACTAATCTTTAAAACACCGCGAGACATTTAACTTTGTTAACGCAAATGGCTAATTTATAACAAAGGGCGGTAATCGTGCAACTATGCGGTTACGTAACAATACAAACGTAGTTACCAAAGTCCAAAAGCCGAACAGCTGACCAACTCTTTCGGTAAATTAAACACACGTTAAAAGGTTATGATCAACTAAACATCAATAAATAGTGTTGCAGAGGGTTTATTGCTGAAACTGACGTGTTTTTTTATGTTGACAACAAATAACAAAGTTTTAAGCTCGAAAATACCATGAAAAATCAAGGGGAAAAGAGTGCGCGATTTGATTCTCGCTTTTTCTCGTTATTCACGTTAGCGCCACAATGATCAAAATCGCGTTCCCATCCATATTATGTTTTGTTTGGAAGTATTGTTGTTCGCTCACTGTGTTTCATAATCATCAACATTTGGTGGAGATAAAGATTATTGAATTGAACTGAATCTCGAAATATAGCCCATGCATATCAGATTTTATTTCGTTACTATGCAAACGTTCATAATAATCTTACTGACTTGTAACATGAGCAAATACTTTATCTACTTGCATCCCAGCCAACTTTCGAAAATGCTAATTCTAAACTTGTTTTGTTGGTCATTATTCATTTTGTTGATGCTAATTGTAATTGTGTTCTCTCGCTGACTGTAAAAATCCCGCTGTTTATGAGAATATTATTTGCAGATAATAAGATACCTTGTAACAGCAGCTGCCAAAATATCACGTGTTTGCGCATTTGCCCATGTTTGGTGCCAAGCGGCTTAACTTACGATAGAAACATTATAGCCTTTGTAACGAGAACAGTTTTCCGCTTATCATGGTCTTTATTTCAACACAATAGACGTAGGATTAAAATACTTATAGCCAGTATTAATTACCCAGTTTTTTTCCTCCTGTAAAATGAGTAGAATGCAACTTAATGTTTAAACATTAAGAATTCAAAATTTAATATTATGCATACCCTTTATATATTCGCAGGGGCTGTAGTTATATCCCGAGGCTTTATAAACGTGCGGGTAAGTTTTTATTCCCTGTCTATAACTCCAAATATAATATATCTTGAAATGAATACCCCGTGATTTCATTTTTTTTCTTCATATAAATCCCGCTAATCTACATCCAGCGTGTTTGGCCAGGCTGTTTTGAAATATTTGTGCTCCGCTTTAAGGTGTAACGCGGAGAACTATAGAGTTTCAAGTTGCACTCTTATTCCCAAATTAGGTTTACCACAATTAATATTATTGATTTATTAGTCTTTAAAGGATGAATAAATGTCGAAAACAATGGTTCTTGTGAAGGATACCGAATTTAATTTGAAAGAAATGTGCATAAAACACGGTATTTCTACCTTAGAAGTCTAAAGAAGATCACAGTACATTTTTAAGCATTCACCATTCATGTACTATCTTTGCGCTTTCTGCTGTTAAAAACACGGTTACAATCTTGTATTCAGTATTTAATATTATCTTAAGTTGCATTATTTAGTAAGTAGTTAAAAGTTTATAGACCATACACTTTTTTTAAGAAGAGAAAAAGTGGTTTTGCATTAGGTACTCTGAATTTTGTATTGCTCCGTCTGCAGATAGAGTTGAGATCTCTAATCATTGAAGTACTTGGGGTTTATCTATTAGTTTATTATAATTTGTTTTATTTTTGAGTTTCCTCAAGTTAATACATACGTTGATAAGGTTTACCTTTTACTGTTTTCTTTTTTCAGGAATGTTGGGATATATATATATATATAAGAGTGAGGTTTGCGCACGTAAACTGGTTTAAACCCCAGTAAATTTACATTTTACTGACCGTTCCAAGGCGGTTACTAACAACCCTTGATAAACACCCCTAGTTTTTTTATATTTTATAAGTGACCAGACAGACGTTTTGGGTGAAAATGAGATTTTACTTATTTCTGACAGACCTGTTTTTAAGGAAAAAAATATTATGGCAAAAACTAGAAGGGGATATGTTTAAGAAACACAAGAAAAATTAAGTTCAACCATTTACGTTATTACTTTATTTTGGATTGTAGGGAAACTAGTGAGGTTGAGCACACAAACTGGTTTAAATCCACCGTAAATTTACATTTTACTGACGGTTTCAAAGCGGTTCCTAAAAGTCCTTGACAAACATACCTTGTTTTGTTATATAGTATAAATGCACTGTGTTGTTTGTGGAGTTTTGTGCTTTAGTTCCATGTTTCTTGTTTGTTTTGTTTTTATGTTCTATGTCTTTGGCGTTTAACCTATGTTTAAACGTTTGGATACTGAGCTTGTCTCTGTAGTTTTTCACATAAGTACTGAAATGACTTTGTTACGAGCATAATTTGTATTTTATAAAAGTAAATCCATAAGCGTCTATTTGATGATATAATATTCTTATAGTGTGTCTTTGTACGGGCCTGCGCACATTATCAAATATCTAAGCATGCACATGGCAACGAATTGTTGAGTTAGGTCAGGAAGAATTATTTTTATTTCAAAGGATGTGCTAAAGACAACCTGGTATTTCTATGGGAATATATGCGATCGATCAGTGGAATTCCGTGAATAAGTACATTAAGCGTTAGCGAGTGATTTTAAATTTTGAAGTCAGTTAGTGAGATAAACAGAGCAGAGCAAGGGAAGAACGAAAAATGACCGAAGAAGAAAATGTAGACAGTCAGAGAGCTGAAGATGGAGACGAAGCAATTAAATATAATCAACCTTTTGAGAAAGAAAGTATGGGCCTTAAAAGTGACTTACAAGAAGAAGACAAAATTACTGGCGAGGACCAACCCGATGGCCTTAAAAGTTTTATTAAAAAGACTGCAGAGGCATGCGGACTTAAACCAAAAGCAAAAGACAAAAACAAGACGCCGCATAGTCCGCATGTCGAAAAGAAAATTGCAGTTTCTCCGGAATATAAGTTTAACCATCCTATGCGTGGACATATGGTTATTATTTTGAATGACACATTTATTCATCAATCTTCTAGAGCAGGTGCAAAACATGATTTTGATAATATGAAAGAAATGGCAGCAAAACATGGTTACATGATACAACATACGCATGTTTGTCATAATTATACGAAATCAGAAACGATCGGTGTGCTAAACAATGCTCGATCAGCAGATCATAGCCAATTCGATAGTTTTGCTCTCATGATAAGTACACATGGACTTGAGCAGCCGAACAGTAAAGCCAAAGGGAAGATGGATCATGCCCTCGTTTGTGCAGATGACCAACTCATTTTACAAGCACAATTTCAAGAATGAAAATTGTCCAGCACTGAAAGGGAAACCAAAACTGTTCTTCATCCAGGCTTGCAGAGGTATGTCTTGAATCGGTCTAAAGGCATGAAATAAATGATACTAAATTGTGTAAGCGTTTGTCTATGAAACTACCCAAGTACAAGTAGTTGTATTTGTAATTTCTTTTGAATAAGGAGGAGTTTAATTCAGGGTTACTTTCGTTTAATGTATGTATCTCCGCTACCATATGAGGATTATTATAATTTTTTTCAATCTAAGCAGAATGTTCATTCAAAGGGCTAAACTAAAAACAAAATGTGTTTATTTCCGATTTCACTACATAGCTTTTAAGTTAAGATATTTGGTCTTTCTTTGAGATATCAAAATTGAATGATCAATCTAATTTCAAGAATGTTGCATACAAACAGATTAGGATGGTTATAAAGGAAGCAGTTGAGACAGGACATGCAAATTGCGACTGCTAATAAACATAGACAGTTGCATCATTTAAGAATAGTGAAATTAAATATCTAAGATCTCTATTACAAAATGTATTAGATATTATAATGTGGTAAAAATGCTAATTACCAGTATACGATGCAAATGAATGTTTCCAAAGTTTAAAGATCATTTGTTTTGAATTCCTTAACTGGAATAAACACATACAGCAAAGGTTTTTGACCACAAAACAATAAATCTCCAGGAGGTGTAATGTAAATGATGTTATGACTAGCGTTTACTTTTTAAATGCGTTTCATTTTCATATTCTTAAAGAGTTTTAGGAATATATAATACTCTCGTGTTTGTGTTTTTTAAGGTAAAGAAGAAGACGAAGGAGTTTTAGTTTAGGAATATAAACAGCAACCTCATGACGGTAACTCATTTTCTAGTTCTAGAAGTGTTTTTTTATTCAATATTAAAATGAAGAAGCATGAACTAATTTCTGTAAAAACATCCATGCCAAGTTAAGTATATAAACAGAGCACCTTTGGATTCATAGCAGCATGGATCGTTAGGCCATCATATGGCTGCTTCGACAGGTGACGTACTTAATTATAACCATTAATAAACGACCGGAGGCATACATGGATGTCAAACGGTTACTTGTAACATCTACTATCCAAATGAAACAAGCACAGCAAATGAAAAAAGAAACGAGGTGATGATGGAAATGCTTACAAATTCACCAACCACCCGTGAACTTTGCCATGCCTTCATAATTGTAATTGACATAGTTCAAAATTATGACTTCAGAGAACTTGTAAAGTGCGATCTGAACAATAGGCAGGAAAAAGCTATTAAATTGGGTTAAACGATGGTTCTTAAAGAAGCAGCTGAGACTGATCATACAAACCGAGACTGCTAATACGACACTTTGTATGTGGACGGGAGGCCGGTTAAGGATGCGTAGGACGGGCCGGATGGGCTTAAATATGTTGTTTGGAACTGCAATGGCTTAAGCGTTTCTAAGCGCGAGGACCAAAACTTTATTTATTTTCTTGTGCAACATGATGTTATTATTTTGACTGAATCATGGACATGTAAATCCAGTAAAATTGATCTTTCAGGATTCTATTGTTTTAACTATTATAGGAAATATAGGCATAGGCACGCCAAACGCAATAGTGGTGGCATTGTCATTTATGTACGAAATAACATTAAGGAAGGCATATCTATAGTTAAAAATACACATGATACTATTATATGGCTAAAAATGGATAAACATTTTTTTTAATAATGATAACGACATATATCTTGCAGCAGTGTATATGTGGGCTGACTCATCGCCTATCGCAAATTTGATTGACGTTGATCTCTTCGAATGCCTCGGCGATGATATAAATTATTTTAATTCATTAGGCACTGTTATGATTGCTGGGGATTTTAATGCCAGAACTTCAAGTAAAAGCGATAGTATTATTTTTGACACTTATGTACCGGATATTGATGATGAAAATTATGTATGCGATATTCCGATACAGAGATACTCGATGGACAAGGGCAGTAACTCTCACGGTAATAAATTATTGGACTTATGTAAAGCCACTGCATTAAGAATCGTAAATGGCCGCCTTGGTTTAGACTGTGGCGTAGGTAAATATACATGTTTTAATACTAAAGGTTCCAGTGTTATTGATTATTTGATAATCAATGAAAATAACTTTAATTTTGTTCAAAACTTCACAGTTTGCCATTTTAATGATTTCAGTGACCATGCCCCATTGTCTTTTGATATTGTTTGTAACACACATGTATTGAAAGAAGAACCATATTTGGGTGAATTTTTGAAATGGAATGACGATGAGAAGGATGCCTTTAGAAATAATTTGATTACTAGAGTAAATGATTTTAACAATTTAGTCCAAAATAGTGATGCACAAAATGTTGACCATATTGTAAATAAGTTCACTGACATCGTACGTGAGGTAGCAGACCCTTTATTTGTTAAGCATATCATAAATTTTCGATGTTTCGAAAAATGTATTGTAACTGATTCGGCCAAATGGTTCGATCAAGAATGTAGAAATACTAAAAAGTTGTACAAAAATGCTCTACATATTTATAATAATTCACAACGAGATATAGATAGATTAGAACTGTGTAGATTGAAACGAGTGTATAAAACTACTGTGTCAAAGAAACGCAGAGCTTTTAAATTTAAACGCTGTAAAGAGTTTGAAAATTTGAAACGTAATAAACCTAAAGATTTTTGGAGATATTTCCATTCACAAAAGTCAAGTTATACGAATTTAAATGTGCCCTTGGAAGATTTTAAAAATCATTTCGAGATGTTTGCGGATATTACCCATGAAATAAATGAGGAGGCTGAAAGTTTTAATAACAACCATGATTTCAATGATTTTAGTACTGTTTTCGGTGACCTAGATCACCAAATAACATACGATGAGGTTTGTAAAGCTATAAAATTGCTTAAGAAGAATAAATCACCTGGAGTAGATAAATTGCTAAATGAGTATTTTATAGAAGCATGTGACATATTGGGAGGATATATTACAGAAATTTTTAATATTATTTTAAACTCTGGGAATTTTCCAGTCGCCTGGACTAAGGGTATAATCGTACCATTACATAAGAAAGGTGATAAATCGGATGTTAAAAATTATAGAGGTATAACATTGTTAAGCAATTTTGCAAAACTTTTTACATGTGTACTTAATCAGCGAATAACTAAATGGTGTGAAGAAAATAATGTAATTTCTGATGCACAGTTTGGTTTTAGAAGAGGCAGGTCTACAGTCGATGCAGTGTTTATTCTTCAGTCAATTGTGCAAAAATACGTTAACTTAAATAAACGGTTGTATTGCTGTTTCATTGATATGAAACGTTGTTTTGATTCCATATATCTCAGTGCGCTATGGTTAAAGTTGTATAAATCCAATTTAGATGGTAAAATATTACGTATTATACGCAACATGTATCAGTCAGTAAAGTCCTGTGTAAAACACTGTAATAGCTATTCAGACTTTTTTTAATATAGCAGTAGGCTTAAGGCAAGGAGAGATACTTTCCCCGATTATGTTTTCATTATTTGTGGAAGACTTAGAATTGTATTTACAAAATAGAAACGATTGTGGTTTAGCTTTACGTGATATTTCTTTGATTTTATTGTTATTTGCTGATGATATGGTTGTTCTTGGTGAAACCCCGGAAGACTTACAATTGTCGTTAAACCGTTTATATAGTTATTGTAATACCTGGGGCTTAGAGGTCAATATTGCTAAAACTAAAATTGTAATTTTTCGCAAAAGAGGTGGCACAAAACGTTATGAAAAATGGTTGTATGCAAACGAAGATGTTGACGTTGTAAATGATTTTAACTATCTAGGAGTAACTTTAAATTATACTGGCAATTTTAGCCTTAATACCCAAACATTATATGGTAAAGGTTTAAAAGCAGTAAACACATTGCTGTCAAATCTTAAAAAGTATGAATGTAAACCTAGGGTAGCTTTGCAATTATTTGATGCCTTTGTTTCATCTATAATTACATACGGTTGTGAAATTTGGGGATTTGCGAAGTCTACACAGCTAGAAAAGATACATTTAAAATTTTGCAAAGCCGTACTAGGCGTCAGACAATCGTCTACAAATGTTGCTGTTTACGGTGAATTGGGTAGATACCCATTGTATATAAATAGATATGTACGTATTGTGAAATACTGGTTCAAACTTAAGAAAAGTGACAATATAATTACTCAATCTGTCATAGAAGACGCAATGTTGAATATTAATAACAATCAGGATAATTTGTTCAATAAGGTTAAGAACCTTCTCACCAGATATGGCTTTTATGATGTATGGTGTAATGATACGCAGCTAAACGAAAACCATTTCATTTGTATTTTTAAACAGCGTCTGATAGACGAATATTTACAACAATGGCATGGAAGTGTTAATGAAAATGGTGTCTTAATAGTTTATAGAGTACTTAAAACTGCATTCGAGTTTAAATCCTATTTAGACAATATTGTGTCAAGAAATCGTAGAATTGCTTTCACAAAAATACGTATATGTTCGCATAATTTAAGAGTTCATACTGGCAGATATGATAGATTAGAACGCCACTTACGTCTTTGTCAAGTATGTGACTCGAACGAAGTAGAAGACGAATTTCACTTTATATTCAAGTGTACACCTTATGTCCAATTAAGACAAACTTATATTAAAGGTTATTATATAATAAGACCTAGTATGTTTAAACTTGTGCAACTACTTAATACACAAAATACATCTGAAACATTTAGGTTAAGCAAATATATATCGGAAGCATTTAAGGTGCGTTCTACTTTATTAATGAATCAATAATTATAAGCCTTGATACACATTTTTATCTCAAGCAGTGGTATGCTTTGTTAACATTTGTAACCATTGGTTACTATTTATGTTGATATATACTATGTGAGTCTGTTTTATTGTTAGAAATTGATCAATTGTATCATTTGTTCCAACATATATTAGTATATAAAAAGCAAACTATTGGTTATTGTATTGTATACTATTATAGTTTGATTGATTCGTGTTTTCTATTCCAGTTCATCCTTAAAAATAGATTAATTATAATATTTATTTAATATTTCACACTACATTGTATAATTGTAATTGTAATTTATAAAATATGTATATGAAACACAAAAAACTGTATAGTTTACGTGTAATAAAATTCTGTTCTGTTCTGTTCTGTTTTGCTAATATTATTATATTATTATTTGCATTACTTAGCTCTAATGAAACAATAGAAGATTACTTTGGACTAAACAAATATGAAACTCCCATCAGGTGAAAAGTAAATGACATGTTCTGTACTGATCAACGTTTCAATTTTGTTTTTCAATGTTTTTCATTTTTTATTATCTTTAAGCTATTTGGGAACGATATATTGAACTGCAGTATTTTTGTTTTACAGGCAAAGAAGTAGACAAAGGGGTCAAACTTTCAATGTCGGATCAGAAATCCATAGAGCAACCTTTAGACGGTAACTGGGTTTTCTTATTATATGAGGGTGTCCAGCATGGTCTATTTTCTGTAATACCCTTGGACATGACAAATACATGAAATAATACAATGGTTTATTTTCAACATTGCCAGCAGAAAATAATTTATGTAAGATATTTTAAATAGCGACTTAAACTGGTATACTAATTGCGATTGTTTGTACTGAAAACGAGCATGAACATTTTACCAAAGAATATTGTTTTTTTAAACAAAAGTTAATGTAAACATTGAAACATCTTTCAATGGCTTGAATGCGGCATTTTATAGCATCAACAACTTCGCGACAAAACGTTGATGACCTATCAGATGCAGCGGGTGCAATAATTTCATCGAGCGTTCGAGCAACCACAGCTGTCACCACCGGTAAAGACCTAAAAGAAACAAATGAATCCTTAAAGCTAGTTGAAGATAAAACAGAAGGAATTAAACCGTCTGAAAGAAGTTACAAGAAGATCCGGTCGATAAAACACCATTCGTGAAGTGTGATAACGACCAACTCGTTTTTTATGCAATTCCACCTGGAAAGTCTGCTTGGAGAAGCAAAGGAGACGGCTCCTGGATGATTAAATATCTTCACACACTCGTGATTGCTCACTTTGAAGAAAAGCGTCAATTTAACTTATTAAGCCTCCTCACCAGGGTATCGGCCAAAATGTCGCTTAGAGAAACAAACATTCCCGGAGATCCGAAATCGAACAAGAAAAAAACTGTGACCGTTATCGAGCACAAATTGACCAAAGCTGTTGTGTTTAATCCATATTAAAAAGATGATAATCTAACATTTGATACATGAATTCCGACCTTTGATTTAAATTATATTCATGGCACATATGACTGCTGGTTCATCTCACAAAGTGTTTTGAAACACAATGCATTAATGTATGTGCAAATACCATTTATTTTATTTATCTTACGTAAACACACGTTTGAACTTTTACAATAATGAAATCAATAGTCGTTTATGAACAAAAACATCGCAATCGGATGTCCGATCTTGTCTGTTGATCAAGAAAGCATAACTCTAAAAGAATAGTTTAGAGCATACATTCAAGATTGCACATTGCCTTTAAAAGAATGTGTGGATTTCGGTGCGAACATATAGTGATGTTTTAACTTATGCATGAATTCTAGAAAAAGTGTTTGATAAAATACGCCAATATACATCAATTTATATTGTATTGAAGCTAATATATATTTCTCTATGTATAACTACACTTACTTCTGGAACAATAGTCGGACCAAAGTTGATGTTAAAGTTAACATTCAACGTCAACTGCCAAAAAGAAATGTCTAGATATCTACGACGTAAACAGCCAAGAAAACATGTCCAGACATCTACGATCGATGCGGACGACACCAGGTTTATGTCAACATTTTGTTTTAATACTTTTCGAAGACGGAATAATTGACATTTCATACGCAAATTAATTTTTCATTTATCACATTTTCTCTACTTATAATTGTATTCATACTTTTTTCGATGAGACGTATTCCATCATGTGTCATTTTAATTCTTATCAACGATTTTAATAAACTGCAAAATTATGACTGCATTATATTTATCCATCATATACTTATACTTTAACACTATACATGTTTAAATGCTAAACTGTATCACATTATGCTGATTTATTTCTTACCATTATTGCTTACATTTTATATTTATCATAATACATATTAACTCTGTTTTTATTATTTCTATTTATTGTCATTATATTGGAGTTTTTTTTGTATTATGTTTGTCTTATGAATTTAAAATATGTGTCTTGTTTTGGAAAGTGTAATTGTATAGGTCTTCATACGTTGAATGAAATAAACTGGAAACCTTAGAATAGCTTTGCGCCCCCACCTTGAAATAATGAATCGCGCACAGTAGCTGCAAGTTGCGTACAATCAAAACATAAAGAAATTGATCCAACTTTAACTCTCAATATCAAGGTGTTCTACATTTTCCCCCAATCAATTTGATTGGAATAATTCAATTTAATCCAAGCTTTTTCTTAAAAGATATGAGAAAAAAAATTATCATTATTTTTTTAGATAACAGAGACGTACCATATGTTTTCTTGTAAACAGCTACATTCTAAAACAAGTTAAAATTGAATATGTTCATCTTAGAACACGTATTTCTTTTAAACGTCTTTTGATACGTCGAAAATTATTTAGAAACAAACCGAAATGATACGAGAATAACGCTTAGCTCAGAAAAAGAACAATGGGGAACGGTTCGATTCGCGCGGTCGTGATCCAATAAATCAAAAGGTAGAATCGATAAGAAATTGTCGAATATTAAATCTTTTACGACAGAAACAGATTTTTACCTTAAACAGCAAGGATGCAAAGCAGTATCAATGGTTGCTATGGCGGCTTGAGCGTAAGCGAACGGTTGCCATCAAAACCTTATCAACCGATGCTGAAAATACATACCCAAGCAACGAGCACAGAATGATATCCGAAGTAGCTTGATCATATTTTTTTACTTGACACTTTCTAAAGTTCGATTACAAAAAACAGGCTCAAAAACGGAGGTGGATGAGAGCAGACGTGTGGTATTTAAGACACAAAACATTGAACGCGTGCAAACTAAGAAGAAGTATAGACAGAATATGAAAGGTCAAAGCTCCATTTCACTGCATCTAAGTAACGATCCGACCTTTTGTTGTACCAACGCATACCGATACTATGAAATTAATGGGACAACGTAAGGCAATGAACCAATCACCACGCAAGTTTCGAGATTAATTTTGACGGAAAGAAATAAAAGTTGAAACTTAAAACTGCAAGTAAAACGATTGAATTTGCAGATATATTACTAGATGAACACATTCTGTAACACATAAGTAACGTCAGTCAATAAACAAAATAACTTACATGTAACTCTGGTCAGCGATAGTCTGGATAGCATGTGATGAACTCGTTGAAGTACATAGTACATGTTTTTAGCATATTATTACCATGTTATTGACCTGTTATTTCTAATCAAATATAATTCACCAGGTGAACTACCTTGCCGCACGATCGGGAAAGTTATTAAAATGCGCCATCAAGCGTAAATAGAGATTTTCAAATTTTTGACCTAGCGATCTACTTTCTGGGTTGACATAATTTAAAGTAGAACTTAACATAGATTTTATACATACATACTGACATTTGCAAAGAATTGGGTAGAAAAAAAAGCTTTAGAATGTTAACATGCTTTAATATAATACAATTCATAGTGACCTGCACATTGGCTATAATCGAAATTGATTTAGTAACAGTGTGAACAAATTCCAAAAAGTTACGGAAGAAATTGTAGCCTCTTAGTTGTTAACAACGATTTTTTTAAATATTTGACCTAGTTACCTGCTTTCCATCAGCATATGACCGTTAAAGCTATGATAAAGTTCTTATTGTTTGACTCAGTATTTCTATTCTCTAAAAATAGTCAATAATTAAAAGAACAAACATAATCATGATATGTTAATACTTTAAATCTCATACTGCAATCGATTTGCTGGACATTTCCTATCGACCTTTGGTATCAAACATTCAGTGCACAAGAGAAGAAAAAAGATGTGTTTCATTATCAACATTATAAAACATTATACTTACTTTTCAATGTTCATTCATTTGAAATGATCGCTTTTATTTGGATTCACATGCAACAATGATTACCTGAGAAGGCTTCTTCCGGAATTCGTACTCCTCTACTAGTTTTGTAAAACTAGTTCTCGACACCAAACGGACATCGATTTCCTGGTCGAGCTGATTGTCTCTTCCATAAATCTCGAGTGGGAGTGGCGTTTGCGGAATTTCCGTACCCACATGCTCGAACGGCGTCTTTTCATTTATAGGGTGTAGGCCTTGTCGCCACTGTAGGTTTGTCGATTTAATAAGGCCGTGTTGAAAAACAGTGTTGCTGTAAGACTGCAAAGAATGAACAAAACCCGTTGATCTGGTCGTCCCCACGGCCGCGAAAATAAACGGTGAACTACCAATCGCGACAACACTTACCACAAGGAACTTGTTAATCCACATGTACATACAACATGTTGTTTTTAATTATTCATATAGTTTGGGCAAAATACATTATAAATATATATACAATAGATTCATGTTCAATATTCATAATTAATTCTCCTGGAAAGTACATCATGTATCAAAGCAACTCAAGGCAACTCAATGCATCTCAAGGCAACATACGGCAAGGTAACTCAAGGCACCTCAAAGCAACTAACGGCAACTTAGGGCAACTTCAGCCAATGTAACTCAGTGCAGCTCAAGGCATCTCGATGCATCTCAAGGCAAGGCAAATCAATATAAAGGTAGAAATGATTATCCTACGTAAAATATCCATCGATATTTTCTTGAAGTAATTTACCTTTGATCCATGCAAAATCAACATAATTGATTTGAAGTGTTTTATAACTTCAAATGCCACTAAAATATTGCGTTCTTCTTACATAATTGACCATGAATTTTGATTGTAATCAATTCCAATTTAGTTGACAGTTGAAAGCTTAAGACCTTGAGAAATTATGTGTTTATAGCCTTACATATATATCACAATGTAAAATGTCCTGTCCCTACAAGTACAAAGGGTTACCAAAAATATAATCTACTACTACTACTACTACTTCTACTACTACTACTACTACTACTACTACTACTACTACTACTACTACTACTACTACTACTACTACTACTACTACTACTACTACTACTACTACTACTTCTCCAAATAATGATAATAATCATGATACATTAATCATTGATAAGGTCTAAGCGAAGAAAAGTAATTGTTTATTCATGATAAATTTGCTTCCTTTGTGTAAACAGGAACTGTCTTTAAAAAGATAGTTTTCGCCTTTAAAAGAAATGAAACGACTTTACATTGTTCAAATTGCGTCAACGCAGTCAACAGTAAAGCAGGCTTTTAAAATTGAGTGCTTCAAAGGTTCCTTTTGTTAAAATCATACATTACATTGAATGGTTATGCAAGTAAAACCTAAATGCCAATTCAATGTCTTTTTTGAAGTTTAAAACGTTTTGCACACATTTCTCTTGTGTACCACAGGATTATAATATGATAATCTAAAACTAATTTTAAAAATAATCTTGTGTGAGACTGATTAAAACAAATATATGTGTCTTTATAAATATTGTGTGCATCGTAAATTATTTAATCATTTTATCATTTTACATTACAGCGACACTCAACAGGTTTAGGACGTAAGCGATCCATATTACATGTTTTAACGTTTAAAACTAATGAGACAACCAAAGTAACCTTATAAGATTTATAGACCGGTAAAAATGCCAACACAACCCAACACAACTTAACAGACAAACCTTCACGTACTGCTTGAAATTATGTTAATTTAAAAATTCAAATTTATTTATCAATTCACGTTCTTTCCATATAGAGTGACTAAACTGAGTATAAAGTTACCGTCTCGGTTCTTCAATTCATTTGCAAAACATATTTGGTTTTAAATTACTTCTGGGTGTATATAAGAATATTATTTGTCATTTAGAGGTACAATACATGTGTTTCATTTTGTCGAACATATCATTAGAAATAATTGCTGAAACTGTTAACGTCATCAGATATAAAAAGAAACAAGTTAACAGTGACTTTATCAAATAATTATCTTTAAAATTATCATAAGCTATTGTTAGCATTCAGATATGAAAAAAGATAGAAGTGGATGTTAAATTGGAGTGAAGAACAGCGGATTTGTTGTTAAGTCGAGTGTAACCTTAGCCCAAACATGACTAGTGGGGAAAAAGAAAGTTTAAATCAGTTCTTTCAAACACATGATGGTTTTAAACCAACAGGCGATGAAAACATCCGGAGTTTAGCAGATAAACAGAGCAATATGTCCTTTTCTCCTATTGATTCAGACCATCATGGATCGTTGGGCGATCATAGGGCTTCTTCGACAGGAGATGTGCGTGGAAATAATCATGAAGAATCTACTACTGGAGGAATGCACGCTTCTAAAACGGTTCCTTGTAACCTTGACGATACAGATAAAACATTTACAGCAGGTGAACCAAATAACGAGGCAGCTGATGCAAATGCGTACAAATTCAACCATTATATGCGAGGCCATGCCATCATAGTCGTAAATGACACGTTTCAGAATTATGACTTCAGGGAAGGAGCAAAGTATGACCTGAAAAATATGAAGGAAATAGCTAAAAAATTGGGATTCAAATGGCAAAATCGGCTTTTTTACGAAAATGTTACACACAAACAGATGAATATGGTTCTAAAAGATGCAACTGAAGCAGATCATACAAACTGCGAAGGTCTTTTATTCATGATAAGTACACATGGCGAAGAAAAAGAAAATCCAAAAGCAAAAGGAAAGAAGGACCATGCACTTATTTGCTCAGATGACAGATTTATTTACACAAGTGAAATTACAAAAATGTTTAATGATACAAAATGTCCTTCCCTGAAAGGAAAACCGAAATTATTCTTCATACAGGCTTGCAGAGGTAAGTTCAACTGAGCTAGTACAATTTATATTAAAAATAATGTTGTTTTTATAAAACAAAAAAATGAATATCCTGTTTTGTGAAAATGTCAGATAGGATATACAGTTTCAACATTGGAGAAAAGAGAATATAAGCATTTCAGGTAAGATTATGATACGGTTATAAAATTACCATATTCCAGTATGTAATGCAGATGAATGTTTCCATTTTATTTAAATTAATTAAATACTAGTTTAGACTGTACAAAGATACAACACAAAGGAGATGTAAAGTAAATGTCATGATCTGTAACGACCAACGGTAACATTTTGTTTTTAAATGTCTTTGATCTGAATATCCTCAAAGCTTATGTGGAGAACGATATATTATACTTCCGTGTCTATGTTTAAGGCACAGAAGTAGACCACGGGGTCAACATTTCAATATTGGTTCAGAAATTTCAAGATCCACCTCACGACGGTAACTTCTTTTTCTAATTCTATGAAGGTTTCCATACTCAATATATAAATGTAGTAGCATGATCTAATTTTAGTAATATCTTTCGAAATGACGAATAAATACTATTATTTGTAAACAAATGGTTCATTTTCAACAATGGAAGATAAAAGGGATACGTAAGACATCTAAAATAGCGAAACAACTGATATACTAACTGTTTTATTTTGATTTTTAACTTATCGAACAATTGCTGTTTTGTTCTTATGAACAGCATGATTATTATTCAAAAAAGTATGGGTTTTGAAATGAATAAAAGTAAACATTTTGAATAAAACATCATTCAATTGTTTAAATGCCGCATTTTACAGCATCAGCTACAACGCGAAAACACTCGATTGACCAAACAGATGCAAAAGGTTTACCTAATTCATCGAAAGTTCCACAAGCACAATCTGCCACTACAGGTAAAGACCTAAAAGAAACAAATGAAACACCAACACCAATTAAAGAGACAGTGGAAGAAAATAAACTGTCTGAAAGGTCCCCCAAGCTACTACCATATCCAATCATTGAAACACCATACTTGGAGTGTGAGAAAGACCAACTCGTATTTTATGCAATTCCACCTGGATATTTTGCTTGGAGGAACGAAAGAGAAGGTTCCTGGATGATTTACTATCTTCACGCCCTCGTGATGGCTCACTCTGACACACGCCACCTTAATCTCCTAAGCCTCCTTACCAGGGTTTCGGCCAGAATGTCAGTCAGATCAACATATATTCCCGGCGAATCTAAAATGGAGAAGAAAAAGGCTGTACCGGTAATCGAGCACAAACTGATCAAAGATGTTGTGTTCAGTCCGTATTTGAAGAAGTCATAATCCAATGTGTGTCACATGTATTTCATATGTCCCAGTACCAGTTATTTTATTTATGTAAGGCAGAAATACACATCTGCGTTTCAAATTTTACAATACGAAAATCTTTACTAGTAAATGTACAATAAAATCGAAAGTGGATGTTCATGTGCGTCCATTTTTTTGTAAATTGCATTGCAATTTATATTTACTAACAAATGGTAGAACTACGAAAACTTCCAGAACAACCGAAGGACGAAAGTCGATGTTAGAATTAACATACTACGTTAACAGCCAAGAAGACATGTCCACACATCTACGACGCAGACTACACAGAGGCTATGTCAAAGTGTTTTTTTCTTCGAAATACGTTCGGATTAAAGAAAGAGAAGAACTTTTTCTCACTTCAGATGGAACATTAATTAAACATTCATCATATTGATTCGACAAATAAATGTATTCTGTGAGACTTTATCCTATATGGATAATTTTAACTAACAATGAAAACAAACATGTAGCCAAGTTAACCCTACCTACTGTCCATTTTGTAATTGTGATTCGTTGTATATAAGGGATGATTTCGGAACTTTTTTGATAATCCAACTGCAAAGTTGTGACTTCGTTTTATGTATCCATTTTTGGCATTTCTTTTACTGCTCACGTTAATCATTTATCATCTAAAGAATAATAAAACTTGTTTGAATTGTTTCAATTCTTGTTAAGCATACCTATTTTTATATATAGTATGTATGCACTGTGCTGTTTGTGGAGTTTTGTGCTGTTCTTCTATGTTTCTTGTTTGTGATTTTATGTTATATGTCTTTGGCGAAAATCCGGTGCCACTAAAACGGGTTTATGTTTAAACCTTTTGCTACTGAGCTTGTTTTGTAGCCTTTTGCATAAATATTGTTTCTAATTCATGCCATTAGATGGGCTCTTATTGTACTTTGTATTATATCTTTTAACCATTTGTCTAGTGTTGTATTATATTATTATATTTATATTTGTTTTTAAATGTACTGGACACAAATATACTAGAACCTTTAGAAGAGCTTTGATCACCACATCCTATTTAACACAGTAACTGCACTTTGAGTACAATAAAATATAAAGAAAGTGGTTCAACTTTGATACCCAATATCTAGTAATTTTTTATTTCAATTTTAATCAAGGTTTTTTGTACAAGCTTTCCCGTATTACATATTGGAAACAAAACATTGTTTTAAATAACAAAGTCGTAAACTCGGTAGTGAACAGCTGCAGTCTTAAAATACTTTTAATAAATGAAATATCAATTCCGAAAAATGCAACACTAAAATCAGTGAAATTGAGTTTGTTCATCTGAGAATACGTATTTTATGGTCATATATTTAGTTTGACATGTCGTTATTCAGAAACATACCGAAGCGATACGAAAAGAACGCTTAGCCCAGAAAAGGAAAATGGTGAACGTTTCGGATCGTTCGGTCGTGACCCAATGAAATCACAAGGAAGAATTGGTAAGGAATTGTCGAATATGACATCTGTTATGTCAGAAATGGATTCGTACCTTTAAACAACAAGGATGCAAAGCAGCAACACGGATGCCTATGGCGGCTAGAGCCTAAGCAAACAGATGTCATCAAAACCATATCAACTGATACTTAAAGATACCTACCCCCACAACGAATACCCGATGTTGTCTGAAGTAGCTGGACCGAAATACTACATGGGTCACTTTTTAAAAGCACGATAACAAAAAACAGACACAGAAATCGGAAGTGGATGAGAGCAGACAGGTCGTTTTAAAGACACAAAACATTGAACGCATCCAAACTAAGATGAAGTATGGACAGAACATGAAAGGTCAAAGCTCCGTTCCACTGCATCTATGTAACGATCCGACCTCTTTGTTGTACCAACGCAGTCCCCATCTTAGCACTAGAGATCGAACCTATCTTGAAGCAGATTTAAGAGATCTCCGATCTACAGTATCGCGTTACCCATACGCTCTACATAACACTGTTAAAAACGACGAAAGCGTCCCAAATCCTTTGATCTTCAAAGCATCCACACAAGCATGGGTGAACACATCCTATCCTACAACATTTGGATACGATAGATCTGTGGATATAAACGATAAAGATTTGAAATCTGGTAGAATAAGATCTAACAGCACACCTGAGTGGTTTTCTGACCTTTTCCCAAGACCAAGGGTCGCCGATACTATGAAATTTATGGGACAACCTAAGGCACTTAACCAATCACCAAGCAAGCAAGAATTAATTAATTTTGACGGAAAGAAATGAAAGCTGCGAAAAACAGGAAAAACACTCAAATTAGAATATATTAAACTACATGTACATATTCTGTAACATTCTGTCATAGGGATTCCCGGATTTAACATCATGATTCTAGACTGGTCAATGTTTGTCAACATATTCTGTATCTTCTGTGTATATCTTTGTATTGATATATCAAAATTACGTTAATGACCTTAAAATTTAAGATTACCTAACGGTAGATATGATAGATTGAAACAAAACTCAAATGAAAGCGAGGACGATTGCTCTTTCGGAAGTTATACCTTATATGGTTAAATGTATATTTTTGCTAAATTTCCAGCACATGTATGATTTATATATGTTCAGTAAATATATATCAGATGCTTTCAAAGTTCGCTGTATGTCATTGATGAATATATTAGCCGTGTAATATAATTATCTGTTGTATTCAGAAGTTTGTTATGTTAACATTTAAAACTATTTAAGTGTTGCATTACTCTCATGTATTATATTTTATATTTGTTTATGTTTGTTATGTAAATTGAAGGAGCTCCATCAGGTTTGTACTTATCAAGTGTTTGTCAATGTATAATATTGTTCTTGCAATGGTACAATTCATGTCATCCTTTATATGTTTGTGATGGTATTTCCTAATATTTTGATAAATGTCGCTCACACATTCTATAATTGTGATATTAACACCTTTATATTTTGTGTTGATTTATTACAGTAATTGTAACGTTACGTCTAATTCTGTTCTATCATCATCACAAATAATATTTATATCTACTTAAAAATACAGAATTTTAACGTGTCCTTTTACTTGTCATTTAAATCATCACGCTCTGCAAAATCGCTGCGCTTTTTGTAAAGATTATATTCCATGTGTAATTTATTAAACAAATTTATTGCAAGGGAACGTCCATTATTTGTAAAGCATCAGTCTAGACAGTCTAAAAAAGAAATAGCCGACATGTAACTCTAGTCAGCGAATGTCTGGTTAGCAAGTGATAAACTCGATGAAGTACACAGTTTCTAATATATCATTAATATATTTCAAGTTTGATGAATATAAGGAGAACTTTTAATATCTGAAGTGAAACATGGTCTTATCTAAAGAAATCTAATTCACCGGGTGACCTACATTTTGAAGATAATAAAAATGTAAATATATGTCATATAGCGTTGATAAAGATATTCGAATTTATGACCCAGCGATCTACTGTCTGAGTTGACATAATCCAAAGTCGAGCATAGATTCTTTACATTGATAAATACAGACGTTATAAAACTATTGGGTAGGAATTAACTCTAAAATGTTTATTCAATACCATATCTTATGACCTGCATAAAGCCTAAGCTCGAAGTTGTACTAGTTACAGTGTGAACAAATTCCAAGAAGGTACGGAAGGAATTGTAGCCACTAAGGTGTTAGCACTGAATTTTCTTATATATTCTAGTTACCTGCTTTCGAAATGATATAATCCTTAAACCCTTAAGGCTTAAATAACATTTTTATTGTTCGACTCAGTATTTGTTTTCGCCCAAAATAGTCAATTATTAAACGAACGAACATGTTCATGAGATTTTAAGAATTTAAATGTCATACTGCAATCGATTTGCTGGACCTTTCCTTGCCAGTCCAACCAGTCTGGTCGTTCTTAAAAATCTGTTTAATATGCAGAAGTTTTAACCACTATCCTCACCATTGCTTGGTATCGAATATTCGTTGCAGAAGAGAAGAACACAACGTTTGTTTATTATTTACGTTATAAAAATATTTGGTGTTAGTGCTTAACAGTTGATGTTCAATCATTTTAATTGACCGCTTTTATTTAGCTTTACAATAAAGCTATGATTACTTGAGAAGGCTTCTTCTGCAATTAAAGTAAAGTAAGACAACACTTGTTCACGACACCAAGCGGACATTGATGCCTTGGTCGAGCTGATTGCCTGACCCACACGACTCGAAAAGGAATTGCGTTCACGGAAGTTCCGTATCCACATGTTCGATCGGCCTCTTTTCATTTATAGGGTGTAGGCCTTATCGCCACTATAGGTGTGTTGATTTAATAAGGCCGTGTTGATAAACAATGTTGCTGTGAAACTGCAAGCTCGTCCACTCGGCCGCAAACATAAACGGTGAACCACCAATCGCTAAAACGCTTACCACAAGGAACTTGTTAATCCACATGAACATTCAACATACTTTGTGTTGTTTTTCATTATACTTATTGTGTTTGGTAAAATACATTATAAATAAAACTACAACAACTTCATGATCATTATTCATAATAAATTCTCTAAGATTGTTCATCATGCCACAAGGCAACTCGTGGCAACTGAAGGGCAACTGATGGAAGGCAAGTCAAGTCAACTAAAGGCATCCCGAGACAACTCAAAGTAAGGAAACTCATGGCAACTCATGGCAACTGAATGCAACTGATGGAAGGCAAGTCAAAGAAACTCATGGCAACTCAAGGCAACTCATGGCAACTCAAGGCAACTAATGAAAGGCAAGTCAAGGCAACTAAAGGCATCTTAAGGATAATCAATGTAAGGCAACTCAAGGCAAGGCAACTCAGTGCATCACAATGCATCTCAAGGCAACGCAATGTAAGACAATTCAGTGCAACTTAATGTAAGGAAACTCAAGGCAAGGTAACTCAATGTAAGGCAACTAAAGGCAAGGTAACTCAATGCATCTTAAGCATCTCAATGTAAGGCATCTCAAGGCAACTCAATGTAAGGCAACTTAAGGCAAGGCAACTCAATGCATCTCAAGGCAACGCAATGAAAGGCAAATCAATGCAACTTAATGTAAGGCAACTCAAGGCAAGGCAACTCAATATAAGGCAACTTAAGGAAAGGCAACTCAATGCATCTCAATGCGTATTTAGAGGCAACTCAATGCATCTCTATAAATCTCAATGTAAGGCATCTCAAGGCACCTCAATGTAAGGCAACTTAAGGCAAGGCAACTTAATGCACCTCAATGCAACTCAATTTAAGGTAACTTAAGGCAAGGCAACTCAATGCATCTCAATGCATCTCAATGTAAGGCTTCTAAAGGCAACTCTATGCAAGGCAACTCAAGGCAAGACAACGCAATGCAAGGCAACTCAAGGCAAGGCAACTCAATGTAAGGCAACTTAAGGCAAGGCAACTCAATGCACCTAAATGCATCTCAACGCAACGCAATGTAAGGCAACTCAAGGCAACTCAATGTAAGGCAACTCAAGGCAAGGCAACTCAATGTAAGGCAACTCAAGACAAGTCAATTCAATTCATCTCAATTCATCTCAATGTAAGGCATCTGAAGGCAACTCAATGTAAGGCAACTTAAGGCAAGGCAACTCAATGCATCTCAATGTAAGGCATCTGAAGGCAAATCAATGTAAGGCAACTCAAGGCAAGACAACGCAATGCAAGGCAACTCAAGGCAAGGCAACTCAATGTATCTCAAGGCATCTCAATGCAACTCAAGACTATGCATCTCAAGGCAACTGAAGTCAAGGTAACTCGTGTCGTTCAAGGCAAAGGCAAGAACGATTAACCTTCTTAAAATCTCTTTTTATTTTTTCTAAAGGCAATTTTCCTTTGAAGCATGCACAATAAACATATAGATTTAAACCAACATTTAAAGTAATCTCAATGCAACTCAATTCAACTCAAGGCAAGGCAACTCAAAGCATCTAAAGACAAGGCAACTCAAGGCATCTTAATACATCTCAAGGCATTTCAAGGCATCTCAAGGCAAGGTAAAAACGATTTTTTTACTTAAAATCTCCATGTATAATTTCTTGAAGTAAGTACATGCACAATAATCATAATTGATTTGAAGTGTTTTATTATGAAATTTGGACGTTTCGTTGTGGAAAGACAGATTTTTTATAAGGAAACACCTCAGCAGTATTTTTAAAGAAAGCTGTAGGTCTAAGACGGAGGGGTGTTACACTTCCTGTAATGTTATGCATTTATAGTGGGTTATGTCATTCTTTTATATCACAGATAGGTCATTCAGAATCTTATAAAAAAAACTATAATAAAAAATCAACATATACAGTGTGGTAATCGCAAGTGACTGGTGATGACATTTTCTGTTATTGCGCAAAGAAAAAAATCCATGGATTTAACTTTTCAAATGACTGCAAGTATTCTAATTCTACGTCTTTTGTGTTGAAATATAGCCCATCCCAATAAACGAAATATGCTTTTAGTTACATTGCAAACATGTTCGTAATAATCTCACTGACTTGTAACATAAGCAGATACTTAAATCTGGTTGCACATTAGCCCACTTTCGAACAAACTAATTCTAAACTTGTTTTTGCATTTAAGTAGGTCTTTATTCATTTAGTGATACTAATTTTAATAGTGTACTCTACGTTGACTGCAAAAACGCTGTTTATGAGCATATTAATGGGCTAGACTCTCAGTCTATACCTCCGAATATAATATGTCTTTGTAAACTTATACTCCGTGATATCATATCATATGAATAAATTATTTATCCATCAAATACGAAATTACTTACAGTTAGTTATGCACTGATGTGTTTTAGAAATTAATAAGCCATAATTTACCATCATTTAAATGATCTGATAACAACGGGGTTGAATTTACTCTCAGGGACAAATTTGCCCGCAATCTTGAGGTGATTTACCCCCGTTGGTGTTTATGTCATATAAAAGCAAGAATTGATTTCTCACGGGGGTAATTTAAATTTGGCAGAGTTTGAATGAAACAATTAATAATACAACAAATCAGTGAAAGGAAAATATTACAAATACGACTTAATTTATTGTGTAAAACGTTTTTTGAAATTTCTCGGCAGACTCACCAGGATTAGATGTTTGAAAAACCATGTTCGTCTGATATAACTATGATGTTTTAAAGCTTAACTAAAATGGCATGCTTAACTTTCGAATACATTTAATCAAACGCTATCGCATTTCTAATGCAGGTTGTATTTTGCAGGCATATTCCTTGTTCCGTTTTTGAACAAACGAAAAATGATGATTTGCAGCTTAAATGTTTTCTGACAGTATGACATTTTTCCATTTATTTTTGCAAGACATAATCTGTTTGTCCTAATTAATGCAACATCCTATAGTAAGGTGAATAGGATTGGTATTACATACAGATATTGATATTATACGGTAGAAATATCAGCATCATCATTGTGTCTTATTTCAATTATAACGCAAACTATTTGCATTTAATTAAAACATTAAATGATCTCAATTACAAAATGAAAAAATACCACAGGTGTAAATTTGCCACGTAGTCATGTCAACGCAACAAGTGAAAATTATGATATCACGCACTGCTTTGAAAAAAAAACAATTACTCTTTTTTATCATGCACTGGTTTGAAATTGTGTCCCGCTCTGCTGTCTGTGCACAGTGTCATCGTTCACAAAGCTTGGACAAAATATCAATATCAAAAATATCATTTGTTTCACTTCGTGAACATCAAACGTTCACATTTATATTACTTTTTGCGTTCATCCAATGAAATCAAACTGATATCTCACTATTTATTTACAAATATTACCAGTTTTGTCTTTTTAAAGACAGAGTCTATCTCTTTCGACTTTGTTATTTAACCGTTATATCCATACTGACACTAGCAGACGGCAAACACAATGTAATCTGTTTAACAAATATAAGCTTTACTGCTTTTGATCTTTTTTATAAATGGATAAAACTATTTATAATCCAAAGAGACGGGGTTTCGACAGAAAAGGTATCTTTTCAAGCTAATTTTCTCTGTGTTTGTTTAAACGGTAAATCAATGATCGTATTACCTGTATGAAGATGAATAGAAAAAAAACTACAAAAACGTACTGGCGTGAGACCACAGATATTTTTACTATATGTTTCATATAGACACTAACCTGGCTTTTCACTTTAAAACAGCCCCAATTGAAAAACAAGTAACTGGCTGCTGTAGAACAATCCAAGACACAAAATTTAATCACAAGAAAACATAGGGTTGACCATTGCGTTTTCTCACAAAATTGAGTAGTAATACATGTTCCCGAGGTCAAGACGGAATAAGGCTACAAACAACCAATTTACTTGTTGGGTTCCACAGGCAATGATTTTTCCATTTTTTTCACTGAAAACCATCAGTTTATGCAATACAGTGTCCAATAATGTTAAGCTCCATGCAAAATGGCCACCTGTTTCTTCTCTTTCATTCAACTTTAATAAAATATTGATACTTTAACACAAGCACTTTTTTCTGTTTTCACATCCGGATCTTGGTCAACAGGGGGCAGATAACTGTGGTCTTGAGCCTATTTCAGCAACAATTCTGCAGAAATAGACTTCAAAACTCCTATACTTCAGCTTCAGGCTATATGCAACACTTACTGAAAGTTTGGCAATGATATATTTAACACTAAATGAATGAGACAAGTATTAGCACCAGTGGTATTTTCATAAAAAGCATAAACAGCCATTTCCCTCAAATGGTAAGCCGCAAACCTGTGAATAGTCATTATTTCCTTATGCATTGGAATAATGTGACAAAGTAAAGTTTTCCTTGTAGCTTCCAATGGTGTCTATAGAACAGCACCACAAAAATGGCCTGCCTACTCTTTCAAGAATTTTTTCTAAGGTTTTTCCACCTTATCGGCTTAGCGTTTTATATAAAAAAATGACATAGAGCCACACTGAAATGCTTCAACTTGTCAAAATTCTGCTTATCTGGTCCACATATATACAAAGGTAACAGAACTGTTCAGTTTTACAAAAGAAATGTAGTGATCATGTGTCTAAACAGTCTAAACAACACTTTACGCCAAAATGTTGGCTTCCGGAACAAATGGCGCAACAAAGGAAATGTAAAAAACACACCAAAACTGAAAGATTCATGACAACTGCTATTGTTTTCATGTATGAGGTGGCTACATGATGTAGAAAATGCAGAGAAAGTATTAATATGCCCATTTAAAAAAATAAATACTTTAAGTATCTGTTTTGAAGGCCAGATTTGGCATTAAATTCAGAGAACAGCATTTCACCATTGTCTATAAGTTGCTTATTTACACCTGATTTGCTCTAAATCTCACTCTTTTGAATCATTTACACACAAACAAGTACTACAGAGTTCACTAACATCTTCATTCTTCTAAAATATTGGATTCAGAGCTACATCTCCTGGAATCAGATTGCAGGACTACCGCCGGGGGAAAAGCCGCAGCTAACTGGAGCTTATTGGCACATCATGATCTGCAAGACATAAAAGCAATGTTTTACACTTATAAAACTTATCTGCCACTACTGTTTAAGTTTGAAAAAGGCCTATAAACACTCATTTGAGGCATACACAACCTTTTATGTAGTCATAAATGTGATAAATATGCAGAAAAGCTCATGAATTCAAAGATTTTCAAGACAAATTTTATGAAATATATAGTCTTTTGGACATTTTGCAATCAGTTTTTAACAACTCAAAGGTTAATCTCATCTTATTGAGTACCCAGATGCATTTTGAAAGCATTAAAACCAGACATGCATAGAATTTCTTCTTAATTGGAGACGGTATTCCTTTCTCGGAAATCCTTGCCGAGAGCCGGTATGGGAAACCACACGAGACCAGATTTTGACCAGCACTGGTTCTTGTCCTTGAAAGTTCCCCTGTGGCTACAGCAACCAGGCTGGCTATTGAAATAAACAATACATTAGGATTTTTAAGACATTTATAATGTATTAAGGTTGTTTTTTAATGCATGAAGGGAAAAGGCTCTAATCTTTATGAAAGCGGCACACTTTTTATTTCTTTCGCCTTGAGAAATGTCAAGTTTTTCAATGTATAAACTTAATAAAAAACGAATTAATGAATATATATGAATTATTGATAGCATGAATTAATGAATTAACGAAAGGTGGAATTATTTCTTTAAAATAGGGATCTCATTGTGTTGCTGTGATTGTTGTAGTAGATGTTTTCTTGTCCATAAGCTGAAAATCATATGCACACTCAATAAAACATCATTCTGCATCATATGTGCAGTAAGTTTTGTTTAATTGCTTATAGAATTTGCAATTAATGTAATGTTTGCTTAAAAGAGCAAACAAAATGTGTGAATAGATGCACAATACAGACCAACGACTAATACAAGTCAGCAGTTTCATTAGAAAATGGTATTGTTATTAAAGCCACACCAGAAATGATTGACAAACAACATGAAAGAAATCCATTTAGGAATGGAATAAACAGTATCAATTGGCTTATATGACCAAACTTACTTACTTTATACTTCAGTTTGGATACAATTTTCCATTATATGATCTTGAAGTACTAACAAATTACAGCATGTCGGCATGTTGGCATACACCAAGTACAGCTCGGCCTGGTGGGCAGCTTGGCGGGGGAGGGGGGGGGGGCTGTCTGGCTGGTTCTTCATCAGTTCCTCCAGGATCTGTTTAAAATAATAAGAAAGGAAAATAAATAAATGCACATCACCCACCCGAATATACAATCATTGGCGCCCTTATAGCCTATACAACATACTCAATTAGCACATCTCTGGCATACATCCATAGGACCAACGTGAATATTAGAGTTAACATACAAAGTAAATAGCCATAACGACATGTCCAGACATCTACAACGCAAACGACACAGAGGCTATGACAAGGCTTTGTTGTTCTTTTCGAAATATTTACAAATTATAAAGAGAGAAGAACTTTTTCACACTTCAGATTGCACATTAACTAAACATTTATCATATTGATTCGACACATACATGTATTCACTTTTTATCCGTGAGACTTGATCCTATTTGTGTAATTTTAATTCTTATTCATGATTTTGATGAGCAATGAAAACATAATGGTAGACAAGGTAATCCCTACCAACTGTCCATTTTTAATTGCCATTCGTTCTGTCCATCTTATCTTCATGTGTGTATATTTTGTGCATGGAATGAGATCTTAAACAGGTTTTATATATGAATTTTTATATGTCGAAATTTTACCTTTACCGCTTCAGACTAACTTTGAATAAACTCTAAATGCACTTCTCTGAAAATCAAACTGCAAAGTTGTAACTGCTCTTAATTTATCCATTTTGGTCTTCCCTATTACTGCTTACGTAAACCATTCATTATCTAAAGAATTATCAAATTTGTTTGTAGTGTTTCTATTTGTATAGTGTTGTATTATATATTATGTTATCATTTTTATATTTGTTTTAAAATATACTGCATAAGGTATACTAGAAGAGCTTTGACCGGCCCGTCCTATATAACACAGTAAGTGCAACTTGCGCACAAAACAAATAGAAAGAAAATGTTTAAATTTTGATACTCAATATCTATAAATCCTTAAATTCTTTGCAATTAACTGGATTGGAATACGTCCACTTTTAATTAAGGTTTGTAAAAGCTCATAACAAATATTGGAAAATACCATTGCTTTAAATAACGAAGACGTAAATACTTTTCTTAACGAGTGCAGACTTAAAAGACATTTAATTATTAAAAAAATCGCTTCCGGAAATGTACAAATATGTATGTGATGTGACACTAAAATCATTAAAATGTAAATATGACGTAAATACGTATTTTATGGTTATATACTTAGTTTGCCATGTCGAAAGTTATTCAGAAACATGCCGAGGAGATATGTAAAGAATGCATAGCCCAGAAAAGGAACAGTGGTGACCGTTTGGGATCGTTCGGTCGTGACCCAAAGAAACCACAAGGAAGAATTGAAACGGAATTGTCGAATATGACATCTGTTATGTCAGTAATGGACTCGTACCTTAAAACAGCAAGGATGCAAAGCAGCAACACTGGTGTCTATGGCGTCTGGAGCGTAAGCAAACGGTTGCCATCAAAACCTTATCAACAGATGCTTAAAGTCCCCCCCCCGCAACGAATACACGATGATGTCCGAAGTAGCTGGACCGAAATACTACACGGGACACTTTCTGAAGTACGATTACATAGAACAGCCACAAAAACCGGAGGTGGATGAGAGCAGACCGGCGGTATTTAAGACACAAAACATTGAACGCGTGCAAACTAAGAAGAAATATGGACAGAACATGAAAGGTCAAAGCTCCGTTCCACTTCATCTATGTAACGATCCGACCTCTTTGTTGTACCAGCGCAGTCTCCAGCCTAGCACTAGAGATCGAACACATCTTGAATCAGATTTAAGAGATCTTTGATCCACTGTATCGCGTTTCCCATATGCTCTACATAAAACTGTTAAAAACGACGAAAGCGTCCTCAATCCTTTGAACTGCAACGCAACCACACAGACATGGGTGAACACATCCTATCCTACTGGACATGTTCTTCCGCGAAAACGTTTAGACACAGCAAGCACAGCATCTGGATACGATAGATCTGTGGATTTAAACGATAAAGATTTGAAATCGGGTAGAATAAGATCGAACAGCGCACCTGAGTGGTTTTCTGACCTTTTCCCAACACAAAGGGTCGCCTATACTGTGACATTCATGGGGCAACCTAAAGCACTTAACCAATCGCAACGCAAGCAGGAATTGGAGATTAATTTTGACGGGAAAAAATAAAAGCTGCAACTTAAAACTGCAAGGAAAACAATCACATTTGTATGAATTAAACTACATGAACATATTCTGAAACATTCTGCCAGAGGGATTCCTGGATTTTACGTTAGTACCTATTGTGGTCTTTTTTAAATATGAAATCGATTCTGTTTATTCGAATGTTTCAATTCAAATGCAGTTTACTTGAGCCGTTTAGTTACGCCGATTTTGTAAAAATGATCCCAGATTGATCAGTGTTTGTCAACATGTTCTGTATCATCTGTGTAAATATAAGTATGCGATATCAAAATTACGTGTATGGTCTCAAAATTCAAAAATACATAACGGTTTATATGATATATCAAATCAGAGGAGAGGATGAATTTAATTTTATGTCTAAGTGAACACATAATTTCAGTTAAGACAACGTCCTTCTCAAGGTTATTACAGAGTATTAAATTACGTAAAGTTATAACCTAATATGGTTAAATATATACAGTTGCTTAATTCCCAATATATTGTTGAATAGTTATATTTATCACTTTTTAAATTGTATATATTATAACAAAATCTGTAAAGTTTACGTGTAATTAAATATGTTTTGTTTTGTTCTGTTTGATCATCCTCATTAATTATATTTATACGGTCTTCAAAATACTTAATTTCAACGTGTTCTATTATTTGTAAAGATTATATTCAATGTGTTACTAATAAAACACGTTCATTCAAAGGGAAAATCCATTTATTTGTAGAGCATAAGTCACGTCAGTCAAAAAACGGTATAGCCGACATGTAACTCTGGTCAGCGATAGCAAACGTTGAATTCGATGAAGTACACAGACCATGATTCTAGCATATTATTACCAAGTTTGATGAATTTAAGGTACAACGTGTTTTATCTTAAGTGTAATATGGCCTTTTTAATAGTTCACCAGTTGACCTTCATTTTGATCAAAATGTAAAGGTAAAAAATGTTTCATTTCGCGTTAATAAGGATTTTCGAAAATTTAACCTACTTTGACACAATCCAAAGTAAAACTCGACATAGATTATATACATAAATACTGACATTTGCAAACAATTGGGTAGAAAATAACCTTAGAATGCTAACATGCTTTAATACCATAATATTCCTAGTGACCTGCACATTGCCTATAATCGAAATTGATATAGTTACAGTGTGAACAAATTTCAAAAAAGTACTGAAAAAATTATAGGCCTAGAGGTGTTTACCATGGATTTTCTAATATTTGACCTAGTTACCTGCTTTCGACAGGAAATAACCCTTAAGGCTAAAATAAAATTCTTATTGTTTGACTAGCTATTTTTCATCGCTCAAAATAGTCAATTATTAAAAGAACAAACCTCTTCATGAGATGTTAAGAATTTAAATTTCATACTGCAATCGATTGCTGGACCTTTCCTTGTCAGTCCAACTAGTCTCGTTGTTGTTAAAAACTTGTTTAATATGCAGAAGTTTTAACGACCATCATTACCATTGGTTGGTATCGAACATTCGGTGCAGAGGAGAAGAAACAAAGATGTGTTTTATTATAAACATAGTAAATAATTGGTGTTAATACTGGGCATGATATGTTCATTCATTTAAAATGACCGCTTTTATTTAGCTTCACAATAAAACTATGATTACTTGAGAAGGCTCATTCAGCAGTTCTTACTCCTCCACTATTTTTGTAAAGTAAAAGAAAAAAACTTGTTCACGACACCAAGCGGACAATGATTTTCTGGTGGTCGAGCTGAATGGCTCGGCCATACGTCTCGAGAGGGAGTGGCGTTCACGGAAGTTTCGTATCCACATGTTCGAACGGCCTTTCTTCGTATATTTTCATTAATCATCTTCATCCATGGGAATCTGTCGTGTGACTATAGTCACTTTTGCGTCGGAAAGGTGTTTGGGAATCGAACAAGTGTGCGACTTAAGAATGGAAACTGTTTGTGGACTTGTTTGAACTCGAACAGACAGGTAAAAGGTGGTATTTGAAGACCCACATAATTGAGGTTGGCTTGTTCTTTTGAAAGTTAAATATTATTGATAAGTAAGTTGATTTGAGTTTGAGTATCTAGCTTGCTCAGTTTCTGTAAATTTATTGTATTTTATCACTGTAACTGCAGAAAAAAAATACAGTTGACTATGTATGCTAGGACGGCTGATATGCGCAAAAGAGCATACAGTCGATACCAACAACGACAAAGTATGCCATCATTTTTGCAAAAAGACCTTACATAGGATGATAAGAGCAGTCTGGCTGCATTAAAAACGATAATAGATCTATAAGCAGGTAAAATTGAATGGACACATGCATATTGTATTAACCATATGTTGGATGTTGACATGTGATAATGCACATTTTGATGCGATGTTTATGCAAGAGAATAAAGACATCTTTTCAAACCTTCATTGTCGCGCAACAGACCATAAGTAGCGTACAATTTGGAAGTTTTGTTGTGGCAAGACTGGGTATTTAATGAAGAAACGCCTGGAAAAAAACAACAGTACCTGTTAAAGAAAGGTGTATATCTGGGAGCGGATGCGTGTTACACACCCTATCATGTAACGTATGTTTGGTGGGTTATGTCATTCTTTGTTTACCAGAGTGTGAACATAGTTCGACTCGAGGTAGTTGAAATGCTGTTTTGAGTGGCCTGGAGCTGAGAGGGTGAAATCGGCCTGGTACATTTGGAATTTGCCATGTCAACTAAGACTTGATGATGATATATGTCTGAAAGTCTGACAGGTAGCTGTTGTCTATAAGGGTGTTGGCGAAATGTTAATCGTCGGCCTGGTAACCTTGCAGTCGGTAGAGGACCCATCTTCAATCTAGAGAAATAATAATATTAATAGAAAAAAATGCTGCTGCTACCGCTTCTGCTGCTGCTGTTGTTGCTGCTGCTACTGCTACTACTACTACTACTACTGATAATAATAATAATAATAATAATAATAATAATAATAATAATAATAATAATAATAATAATAAATAATAATAATAATAATAATAATAATAATAATCATAATAATCATAATAATAATGATAAATAAATCGTTGATAAGGTCTAAGGGAAGGGAATTAGACTTGCATTAAACATTTATTCATAATAGAGTTGCTGCCTTTGTTTAAACAGGAACTAGCGCCTATAAAAGATAACTAGCGCCTATAAAAGATAACTAGCGCCTATAAAGATAACTAGCGCCCATAAAAGAAATCGAAAATACTTTAAAATGTTTAAATTGCATCAACGGGAAAGACAAGCTTTTAAAATTGAGTGCTTCTAATGTTCCTGTTGTTAGAATCATACATGTCATTGAATGGTTATGCAAGTAAATTGGTCAATAATGTTTTTTTTTATTTGTTTTATGAATATTTTGTGCGATCGAAATGCATTTTCTGAAGTATTTTAAATTTGGCAAACGCACGTTAGCATTTTCATGAGGCGAACGTACGTAGTCTACCTAAAATGGCAAAAGCACGTAGGCATCTTATATTAAGGAGTTAACATATTCGTCGTTAGCCTTAAAAACTAAAAAAGAGTTCAAGATATTGAAGATATTCATCAGCTTTATTTTTAAATATTCGTTGTATAGAAAATTATATACAATCATGATACGTAACAAACATTGACACGATATTGTGCGGGTGTTGCGGGAAATATGAGTTCACAAACACTGTTAACGTCATCAGATATAAAAAGAAACAAGTAAACAGTGACTTTAAAAATTATCATCAGCTTTTGTTTGTATTCAGATATGAAAAAAGATAGAGGCGGATATTAAATTGGAGTGAAGAACAGCGGATTTGTTGTTACGTTGAGTGTAACCTTAGACCAAACATGGCTAGTGGGGAAAACGAAAGTTTAAATCTGTTTTTTTTTTCAAACACATGATGATTCTAAACCAACAAGAGATGAAAACATCTGGAGTTTAGCAGATGAACAGAGAAACATGTCCTTTTCGCCTTTTGATTCAGAACAACATGGATCGTTGGGCGATCATAAGGCTTCAACAGGAGATGTGCGTGAAAATAATCATGAAGAATCTACTCCTGGAGGAATGCACGCTTCTAAAACGGTTCCTTGTAATCTTGACGATACAGGTGAAATATTTACAGCAGGTGAACCAAATGACGAGGCAGCTGATGAAAATGCGTACAAATTCAATCATCATACGCGAGGCCATGCCATCATAGTTGTAAATGACACGTTTAAGAATTATGATTTCAGGGAAGGAGCAAAGTGCGACCTCGGAAATATGAGGGAAATAGTTAAAAAATTAGGGTTCAAATGGCAAAATCAACTGTTTTACAGAAATGTTACACACAAACAGATAAATATGGTTCTAAAAGATGCAACTCGTGCAGATCATACAAACTGCGACGGTTTTTTATTCATGATAAGTACACATGGCGAAGTAAAAGAAAATCCAAAAGAAAAAGGAAAGAAGGATCATGCACTTATTTGCTCAGATGACAGATTTATTTACACAAGTGAAATTACAAAAATGTTTAATGATATAGAATGTCCTTCCCTGAAAGGAAAACCGAAATTATTCTTCATACAGGCTTGCAGAGGTTAGTTCAACTGAGCTAGTACAACAAAGATAATGTTCCTAAATATTCATTATTTTAAAAAGGAACATCTTGTTTTGTAAATAATACAGATAAGCTTGAGAATAGTAAATTTTAGTATCTCAGATCACTATCCCGGAAGGTATTAAATCAAGATACTGTTGGAAAATTGCCATGTTCCAGTATTTGATGCAGAAGAACGTTACAAACGTTTCGATGATAACTCAACAAAACCATATAAGGATAGTTTGGACTTCACAAAGATAGAACACACATGAGGTGTAAAGTAAATGTAATAATCTGTAACGACCAATGTTTACATTTTTGTTTTGAAATGTTTTTGATCTTAATATCCTTTACTTCCGCGTTTGTGTTTTAAGGCAAAGAAGTAGACGAAGGGGTCAAAATTTCGATATTGGGTCAAGAATCCCAAGATCCACCTCATGACGGTAACTTTTTATCATTATTTGAGGGTGTCCATACTCAATATATAAATTGATGGAGTAGGATGATCTAATTTCAATACTATCTTTTGAAATGACGAATAAATACTATCATTTGTAAAACAATGGTTTATTTTCAACAATGGAAGATAAAAGGGATTACATTAGACAACTTAAATAGCTATACAACTGATATACTAATTGCTATAGATAATTGAGAAATTTGATATTCGCGTTTCTATAAATGAATATTGATCTAACCTTTTCATTATCATTTTGGGGAATATTTACAAATTAATCAGTTGTTTGGTTTTTTATACTTGATAAGATAACTCTATAATAGCAAACTTAGTGAACAATTGATATTTTGATCTCATGAACAGCATGATAAGTATTCAAAAGATTTTGTATTTTGAAAGAAATGTAAAGTATACATTTGATAAAACAACAACATTCAACTCTTTAAATGCCGCATTTTACAGCATCATCGACTATGCGACAACACTCGCTTGACCAACCAGATGCAAAAGGTGAACACAATTTATCGAAAAGTTCACCATCACAAGGTGCCACTACAGGTAAAGACCAAAAAGAAACAAATGAAACACCAACACCAGTTGAAGGAAATAAACTGTCTGAGAGGTCTCCCAAGCTACTACCATATCCGATCATTGAAACACCATCCTTGGAGTGTGAGAACGACCAACTCGTATTTTATGCAATTCCACCTGGATATTTTGCTTGGAGGAACGAAGGAGAAGGTTCCTGGATGATTTACTATCTTCACGCTGTTGTGATGGCTCACTCTGACAAACGTAAGCTAAACCTCATAAGCCTCCTCACCAAGGTTTCGGCCAGAATGTCAGTCAGGTCAACATACATTCCCGGCGAATTTAAGATGGATAAGAAAAAGGCTGTGCCAGTTATCGAGCATAAACTGATGAAAGATGTTATGTTCAGTCCGTATTGAAGGAGTCATAATCAAACCTGTGTCACATTTATTTCATATGTACTAGTACCAGTTATTTTAATAATGAAGAAATAGACAATTGCGTAACAAACTTCACTATAAGGAAATATTTACTCCTGAATGTACAATAACATAAATTGGATATTAAAGTTAACATACAACGTAAACAACCATGAAGACATGTCTAGAGATATAGTGGATCTAAGAGTAAATATACAACATAAACAGCCTTGAAGTCATGTCTAGGCATCTACGACGCGAACGACATAGAGGCTTTGTAAAAGCTTTGTTTTTCTCTTCAAAATACTTACGAAGTAAATAGAGAGCAGAACTTTTTCTCGCCAGATGGCTCATCAATTAAACATTTATCATATTGGTTTGACAAAATAATAAATGTCTGCGATTATTATTATGTGAGACGTTACCCTATTTGTGTAATTTAATTGTTATTTATGATTATAATTAACAATGAAAACAAAATTGTAGCAAAGTTAATCCCAACCTACTGTCCAGTTTGTAAATGTCATTCGGTCTGTCAATGTTGTCATCATGTATGTATGCTGTACGTAAGGGATGATTTCTAAACTTTTCATATTTCATATATTATCTAAATAATTATTAAAGTTGCACTCTGATTCAAATCAATAATACACATGTATTACAAACATTATTGTGACTGATAAACCTTTAACTACTAACTAATTAATACATTTGTGGAAACTATTAAATTCTGATAATAAGATTGTTACTGTGTCTTTAATAACTGAAAACGCAAAAATATTAAATGATTGGTGAATGCTAAAAGATTTAATGTGATCTACTTTCGTTTCATAAGGTAGAACGTATGTGTTTTATGCACATTTCTTTCAAATTAAACTCCATATCCTTAATAAAAAACTATTGTTTTTGACATGTATTCATCCTTTTTGGTATATCAAAACAATTGTATTAATTGTATTCATTGTGGTTAATCTTATTTGGAAGTAAGATTGCATCTTTAAATCTGTTTGTATTGTTTCTTATTCATGCCATTATATGGGCTCTAAATGTACTTTGTATTATGTCTTTTAAACATTTGTCTAGAGTTGTATTTTATTATTATATTTATATTTGTTTTAAAAGAAACTGGACACAAATATGCTAGAAACTTAAGAAGTACTTCGATTGGCCCCTTCTACAAAATGATTGAAAAAAGTAGTTGCAATTTTAGTACAAAGTGATCCAACTTTGATTCTCAATATCTAGCAATTCTGCATTTCTTTGCAGTTAAGTTAATTGGAAAACGTCCAATTTTAATCAAGGTTTTTTGTTCAAGCTTTCTCTTAATAAATATTGGAAAAAGACCATTGCTTTAAACTACGAAGGCGTACTTTTGTAAACGGCTACTGTCTTAAAACACTTTTAATTTTTGAAATATCGATTCCAAAATATCTGGGAAGAAGTGAAAGCTGCAACTTTAAACTGCAAGGAAAAAAACAAACAAATTTGTAGATATTAAACAACATGTATACATTCTGAAACATTCTGTCAGAGGAATTCCTGGAGTTTACATTAGGTAATTTTACATGAGTACCTATTGTGGTCTTTGATAAATATGAAATCCATACTGTTTTATTCGAATATAAATGTATTAAATGCAGTTTACTTGAGTCTTTTCTTCGCGACGACTTTGTAAAAATGATCCCAATTAATCAGTGTTTGTCAGCATACTATGTATGATCTATGCAAATATTAGTATGCGATATAAAAATTACGTGTATGGTATTATTACGTATTACCTTATATGGTTAAATATATACAGTTGTTTAATTGTTAAATTTATAACTTTATAAATTGTTAATATATAACAAAATCTGTAAAGATTACCTGTAATTAAATATGTTTTGTTTTGTTCTGTTTTATCATCCTCATTAATAATATTTATACGTTCTTCCAAAAATACAGAATTCAACGTGTTTTATTTTTTGTAAAGATTATATTCAATGTGTTACTTATTAAACACATTTATTCACAGGGAAAGTTCATTAGCTTGTAGAGCATAAGTCATGTCAGTCAAAAAACGAAATAGCCGACATGTAACTCTGATCATCGATCATAGTAATCGATGAATTCGATGAAGTACACAGAACATGTTTCTAGCATATCATTACCAAGTTTGATGAATGTACGGTACATCGTTTTGTATCTCAAGTGTAACATGGCTTTTTTGATAGTTAACCAGGTGACTTACACTTTGAATAAAACAAAATTTATTTCGCGTTAATAAGGATTTTTGAATTGTTTATATCTTTTCTGAGTTGACACAATCCAAAGTTAAACATGATATAGATTCTATACATACAATCTGGCATTTGCAAATAATTGGAATGAAAATAACTTTAGAATGTAAAACTGCTTTAATACCATACTATTCCTATTGACTTACACATTGCCTATACTCGAAATTGATCTAGTTACAGTGTGAACAAATTCCAAAATGGAAGGGAAGAAATTGTAGCCACTAAGCTGTTAACAATGAATGTTTTAATATTTGACATAGTTACATCCTTTCGACAGTATATGACCTTTAAGGCTAAGATAAAATTCTTTTTGTTTGGCTCAGTATTTGTTTTCGCTCAAAGCAGTCAATTATAAAAAGAACCAACTTCTTAATGAGATGTTAAACATTTAAATGTCATACTGCAATCGATTTGCTGGACCTTTCCTTGCCAGTCCAACCAATATCGTTGTTGTTAAAAACCTGTTTAATATGCAGAAGTTTTAACTACCATCATTACCATTGGTTGTTACCAGATATTCGGTGCATAGGAGAAGAAAAAAGATTATTAAATAAATTATAAAAAAATAAATAAGTAATAAATATACTTTACGTTTAACTTAACTGTTCATTCATTTGAATTTACCGCTTTTATTTAGCTTCGCATAAACCTATGAGAAGGTTTAATCCGGAATTCGTACTCCTCCACTAGTTTTGAAAAGTAAAATAAAAACTAGTTTACAATACCAAACGGACTTCGATTTCTTGATCGAGCTAAATGTCTCGGCCATACGTCTCGAGAGGGAGTGGCGTTCACGGAAGTTCTGTATCCACATGTTCAAACGGCCTCTCTTGATTTTTAGGGTGTACGCCTTATCGCCACTATGGGTGTGGTGATTTTAAAAGGCCGTGTTGATAAACAATGCTGCTAACAGACTGCAAAGCGTGAACAAGACCCGTTGATCTGGTCGTTCTCTCTGCCGCGAACATAAACAGTGAACCACAAATCGATACTATACTTACCACAAGGAACTAGTTAATCTACATGAACATTTAACATAGTTTCTGTTTCTTTTCGCTATATCTAAAGTTTTGGGCAAAATACAGTATAAATATAAGTAGAACAAATTCATGTCCATCATTAAAAATGTATTCTACTGAAAGGAACATCATGCCTCGAGACATCTCAAGGCAACTCAAGGCAATGTAACTCAAGGCGACTCAATGAAGCTCAAGGTAAAAGTCAAGGCAAGACATCTCAAGTCATCACAAGTCAAATCAAGGCATCTCAAGGCAACTCAGGGCGTCTCAAGGCATCTCAATGCAACTCAGGGCGTCTCAAGGCATCTCAAGATAAGGCAACTCAAGGCATCTCAAGGCGTCTCAAGGCATCTTAAGATAAGGCAACTCAAGGCATCTCAAGATAAGGCAACTCAAGGCAACTCATGGCGACTCAATGCATCTCAATGTAACTCAAGGCGTCTCGAGGCATCTCAAGGTAACTCTGGGCGTCTCAATGCATCTCCAGGTAAATCAGGGGTCTTAAGGTATCTCAATGCAATTCTGGGCGTCTCAAGGCATCACAAGGTAACTCAGGGCGTCTCAAGGCATTTCAAGGCAACTCTGGGCGTCTTAAGGCATGTCAAGGCAACTCTTGGTGTCGGGTGTCCCAAGTTATCTCAAGGTAATTCAGAGCGTTTCAAGGCATCTAAAAGTAACTTAGGGCGTCTCAATGCATCTGAAGATAACTCAGGGCGTATCAAGGCATCTCAAGGTGAGACAACTCAAGGCAATTCAAGGCGTCTCAAGTCATCTCAAGCCAACTTAGTGCGGCTCAATGCAAGGCAAGGTAAAAAGTCAAGACAAGACATCTCAAGTCATCTCAAGTCAAATCAAGGCATCTCAAGGCAACCTGGGCTTCTCAAGGCATCTCAAGGCATTTCAGGGCGTCTCAAGGCATCTCAAGATAAGGCAACTCATGGCGTCTCGAGGCATCTCATTGTAACTCAGGGCGTTTTAAGGCATCTCAAGGTAACTCTGGGCGTCTTAAGGAATCTCAAGGTAACTCAGGGTGTCTCAAGGTACCTCAAGGCATTTTTGGGCATCTCAAGGCATCTCAAGGTAACTCAGGGCGTCTCAATGCATCTGAAGGCAACTCTGGGCGTCTCAAGACATGTCAAGGCAACTCTGGGTGCCTCAAGGCATCTCAAGGTATTTCAGAGCATCTCAAGGCATCTCAAGGCATTTCAGGGTGTCTCAAGGCATCTCAAGATAAGGCAACTCAAGGCCTCTCAAGGCATCTCAAGGCAACTTAGGGCGTCTAAAGGCATCTCATTGTAACTCAGGGCGTCTTAAGGCATCTCAATGTAACTCAGGGCGTCTCAAGCCAACTAAGGGCGTCTCAATGCAACTCAAGGTAACTCAGGGTGTCTCAAGGTACCTCAAGGTAAGGCAACTCAAGGCGTCTCAAGGCATCTCAAGGCAACTCAAGGTAACTCAGGGCGTCTCAATGCATCTTAAGCCAACTAAGGGCGTCTCAATGCAACTCAAGGTAACTCAGGGCGTCTCAAGGCATCTTTAGCCAACTAAGGGCGTCTCAATGCAACTCAAGGTAACTCAGGGCGTCTCAAGGCATCTTAAGCCAACTAAGGGCGTCTCAATGCAACTCAAGGTAACTCAGGGCGTCTCAAGGCATCTTAAGCCAACTAAGGGCGTCTCAATGCAACTCAAGGTAACTCAGGGCGTCTCAAGGCATCTTAAGGTAAGGCAACTTAAGGCGTCTCAAGGCATCTCAAGGCAACTTAGGGCGTCTAAAGGCATCTCATTGTAACTCAGGGCGTCTCAAGGCATCTTAAGCCAACTAAGGGCGTCTCAATGCAACTCAAGGTAACTCAGGGCGTCTCAAGGCATCTTAAGCCAACTAAGGACGTCTCAATGCAACTCAAGGTAACTCAGGGCGTCTCAAGGCATCTTAAGCCAACTAAGGGCGTCTCAATGCAACTCAAGGTAACTCAGGGCGTCTCAAGGCATCTTTAGCCAACTAAGGGCGTCTCAATGCAACTCAAGGTAACTCAGGGCGTCTCAAGGCATCTCAAGCCAACTAAGGGCGTCTCAATGCAACTCAAGGTAACTCAGGGCGTCTCAAGGCATCTTAAGTTAAGGCAGCTCAAGGCGTCTCAAGGCATCTCAAGGCAACTTAGGGCATCTAAAGGCATGTCAAGGAAACTCTGGGTGTCTCAAGGCATCTCAAGGTAATTCAGAGCGTCTCAAAGCATCTCAAAGTAACTTAGGGCAATCTCAATGCATCAGAAGGTAACTCAGGACTTATCAAGGCATCTCAAGGTAAGGCAACTCAAGGCAACTCAAGTCGCCTCAAGTCATCTCAAGCCAACTTAGTGCGACTCAATGCAGGTCAAGGCTAAAAGTCAAGGCAAGACAACTAAGTCATCTCAAGTCAACTTAAGGCATCTCAAGGCAACTCAGGGCGTCTCAAGGCATCTCAAGGCATTTCAGGGCGTCTCAAGGCATCTCAAGATAAGGCAACTCAAGACAACTTTTGGCGTCTCAAGGCATCTCATTGTAACTCAGGGCGTCTTAAGGCATCTCAATGTAACTCTGGGCGTCTCAAGGCATCTCAAGGTAACTCATGGCGTCTCAAGGTACCTCAAGGCAATTTTGGGCATCTCAAGGCATCTAAAGGTAACCCAGGGGGTCTCAAGTCATCTGAAGGCAACTCTGGGGGTCTCAATGCATGTCAAGGCAACTCTGGGTGTCTCAAGGCATCTCAAGGTATTTCAGAGCGTCTCAAGGCAACTCAAGGCAACTCAATGCGTCTCAAGGCATCTGAAGCCAATTTAGATCGTCTCAAGGCAACTCAATGTAAATCAGGGAGTCTCAAGGCATCTTAAGGTAACTCAGGGCGTCTCAATGCATCTCAAGGTAAGGCAACCCAAGGCGTCTCAAGGCATCTCAAGGCAACATAGGGCGTCTAAAGGCATGTCAAGGAAATTCTGGGTGTCTAAAGGCATCTCAAGGTATTTTAGAGCGTCTAAAGGCATCTCAAGATAACTAAAGGCGTCTAAATGCATTTGAAAGTATCTCAGGGCGTATCAAGGCATCTCAAGGTAAGGCAACCCAAGACGTCTCAAGGCATCTCAAGGCAACTTCGGGCGTCTAAAGGCAACTCAAGGTAAATAAGCATGATTGATTTGAAGTGTTTCATTACTTTAAATGCCACTAAAATATTTCTTTTTTCTTACATAAGTGTTATTGAACAGTGATTAAAATCGAGGACCAGTCTTCAACTTTGAAAAGTTATCTGTTTACAGCCTTACGTTTATATATCACTTTGTAATAAACAACTTCTCTGGATTTCCTGGCCCTACCAGTACAAAAGGTTACCAAAAATGTAATACTTATACTAATACTAATATTATAATGATAGTAATAATGATAATAATAGTAACAACAATAATAATAGTAATAATTTCTCTTTTGATAAATATAATAATAAAAATAATATTGATAATTAAATTATTTATCAGGTCTAAGGGAAGTCAAGCAGATTGCATTTAAAGTTTATTCATGATAGAGTTGCTGCCTTTGTTTAAACAGGAACTAAATCTTAAAAAAAAATATATGCGCCTTTAAAATAACCGAAATACGTAATTATGTTTTAATTGCGTCAACGTAGTTAAGAGAAAAACAAACACTTTAACTTAAGTGCTACCAAGATTCCTATTTTAGAAACATAAATTTATTGAATGGCTATGCAAATAAAACCAAAACGCCAATTCAATGTCTTTCTTTAAGTTAAAAACGTTTTGCACACATTACTCTTATGTACGACAGGGTTATAATATACTATTCTAAAACTTATTTTAAAAATAATCTTGTGTGTATCGTAATTTATTTAATAGTTGTTCATTCGGGGAAATGTATCTTTGAAATAAATCGCATTCCGCGCTGCCTTCTTTAAAAGAAATATGCATGAGAATCATTTTATTTCATGCATACCGGTGAAAGAGTGAAAAATATAAGTGATTAATAACTTGATCATTTCACTCTGGCTCGTGTGAAATGATAACCCTTGCTCATTCCACTCTGTACAGACAACTCGGGACTATTTTTTTCTATTTTTTTATAAGATTTGTTTCCCTTGACTTTGAAAAAAATACATGTATGTCACAAATACATGTTTGTTGTCGTCTGTAGTGCAGTAATATACTCATTGACCGAATCGTATCTAATTGTCATAATCAAATTATGCAATAGTTTTAATAAAACAAACATCTTTTGCGATTGATTATAACTATTAAAAAAGAACAAGCTTACCAATTTATGTATGAACTATTTCATGGAACATACTGTTACAATTAACCCGCTTGGCAGGTATCGGTTGAATATATACTTGGCCACATGTGCTAGTAATAGAGTTGATAGATCATTTCTTCCTACAAACTCTAACCGCGTACATGTATGCACAAGCATTTTGAATTTGACCAATTTCCAGTTTACATTCATCAGTTCAACAATTCATTTTTATTTTTAAAAACTTTCAAAGTCTGCGCTGCATCCCTCTCAAAAGCATCTTCGGGCACATCCTCGACATTTCCTCGGGGGACTTCGTATACACACGGGAACGTGACATTCAACTTTAATAGATTTGAAACTAATTCGCTGTCTCAACAACAAAACATCATTCAGCTGCACAGCATGAATTCACCCCGAATACATACCGTAAGATCCATAGTCTGAGAGCGACAGTGACTAGATAAACACTACGAAAAACACTAAACACAGACTTCCGTTGCTTTTACGAATACCCACTTGTATAAGTCAATCTTTGTTAATTTAAATATGTTGAAATTGTTTTTGAATGTACAAAAATGTCACATGCTCAAGTTTCATTGAATTGTATTTCTACGCGATATTTTTTTTTTAAATTCCGAAATGCTTTTGTTTAAATACTTGTTTTGTGCCTCAATAAATGTTAAAAATGATAGGTTTCGTTGATGAAATTAGGGTTTTATCTAAAAATAATTTCAATTCAAACAACCATTTCCATAGATGTGGAACTTTTTTTAATAGACGGACTGCTCGCGCGAAGAGGAGGTAACTTTGACATAGCTATTGGGCCGCAGTTACTTCCTTTCGCAAAGAGGCCACAGAAATTTACTCAAGCGCGGAAATATATTGAAAAATCACGATATAATTTTATGCTTGAAATAAAAAGAAAATTTGTTGAAATCAGTGTAAGATCGTTTTTAATTTCACTCGTACGTCATTTCGCCACTAAAATACGATCTTACACTGAATTCAACAAATATCCTCTATATATTGCAGTGGTATCTAATAAACGAGGCACACACATATAATAGCGAGCTTCAGGTGCATTACTGGCGTAGTAACTGAAATAAATAATGAAAAACATGTACAACTTTTCGAATAATTTATCAACAATATAAGAAGAGAGGAATCGGTGTGTAAAATATTGTCTTACCTAACCTATGAAAAGTTATTGAAATATTAATTTTAAAAACTTAAGAAAAAAAAAGATTTTATATTTAAAGATTAAAATTATATTCGGGGGCTTTCCTGCGATTTAGAATGCCCGGGTCAAAACAGCAATTCCGACGAAGCGCGCTTCGATATTTTTTTTCAGGTTATTATCATTCACCATATGTACGAATACACATAAAGTGGGATCAAATATATGCAAAAAAATGATTCAACGGCAAACAATCATATATTTCATTATTCTGTGTAATATACATACAATACCAAAAAAGATATAGCAATAAATCTCCCCGGTTAGGTAATTTATCACAGAGAATAAACGAATGTAATGTGGTGCAGCAGTGATATGGATATTTCAAACAAAAGTGTTAATAAAAGTATGTATAATACAAGTCACATTAAAAGCATTGGTTCAAAATTGAGTGGGATAAAATTAAATTTCAATGCATGAATAATACTTTACAGCTTTTTGTATATTCAGAGATTTAAAAATCACAGATCTTTTGACGTGGATTTTATTAACAAGTATGCCTCTTTCTATGAGCACTTCATCGATTCCTTTCAAACAAGCATTCGAACATGTTATATTTATGCGAATGTTTGAGAATATCGTGAGTCTGCATATATGAATCACCTCGCGATAGATTTTTCCTTATTTTGTTCATAACGGCCTTATTGTAATCTATTGGGACCCTTAACACGAGTTTTTGTTTTGTCAAGTTTGTGGCATCGTTCTAGCAAAAATTACCGTGTCAAAATCACACTTTCAAAAATATAAAATAACCCAACTAGGGTGACTTTAACAAATCCTCCAAATTGTCCAAAACAAGGTTTAAACATGAACAACCCATTTCAACAGTCTAACGCAGTACTTGTTAACTTTCAAGAAATAAACGTTTACCGAAATGAACTGTATGTGGTTTACAGTTTGACTGTAATGAATCTGTTTGCTCACTGAATATGTATTCAAAAGGCGTAAACAAAACAACCTCAACTTCCTAAGGACAATTCAGGCCGTCCTAGTCGGGGTTGCGCTCAATTTATTGTTCTATTTAGGCGTCTCTGATAAACCTGCGGAGGGGAACGGAAAAAGTTATTTAGAGACTACAACTCTTTACCTCGCATTAGGTTTGGCCACCAACGAACAATGTTGAAAAAGAATTTGGCTATTAACAAAAGGTATTGAAAAGGATTCAAAGTTCAAACTATTTTTTTAATTAATAGCTTTCAAGTCTTAAACAGCCTCTCCATGCTCACAATACAAGGAATTATTTTCCCCTAAGTTACGGCTTCATTCACCCGACGCTGAAGAAACGGGAAAGAGACGGACTAAGCTCCACGCGGACGTTTGGGGTACTAACGCCACCACATAAGCATTGAGACCCAAGCTCTTATCCAGACCACGCAGTTTTCCAAACATTACTCATTCTTGAAAACTTGCTGTTCTTGAATTTGACCACAGCAGAATTAAAACTGGATATTGTTGATGAGAAACACAGTATTGTAGAATATAAATGTGTTCACTTTGAGGCCCGTCGACGATAATCAAATATATACATATGCGGCTAACAAGAAGCGCCTGGTGAAAACTGTGCAGATGTTGTCTTAGACAAACATTGAATCTAATCGAAGGTGCCGTCAGTGTTGTATCTTCCTATCGGGTTGGAAAAATCAATTCAACAAGGCCCTAGACAGCTCAATAGACTCACCACTGTTTCCTTTTTCGCACCCAGGTGAATTTAAGAACATCATCCTGAAAAACTCCTACAAGTTGAAGGGGTCCAATGTCTAAATAGAGAGTACCGAGAAAGCGTTGATGCGTGAAAATTCCTCTGGCAGGAACTTAAAGAAAAACGGGACAAATTCGGAACAAACCATATGAATTAAGTTGTCAGCCGCACTTATAGCCAATGACCTAAATAGAATTTGCAATTCATTACGGACATCCACTTGTTTTGGATGATTACGCATAATTTTCATCTATTTTTGTTCTGACTAAGAATATAACTTGACATTTAATTGGCCGCCATTTTAGCGCACAGACTTGACCATGCTGAATTCATGCATCTAGCGTTCGATGTTGGTTTATTGACGCATGTTAAATTATGCAGTGAAAAGTTTCAGTATCAAGGAACCAAATGCGATTAAAAGTAGTTCTTGTATAGAATGGCAAAAACAGTATTCGTTAGTTTAATTGAACTATTTAGCAACAGTTTTGACTAAAAAGCACTGTTTCCAACAACAAAGAAACTCACTCCATGGGATTATTTTAATTTTCAGTAATTTTGAGTTCGTGCAATTCTCAAAATAATATCTCCTGAGTAAACATCAAAACACTATAACGCAATATGTCAACGTGTTTTGAAAGGCAAAAACTACAACTGAGTAGGCAGAGCTTGAAAAGCCCGTTTATTGTTGAAAGTCTATTGTTATAAGCGTTTTACTAAGAATAGGCATAAAGCCGTTTCATTGGTTGAAAATATAAGTTAATTTCTCCGAGGATGAACAAATCATTGTTGAAAGTGTAGAATATTCTGAAGAAAGAATAAATGGAGAAAACACGAAAATGCGTGCAGTGAAAAATTAAGTGAAATTAATCACCTAAAGGATCAGAAGAACATATTCTGTCATGGCGTTCAAATTTATGATTTATGTTTTTTTATTATTTGGTAATCCACTTGCATTATAAAACCATGGCAACAATCATCGGAAATGAAAGTGTTGGAATAATTAAAACAAAATTGACAAACGTTTCTACGCTATTTGATTCGGAATTCCATATTACGCCAAGTATGCTACCAGCAATATTATTCTCTTACTTGTTGGGAATATGGACCATAGGAATTCACGGAATACTTATGTTAGTCTTCATTTTCAATCGGCATAAGCCATGGATAAAAAAATCGAAAGAAATTATTAGCCTCGTTCTCACAGATTTTCTGTCCGGATGCGGATTTCTTGCACTTATATTGACACAGACTACGCAATCTTTGAGCTACTACTCGTGTATTCTTCCAACGGGCTTTTATATGGTGACACAACTTTCAACGTCGTTTCATATCCTCCGATTTTGCATTTATCGACTGGTGTCTGCCGTTAAAACGGGACGAATTCAACCAGAAAGCACGAAGTCCACTATCATTCAATATTATGGAATATTAATTTTATCAATTCTTATAACATCTTGTAATTTTGTATGGCTAAGGAGGAAAGACTCGTATGAATTATGCATTCTTGGCGAACTTGCTGGTCCAGAAATACGTCGGGCGTGTATTTTTATGTTGTGTACCATAGGGACACCCTGTGTTTTAACAACAGCTAATTATCTTATGCTCATTTGTATTATTAAACGCAAAACAAAAGAGATCCATCTTCAGCCGTATAACTCTAATGGAAGATCACGGTTACCGGAGAACCAGCCGCATAGCTCTAACGGGAAAACAATGTTACTGGAAGTCCAGCCGAATAACTCTAACGGGAAATCAAGGATATCAGAAAACCAGCCGTATAACCCTAACGTGAGTTCAAGGATACCGGTCAACCAGCCACACAACTCCAACGGGAGTTCAAGTATATCGGTCGACCAGCTGCATAATTCTAACGGGAGTTCAATGATATCGGTTAACCAGCCGCATAACTCCAACGGGAGTTCAAGGATACCGGTCAACAAGCCGCATAACTCCAATGGGAGTTTAAGGATATTGGTAAACATGTCGCATAACTCTAACGGGAATTCAAGAATATCGATCAACCAGCCGCATAACTCTAACGGGAGTTCAAGTATATCGGTAAACGAGCCGCATTCCTCTAACGGACGAACAATGATACATAAAAACCAACCGCATGAATCTAACAAAAGTTCAAGGATATCGGTCAACCAGCTGCATAACTTTAACGACAGTTCAAGGATATCGGTCAACCAGCCGCATAACTCTAACCGCAGTTCAAGGATATCGGTCCACCAGCCAAATAACTCCATCGGCAGTTTAAGGATATCGGACAACCAGCAGCATTTCTCTAACGGGAGGTCAAGGATATCGGTCAGCCATCCGCATAACTCTAACGGGAGTATAAGAATACCGGTCAACCAGCTATATAATTGTATCAGGAGTTCAAGGTCACCGAAAAACCAGCCAAATAACTCTAACACGAGTTTAAGGATATCGGAAAACCTGCTGCATAACTCTTATGGGAGAACACGAATAAACTTTGGAATTTTTAAAACGGATACTAGCAGTGCCCTAAATGGAAACCGCCAAGCTGGAAGACCGATTGGAAAAAACCCTATCCAGCGAGTTGAAAGTAACGTTTTTGTCAGTCTTACGATGAGAAAATATTTTAAGAAAATTCTGTCAGTTATTGGACTAACCCTTCTTCTCAACAACATAGCAGTGTTGCCATATTGTGCCACCTTGCTCTACCATATAATGCAGGAAAGACAGGCGACAGCGCCTGCTTATATTTGGGGAGCCGCGGCAATTTTGCTGCAGATGAACAGTGCTTTGAGTCCATTTATTTACTGTCTGAAAGTAAAACCCATAAATGTGGCACTTAGATTAATGTTTACTTGTCAGGAATGATACATATTACGTGTATATTGTGCGATGTATTGGGACAATATGTCATTATGTGTTAAAGAGTTTAAACACACTTGATAACGCTTGAAACTCCCAATAAGTACTGCTTAGTTGATAGTGTATCAATATCATTATCTTATATAAATTGCTCTTTTGTTATTACTCATGTGTTCGGCACGATCTTGGTACAGGACCACACTAGGACAAAAACAATCTTTGACAGCCAATAAATGTGGTAAACATGTGTTTAACTGAACCTTCCGAGGCGGTTATTTAATCAATTATTGATGAAGCTACTTTGATGCATGTGAGTTGTTTTTGCACTGTTTGTAGGTTTTGTGTCTCTTGTTTAGTGGCTTTTGGACCACAGCTCTGTGCACCTTAACGGAGTTATACTTATATTTTTGACGGCTTGGCTTGTCCTAGATTTTAAATTGTATGTTTTATGTCTCCCGTTCAGCCTATCCTCGTGCCACAACACAGGGCTGAATATATCTTTTGACGGCTGTGCTTTTCCTTGTAGTTTCCGTTGTATTAGTATTACTATGTATTTAAAATTGTTTATTTTAAGCGTTATTCATAATGTAGAAGGGGCCTTCGATGTTATATTCATTCATTATTAATCGGGGTAACGATTTTAGACCAATCAAAATCGAGATCTTTGAAGTGTCTGAAGCAAGGCACGCTTCCGGACAATGCAGTCAGATAGACGTTGAAGTAAATAATACAAAAACGAAAAAATGAGATTTTCGATACTTTAATCGTGAACGCAGTTGTAATATCGTTGGTTCGAATCTCACCAAACTTTCTAACAAATCACAGTAAAGACAGCGACGAACCGTTCCATAGAAAATAAACAGGCTAGCAATTGAATGATACTCCATTATCATTGGGTCACAAATAAGTGTATACCTGTAAAGAACCTTCTGTTGTACTGTAAACAGATTTCCTCGAATCATAGTGTGACTTATTGGCCCGTGTTGAGAATAACGTTCTAATCCTAATCCTTGGACACGCAATAAGGTTGCCGACCTACAAGTATTTGGATTTTAGATGCCTGTTGACTTGACTTTTTTGGCATAATTTTGTGCAAAAACAAAAACACCACCAACAACAACAAAATCATCAACAACAACAACAACAACAAATAAATCACACTTAGATTATTCTTTTGAGATCAAGTTAAATCGTTGTGTCCGAAACATATATTAAAACCTTTTGTGTTAAAATAATTATATCCCTTTGCCATAGTGTCTTTTTATAGCTCAATGTTCTTTGTTGATTTAGGTCACATTAATAGTATCTTGAGGAATAAATAGACTGTAAATGCTTTATATACTTTCTCCACATTCATATGCATGTGCTCATATGAAACATGACACTTGTTTTCATAGCTTGTGTGATAACTTAACCATTTGCTTATTATGCGAAAGGGCTGTAACTGATGTGAACATAACTTGTGACCAAATCCCTAGTATGTACGTCCATTTTAATACAAACGTAAAATATGTTACATTGAACTGTTTGTGTTTCTCTGTTGTTTTCTGTATTTTGTGCAAATATATGCTCATACAATAAAATGTGATTAAATTAATAAAGATTTCGAACAAAAATGAGTTTCAGTATTGCCCCTCCCTTCACACTGGTCAATGCAAGCCAACAGTTCGTGTACTTTTTTTACTTATTATGCTTCTTGATGTATTTAGTCAGCGAGCCGAAAACATTTACCCTTTTAGTTTTAAAACATTCTGCTGAAGATGCATTTTAACGTTTTTCAAACAGCATAGATTCCACACTGTTTGTGTGTATTTTCTGGTATAATGTTACAACAATTTTCGCAACTGTATTTTCATAATGTTTCATGTTCATATATCAAACAAGAATAAAAAATGCAGGCTTTTATGTTTGCATAAGAAAAAAATATATTTTCTGTTTCAGTGATATTTATACCAAACAGACACGCGCGTCTCCTCGTTTCTTGGAAAGCTGTGGATTATAACCGTATTTAATTATTATTTTTTGCGAATATTCAACCTAACTATGCATATAATTGAACACTTTTTTTGAAAATAAAATAAAATTGAAATAAAATATTATAACAACCGAATGATAATTATGTAACAATATTTTATTTTTTTAAATTTTCGTTTACAACAAGATTATTTTGTTTAAACATAACTATTTGGGAGAGTAAACGAATAAACACGAATTATTTCCAAATTTTTTTTAGAAAACTAAATTGATTTTAACATTTTTACTAATTACACATCACTGAACCATGCCGTAATTCCCATGTACATAAATTTTATTAACAATTTTACTGTAACAATCCTTTATATAAACTCTTGCAAAAATTAACCATTTTACAGGTATGCTTACAAATGGAACCTAGCGCTTACTGGCCGTACAGCTGGAAAAACTAGAATAAAGTGTTATCGCTGCATACAGTGCTCTAGTCCTTATTGCCTTTTGTAATTGTATGCATGACTAATATAAGTAACGGCTTGTTCCAATACTGTAGCTATTTCAAACTATATGCTTTTATTTTCAGGTCATCAGGTCTTTGTTATGTTTTGATATGTTATTGTCGGAAAAAAGCTTATGTTTCTTGTTAGCATATACCCGACTTTAAAAAAAGATTGTTATATCTTGTATCTTTTATATTGTATTAAAAATTAATTAAAATTAGTCGTCTTTATTACATTGTGTATGTTTTTGTAATTCACAAAATTGTTTTGGGTTGTTACACAAATGTTTTGTTTTACTAAAATAATTTTGAATTGAATACATATTTTAAACTTGAATGATTGGTCGTTTTGAATAAACATGTTTTTTTACAATAACAACTAATAGCATCGAATACAGTATAAAAATATACAATTTTTATCAACGATATTGTATTGCAAAAGAAACATGAATATCATGCTTTTTACAATACAGTAACTAGTTCAAATGCTCCACGCAGATCGAATGGTTTTATCAGTGGAAAAAAATTGTAAAATTTAATCGCATCAAAACATATCACAGGGTCTGCTCCATCTGTTTCAAATATAGTTTGTCGGCAATCGAATACTTAGGTTGAATACAAGCAGAAGGTATATGCATTAAATCATTAAATGTAACCAGATTTTTCAGTCTTGGTGCATTTTTGCACCATCGTTTAGCGGGTATTCGCACTTTTCGGATATTCTTTGCTCTATTCGCTTTATCGATTAATGAAGTATACGGTGCATTCCTTGCTTTGATAAGAAAAATGAATGTCAAATAAATTTGAATTTGGCCCGTTTACGAAATTCAAGAAATAGACCAAAGTGGTAGTGATGATTGCTATTCTGTCCGTAAAGTACGTGTTTTCTGTATTTATTTAGCAATATTTTACCATCTAGGTAGATTTACCTACATTTAATGTTAAAGTTGGATGCCTGGTGGTCCAAATATTAATATGATACCATTAGAAAGGGTTGAATGAGTAAAGAAAAAAATATGTGAACATAATACCGAAAACATTATCACCAGCAAGGCCTTAAAAGATTATAAAATAGGCTTAACCACGTCCGAAATAAGTCAAACAAGATAAAGTACAAAAACATAAACAGCAATAACTTGCCAATATGCTTTTTCGGTTATTTATTTAACATATAAGTGTATTATCATTCAATATCCGTTCATATGATGCCAAAGTTTATGTGGTCACTATGCATCAACAATAATATGCCAAGTAATGGCGTGATAAAACGAGCATCATTGTTCGTCGGATACCTTAAAGTATTATAATCAGTGTGCGTATACCACATGATAAATTATGTCATATATGCTACGTCGGAAGGCATCATTCAGCTTAAAATGAAGACTTAAATCAAATAAAACTTTTCTTTCACTAAACCATTTTAAATGAAACAAAGTGCAGTCCATGTCTCTTAAAAATGCCATTCCTTCGTTTTATTACCTGAGTTTGATAAGGTGATCAGTTTCATCAAACACTTTGACAAACCTGTTTCAAAAATAATGTTTTGACAGTACTCCGTCAGACGGCAGTATTGTGAAAAGGTTTGTCGAGGTGTTTTACGTCACTATTTTGGAAAAAAGAACGAATGCGGCGCTGCGCTATGTTCATTTTTAAATGGTGAAGAAAAAGTGAAGTTTTAAAGTGTGTTTCAGCGCAAAATTTTACCTTCCGATGTAGCATTTATGACGCAATTTATCACGTGGTTTACACACACTGATAATGGTTAAGCTTTAAATCTAGCACGGCCTCTTTGAGACAAAAACAATTTTAAAGCAATTTAATGCAATACTTAAAAATATGTTTCTGGAATAAGTTTTACAAGTGGTTCCAAACACAATTATTTAAAAAATTACACTGAAACTCAATACATAACTTATACAATATCTCTACTGGATATGTTCTGATAATAGCTGTACTGTTGCAAAACAAATGAAAATGAGAGAAAACAAGTCTGATCTTTTTTAATCAATTAAAGAGCAAGAACAAATCTTACTCCCGGGAGCTGCCCAAAAGGCGTTTATTTCCCCTCCATCGAAGAGACGAATTATCATTATTATGCATACTTCAAATTAAGAATGATAAGTGATGATGGGAAATGGCAGTAACTGATGTTGGGAAAGAGCTGTAATAGATGTTGTGAAAGAGCTGTAACTGATGTTGGGAAAAGGCTGTAACAGATATTGGGAAAGGGCTGTTAGAGATGTTGGGAATTGTCTGTAACTGATGTTGGAAAAGGGTTGTAACTGATGCTAGGAAAGGACTGTAACAGATGTTGGGAAAGGGCTGTAACTGATGTTGGAAAAGGACTGTAACGGATGCTAGGAAAGGACTGTAACAGATGTTGGAAAAGGGTTGTAACTGATGCTAGGAAAGGACTGTAACAGATATTGGGAAAGGGCTGTAATAGATGTTAGGAAAGGACTGTAATATATATTGGGAAAGGACTGTAACTTATTTTGGGAAATGACTGTAACTGATGTTTGGAAAGGGCTGTAACTGATGTTAGGAAAGGACTGTAACATATGCTAGGAAAGGACTGTAATAGATGTTGGGAAAGGACTGTATCTTATATTGGGAAAGGACTGTAACTGATGTTTGCAAAGGGCTGTAACTGATGTTAGGAAAGGACTGTAACATATGCTAGGAAAGGACTGTAATAGATGTTGGGAAAGGACTGTATCTTATATTGGGAAAGGACTGTAACTGATGTTTGCAAAGGGCTGTAACTGATGTTAGGAAAGGACTGTAACATATGTTAGGAAAGGACTGTAACAGATCTTAGGAAAGTACTGTTATAGATGTTGGGAAAGGGCTGTAACAGATGTTGGGAAAAGGACTGTAATTGATGTTGTGAAAGGACTGTAACTTATGTTGGAAAAGGACTGTAACTTATGTTGGGAAAGGACTGTAGCTGATGTTTGGAAAGGGCTGTAACTGATGTTAGGAAAGAACTGTTACTGATGTTAGGAAAGGACTGTAATAATGTTGGAAAATGACTGTAACTGATGTTGGGAAAGGACTGTAACTTATGTTAGGAAAGGACTGTTATAAATGTTGTGAAAGGACTGTAACGTATGTTGGAAAAGGACTGTAACTGATGTTGGAAAAGGACTGTAGCTGATGTTTGGAAAGGGCTGTAACTGATGTTAGGAAAGGACTGTTACTGATGTTAGGAAAGGACAGTAATAATGTTGGAAAATGACTGTAACTGATGTTGGGAAAGGACTGTAGCTTATGTTAGGAAAGGACTTAATAAATGTTGTGAAAGGACTGTAACCGATGTTGGGAAAAGACTGTAATTTATGTTTGAAAAGGGCTGCAACTGATGTTTGGAAATGGCTGTAATTGATGTTGGAAAAGGGCTGTAACTAATGTTAGGAATTGTCTGAAACAGATGTTGGGAAAGAGTTTTAACTGATGTTAGGAAAGGGTTGTAACTGATGTTAGGAAAGGGCTGTAACGGATGTTTGGAAAGGGCTGTAACAAACGTTAGGAAAGGGCTGTAACTAGTGTTTGGAAATTGCTGTAACTGAAGTTGGGAAAGGACTGTAACTGTTGTTTTGAAAGGACTATAACTGATATTGGGAAAGGGCTACAACTGTTGTTCGGAATTGGCTGTAACTGATATTAGGAAAGGTATGTAAGAGATGTTGGGAAAGGGCTGTAACTAATGTTGGAAAAGGGATGTAACTGATGTTAAGAAAGGACTGTAACAGATGTTAGGAAAGGACTGTAATAGATGTTGGGAAAGGAATGTAGATGATGTTAGGAAAAGACTATAACTGATGTTAGGAAAGGACTGTAACTGATATTAGGAAAGGACTGTAACTTATGTTTGGAAAGGGCTGTAACTGATGTTGGGAAAAGGATGTAACATATGTTGGGAAATGACTGTAACTGATGTTTGGAAAGGGCTGTAACTGACGTTGGAAAAGGAATGTAACTGATGTTAAGAAAGGGCTGTAACTGATGTTGGGAAATGGCTGTAACTGGTGTTGGTAGATGGCTGTATCTGCTGTTGGGAAGAGGCTGTAACAGATGTTGGAAAAGGGCTTGAATTGATGTTGGGAATTGACTGTAACTGATGTTGGGAAAGGGATGCAACCTATGTTAGGAAAGGACTATAACATATGTAAAGAAATGACTGTATCTTATGTTTTGAAAGGAGTGTAACTGATGTTTTGAAAGGAGTGTAACTGATGTTTGGAAAGGGATGTTACTGATGTTATGAAAGGGATGTAACTGATGTTAGGAAAGGGCTGTAACAGATGTAGGGAAAAGGACTGTAACTGATGTTTTGAAAGGGCTGTAATTGAAGTTGGGAAATGGCTGTAAATTATGTTTGGAAAGGGCTGCAACTGATGTTTGGAAATGGCAGTAATAATGTTGGAAAATGACTGTAACTGATGTTGGGAAAGGACTGTAGCTTATGTTAGGAAAGGACTTAATAAATGTTGTGAAAGGACTGTAACCGATGTTGGGAAAAGACTGTAATTTATGTTTGAAAAGGGCTGCAACTGATGTTTGGAAATGGCTGTAATTGATGTTGGAAAAGGGCTGTAACTGATGTTAGGAATTGTCTGAAACAGATGTTGGGAAAGAGTTTTAACTGATGTTAGGAAAGGGTTGTAGCTGATTTTAGGAAAGGGCTGTAACGGATGTTTGGAAAGGGCTGTAACAAACGTTAGGAAAGGGCTGTAACTGGTGTTTGGAAATTGCTGTAACTGAAGTTTGGAAAGGACTGTAACTGTTGTTTTGAGAGGACTGTAACTGATATTGGGAAAGGGCTACTGTTGTTCAGAATTGGCTGTAAGTGATGTTAGGAAAGGTATGTAAGAGATGTTTTGAAAGGGCTGTAACTAATGTTGGAAAAGGATGTAAATGATGTTAAGAAAGGACTGTAACAGATGTTAGGAAAGGACTGTAATATATGTTGGGAAAGGAATGTAACTGATGTTAGGAAAGGACTATAACTGATGTTAGGAAAGGACTGTTACTGATATTAGGAAAGGACTGTAACTGATGTTTGGAAAGGGCTGTAACTGATGTTGGGAAAAGGATGTAACATATGTTGGGAAATGATTGTAACTTATATTGGGAAATGACTGTAACTGATGCATAGAAATGGCTGTAGCAAATTTGGGCAAAGGGATGTAACCGATGTTAGGAAAGGACTGTAACAGATGTTAGGAAAGGACTGTAACAGATGTTGGGAAAGGACTGTACATGACGTTGGGAAAAGAGTTTAACAGATATTAGGAAAGGGCTGTGACTTATTTTGGGAAAGGACGGTAACAAAAGTTAGGAATTGGCTGTAAATTATATTAGGAATTGGCTGTAACTTAAGATGGGAAATGAATGTAACAGATGTTGGGAAAGGGCTGTAACAGGTGTTAGGAAATGGCTGTAACTATTGCTGGGAAAGGACTGTAACAGATGTTGGGAAAGGGCTGTAACTGAAGTTCGGAAAGGACTGTAACATATGTTGGGAAAGGACTGTAACTGATGTTGGGAAATGGATGTTAAAGATGTTGGGAAATGATTGTAACTTATGTGGGAAAGGACTGTAACAGATGTTTGGAAAGGGCTGTAACTGATGTTGTGAAAGGGATGTAACTGATGTCAGGAAAAGGCTGTAACGGATGTTTGGCAAGGGCTGTAACTGGCGTTGGTAAATGGCTGTAACTGATGTTGGTAAGATGCTGTAACAGATGTTGGGAAAGGGCTTTAACTGGTGTTGGGAATTATCTGTAACTGATGTTGGGAAAGGGATTCAACTGATGTTATGAAAGGACTGTAACAGATGTTATGAAAGGACTGTAAAAGATGTTGGGAAAGGACTGAATCTTATGTTGGGAAAGGACTGTAACTGATGTTTGGAATGGGCTGTAACTGATGTTGTGAAATGGCTGTAACTTGTGTTGGGAAAGGACTGTAACTGATGTTTTGAAAAGGTTTTAATTGAAGTTGGGAAATGGCTGTAACTGATGTTGGAAAATGACTGTAACTTATGTTTTGAAAGGGCTGCAACTGATGTTTGGAAGTGGCTGTAATTGATGTTGGAAAAGGGCTGTAACTGATGTTAAGAAAGGACTGTAACAGATGTTAGGAAAGGACTGTAACAGATGTTGAGAAAGGGGTGTAACAGATGTTAGGAAATGGCTGTAACTTATGCTGGGAAAGGACTGTAACATATGTTGGGAAAGGACTGTAAAAGATGTTTGAAAATGGATGTAATAGATGTTGGGAAATGGTTGTAACTTCTGTTGGGAAAGGACTGTAACTGATGCTTGGTAATGGCTGTAACAGATGTTGGGAAAGGATGTAACCGATGTTAGGAAATGACTTTAACAGTTGTTAGGAAAGAGCTGTAACTCATTTTGGGGAAGTACTTTAACAGATGTTGGGAAATGGCTGTAACTTATGTGAGGAATTGTCTGTACCTTCTGTTGGGAATGAACTGTAACAGACGTTTGGAAAGGGCTGTAACAGATGTTAGGAAAGGGCTGTAAAAGATGTTAGGAAATGGCAGTAACTTATGTTAGGAAAGGACTGTAACAGATATTGGGAAAGGGCGTTAACAGATATAAGGAAATGGCTGTAACTTATGTTTGAAAAGGACTGTAACATATGTTTGGAAAGGGCTGTAACAGATGTTGGGAAAGGATTGTAACTGATGTTTGGAAAAAACTGTAACTGATGTTTGAGATTGTCTTTAACTGATGCTGGAAAAAGACTGTAACTGATGTTTGGAAAGGACCGAAACATATGTTTGGAAAGGGGTATAACAGATGTAAGGAAATGGCTGTAACTTATGTTGGGAAAGGACTGTAACTTATGTTGGGAAACGAATGTATCTGATGTTAGGAAATGGCTGTAACTTATGTTGGGAAAGGGCTGTAACAGATGTTTGGAAATGACTGTAACTTATGTTGGAAAATGACTGTGACTGATGTTGGGAAAGGACTATAACAGATGTTAGGAAATGGCTGTAACTTGTGTTGGGAAATGACTGTTACTGATGTTAGGAAATGGCTGGAAAATATGTTGGGAAAGGGCTGTAACAGATGTCTGGAAATGACGGTAACTTATGTTGAGAAATGAATGTAACTGATGTTGGGAAAGGGCTGTAACAGATGTTTGAAAATGGCTGTTACTGATGTTGTGAATGGACTGTGAGTGATGTTAGGAAATCGCTGTTACTTATGTTTGGAAATGACTGTAACATATGTAACGAAATGACTGTAACTTATGTTGGGAAATGACTTTAAGTGATGTTAGAAAATGGCGGTAACTTATGTTGGAAAAGGGCTGTAACTGATGTTTGGAAATGACTGTAACTTATGTTGGGAAAGGGCTGTAACAGATGTTTGGAAATGACTGTAACAGATGTTGGGAAATGACTGTAACTGATGTTAGGAAAAGACTATAACTTATGTTGGGAAAGGGCTGTAACAGACGTAAGGAAATGGCTGTAACTTATGTTGGGAAATGACTGTAACTGATGTTAGGAAATGGCTGGAAAATATTTTGGAAAAGGGCTGTAACAGATGCTTGGAAACGACAGTAACTTATGTTGAGAAATGACTGTAACTGATGTTGGGAAAAGGCTGTAACAGATGTTAGGAAATGGCTGTAACTGATGTTGGGAAAGGACTTCGACTGATATTAGGAAATCGCTGTAACTTATGTTGGTAAATTACTGTAACATATGTAACGAAATGACTGTAACTTATGTTGGGAAATGACTTTCAGCGATGTTAGAAAATGGCGGTAACTTATGTTGGGAAAGGGCTGTAACTAATGTTTGGAAATGACTGTAGCTTATGTTGGGAAATGACTGTAACTGATGTTAGGAAATGACTGTTACTTATGTTGGGAAAGGGTTGTAACAGATGTTTGGAAATGACTGTACCTGATGTTAGGAAATGACTGTAACTTATGTTGGAAAATGACTGTAACTGATGATAGGAAATGGCTGGAACTTATGTTGGGAAAGGGCTGTAACAGATGTTAGGAAATGACTTTATCTTATGTTGGGAAATGGCTGTAACTTATGTTGGGAAAGGGCTGTAACATATGTTAAAAATGACTATTACAGATGTTATAAATGGACTGTAACAGATGTTTGGAAATGACTGTTACAGATGTAAGGAAATGGCTGTAACTTATGTTGGGAGAGGACTGTACTTGATGCTTGGAAATGGCTGTAACAGATGTTGAGAAAGGACAGTAACTGATGTTTGAAATTGGCTGTAACTGATGTTTAGAAAGGATTTTAACTGATGTTTCAAAGGTCTGTAACTGATTTTGGTAAAGGGCTGTAACTTATATTGGGAATTGACTGTAACTGATGTTGGAAAATTACTGTAACAGATGTTGGGAAAGGACTGTAACAGATGTAAGGAAATGGCTGTAACTTATGTTGGGAGAGGACTGTAACTGATGCTTGGAAATGACGGTAACAGATGTTTGAAAATGGCTGTTACTGATGTTGGGAATGGACTGTGAGTGATGTTAGGAAATCGCTGTTACTTATGTTTGGAAATGACTGTAACATATGTAACGAAATGACTGTAACTTATGTTGGGAAATGACTTTAAGTGATTCTAGAAAATGACGGTAACTTATGTTGGAAAAGGGCTGTAACTGATGTTTGGAAATGACTGTAACTTATGTTGGGAAAGGGCTGTAACTGATGTTTGGAAATGACTGTAACTTATGTTTGGAAATGACTGTAACTGATGTTAGGAAAAGACTATAACTTATGTTGGGAAAGGGCTGTAACAGACGTAAGGAAATGGATGTAACAGATGTTGGGAAATGACTGTAACTAATGTTAGGAAATGGCTGGAAAATATGTTGGAAAAGGGCTGTAACAGATGCTTGGAAACGACAGTAACTTATGTTGAGAAATGACTGTAACTGATGTTGGGAAAGGGCTGTAACGGATGTTAGGAAATGGCTGTTACTGATGTTGGAAAACGACTTCGACTAATGTTAGAAAATCGATGTAACTTATGTTGGGAAATTACTGTAACATATGTAACGAAATGACTGTAACTTATGTTGGGAAATGACTTTAATCGATGTTAGAAAATGGCGGTAACTTATGTTGGGAAAGGGCTGTAACTAATGTTTGGAAATGACTGTAACTTATTTTGGGAAAGGGCTGTAACTGATGTTAGGAAATGACTGTAGCTTATGTTGGGAAAGGGTTGTAACAGATGTTTGGAAATGACTGTACCTGATGTTAGGAAATGACTGTAACTTATGTTGGAAAATGACTGTAACTGATGTTAGGAAATGGCTGGAAGTTATGTTGGGAAAGGGCTGTAACAGATGTTAGGAAATGACTTTATCTTATGTTGGGAAATGGCTGTAAATGATGTTGGGAAAGGGCTGTAACAGATGTTAAAAATGACTATTACAGATGTTATAAATGGACTGTAACAGATGTTTGGAAATGACTGTTACAGATGTAAGGAAATGGCTGTAACTTATGTTGGCAGAGGACTGTACTTGATGCTTGGAAATGGCTGTAACAGATGTTGGGAAAGGACTGTAAGTGATGTTTGAAATTGGCTGTAACTGATGTTTAGAAAGGATTTTAACTGATGTTTCAAAGGTCTGTAACTGATTTTGGTAAAGGGCTGTAACTAATATTGGGAATTGACTGTAACTGATGTTGGAAAATTACTGTAACAGATGTTGGGAAAGGACTGTAACAGATGTAAGGAAATGGTTGTATCTTATGTTGGTAGAGGACTGTAACTGATGTTTGAAATTGGCTGTAACTGATGTTTAGAAAGGATTGTAACCGATGTTTCAAAGGTCTGTAACTGATTTTGGTAAAGGGCTGTAACTATTATTGGGAATTGACTGTAACTGATGCTGGGAAATTACTGTAACAGATGTTGGGAAAGGACTGTAACAGATGTTAGGAAATGAATGTAACTTATGTTTTGAAATGACTGTAACTTATGTTAGGAATGGACTGTAACTGGGGTGCGTTTCAGATAGATTTTACGATCTGCCATTATCGTAAATTTACGATCATGATAACGACCAACTTAACGATAATCATAAAGGCGTTTCAGAAACGTCTCGTAAACTCTACGGTCGTACGTAAAAGATAACGATAAAGCACAGCGTTAAAGCGAGTGACCCAGTCTGAAGTGAAATGACGTTACGTCATATTAATCTGATGAGCGCACCTGTCTTTTTTACTAATGATAATTATAGTAATAATAATAATAATACTATTATTAATAATAATGATAATAATAATAATACTGATAAGTTCTTGAAGGGAATCAATTAATGTAACTCTCCTTTTTATAATAATTGACACAAATGATACAAACTCGTGGTCTCTATACTGATTAACCATCTGCTATTTATGTTACAATTGTATCTTAAGTACATCATCATCCGGGATTTTTTTGTGATGGAGGCAGTGGCGGGTTCCGACGCTCCCTTTAAAATTTGTGTAATTATAATAAAAATTGGACAACAACAAAATACGTTGTTTTTTTTTCAGACTGGTGATTTTACTTTAACTTCGTCTTTGATATGTGAAATATTATAGTATGCGTATTATGAATGTTCTGTAAAGTAAAAGCAAACGTGCAGCGTTGTGCTGATGATGATGGTCACGATGATGCGACGACAACGACAATGATGATTTAATGATAACAATGCGACAACGAAACTATAATGATGATACGATGATGACGACTAAGAAGATGATACCAATTATGATGTGACGATGACGACAATGATCATGACGAGATAATGATGCGTAGATGTTGCTGATGATTGATGATGTGGATGATGATGAAGGTGGTGAAGTTGGTGGTGGTGGTGGGTGTGGTGGATGATGATGATGATGATGAGAGTGATGATGATGACTGATTCCAATCATCAACAACCGGCCTTAGTTCAGATAACAAGTAAAGTTCGTACGTTTATGTACCAAATATGTGGCTGAGAGTTATTGTATTGGGAAACAGTTCGAAAATACAATTTTGACTGGTTGGATTTTTTGTATGAAGACAATTCATAAATCCATCTTTATTGTGTCAATCGTTGTAATAACAGTTAAATAAACAGTATTACAGATCCATTCAAAATACATGATAAAATCTACATTTGCAGACATGCTTCAAATACACAAAAAGACTAAAAGAAATACAGCTATTTTACAAGCTCGTCTCATCAAAACACATTATTCAACAAAAAGTATCTTAACTGGTGCAGATTGCCATAGTGGTTAAGTGTTCAGAGTTTCATGCAAATATTATCTATTATCTATTTCAATCATGTTACGGTATACATTGGAGTATACACTTTATGTAGCATTCTGTGTTTAAACATGAGCCAGTCAAAGTAAAAATAAATGTATTCAGAAATATCAAAAGATTCGCTTAATTTCTATAAAAAGATAGTATGAAGGTTTACATGATCAACCATGGTAGTGTGTGTTTTTTATATTATCATAAGTTTGAATAAATGTATCATTTAAATTTTCCTATATAATTCAAAAGTGTTTTAATCTTTAGAGGAAACATGTACAACTGGATATACATCATAGTTGAAACTGTATAAAAATATATCTATATTTAGAAAATCTAATGCTACTGTAATGGCTTTTAAATGCAAAGTCAAATTTAAATAAATATAAGAAATTTCATTTCAAATAATGAAGGTTACACACAAATGCCTCACTGCCTTTTTAACAGTTTAAAGTCTTATGTTGTGTTTGGATATGCAATGAATTTCATGTTCTGTGTCAATATATATGTAGTTATCTGCTAGGTCTGGTATCTCCAGTGTATGTAGGTATAAAGTACTGTTCTGACAAAGTCTCCTAAAACACACTGGAACCATTAAGGTGAGTATCTTGAAGACTGACTGTGAGCATATTCTAGATGTTTGAAACCTTGTGATTTCTCAGTGTCCTGAAAAGACAAAAAGTTATAAAATATTATTTAATACAGCACAATATTATACATTTATGAAACCTTTTAATGCTTAAACTACAACTAACACATAATTTACATTCACATTTTTCAACTGAAATAGTTTGCATATTTTATGAAAATTATTGATTTTTTAAAAAAAAATAAGAAGGGTATTTAAGAAAACATGAAAAACACCATTCTGGTCACATTTTATTTCTTGTTTAATGTTCATATAATGTAAATAACAATTATGTTATACAAGTTAACTGCTCAGTAAGATGCCCAACATTGTATCAATATAAAAATGTATCTTATTGTATTATTCATAAAATTGGTTTATATCCTATTGCATTTTATCATTTCCTACCTACTTTTACATTTCCCTCCATTGCCAGCTTGAAGCATTCCTGATAGTTTTCTATCACCAGCCTGAAATAATTAACTAAAACAAATATCTAACAAGCAAAACAACTAAAAAAATGAAAACATAGAATATCAATAAGCATCTGTACATAGCCTGTGCATTAACTGCAGGTACATAATATGGTTTTGCAGTTTAGTTTCTACATTAGTCCTTATGACAATGTGTTCATATGTTGAATATACCTTCATTATTATCCATAAAACCAACATTATAATTTAATTCCCTTTTCCATACCATTATCTAACCAGAGGTCAATGAAGAACACAGCATTTTCCACCAAGACCATGACACTTCTGTTGTCAATTTTCATTTCAGTTTTTATTGTACACTTGGCATCAAATGGTATGACTGAAAAAGACAAGATTTAACCTTTGTCAGTTGAAAACTCACATATGTGATGTACATATACTACAAAGTTCTACATAAACCATATGATACTCTACTAAAACAAGTTTCAATTACAAGTAAAGGTGAAACAAAATGATTACATTGTCACCTGATAGTGTCCATGGTATTAAAGTGCCAATAATCAACTTATTTGTTGTGACAGTGTTGTTTACATTACTGTACAGTATATTTACATATTTAGCATAAGTTTTAGATGTGTAAAAATAAGAAAAATAATTATGTTATATTATGACATGATAAAATGGTAACACGGTTTAATAATTCACTGACTACATGCCACAAAGACCGGTAATATTACAACAAAATATGTACAGGCATTTATTTATCCGAATTAAAAACCATCCGAAATAGAAGAATTTCAAGAAAATGTTTTACATGACATATTAAACAGCAATGAAACCAAATTAAATTCTACATCATATTCCATGTTTTAGATGTACACAATATCAGCACATTAACTAAAATTAACAAAAAACTTACATCTTCTACAGTTAAAATCCTTTTTTGACAGAACGGCGGAAATAGAACATTTTCGTACTGTTTTCAGCTATTTTTAGACATAGTTGGAAAATTCCACACAAGCGAACATGCTACACGCATTATTAAACTCTCAAATGTTGATAAAAAGTAAAAATATACTTTGATATGGAGAAAATCTTTATCCGCCATCTTGATCGTTAAGTTAATGAGTGCCTCTTACCGGTCGTAGGTTTACGAGCAAAATTAACGATAAAGCAGGTGCACGTTGCGTCTCTGAAACGGTGACGATCGGTAATTATGGTCGTACTACCAAAATCAGCTAACGATCGCCTTAACGATCGTCTCTGAAACGCACCCCAGATGTTTAGAAATGACTGTTACAGATGTAAGGAAATGGTTGTAAGTTATGTTTGGAAAGGACTGTAACTGATGTTGGGAGAGGACTGTAACATATGTTAGGAAAGGGCTGTAACAGATGTAAAGCAATGGCTGCAACTTATGTTCGTAAAGGACTGTGACTGTTGTTGGGTAAGGGCTGGAGCTGATATTGGGAAAGAAATGTAACTGATGTTGGGAAAGGACTGTAACATATGTTAGGAAAGGGCTGTAACAGATGTAAAGCAATGGCTGCAACTTATGTTGGTAAAGGACTATGACTGTTGTTTGGTAAGGGCTGGAGCTGATATTGGGAAAGGAATGTAACTGATGTCAGAAATGGACTGTAACAGATGTTGGGAAAGGGCTGTAGCTAATGTTTGGAGAGTAACTAATGTTGGGAAAGGACTGTAACAGATGTTGGGAAAGGGCTGTAAAAGATGTTGGGAAATGGCTGTAACTGATGTTAGGAAAGACCGTAACAGATGTTTGGAAAGGACTGTAACTGATGATGGGAAAGGACTGTAACTTATGTTGGGAAGGGTTTGTAACATATATTGGGAAATGGTTGTAAATTAAGTTGGGAAAGGACTGTAGCTGATGCTTGGAAATGGATGTAACAGATGTTGGGAAAGTGCTGTAACTGATGTTGGGGAAGGAATGTATCTGATGTTGTAAATTGGCTATAACTGATGTTGGGAAAGGACTTTAACTGTTGTTTGGAAAGGTCTGTAACTGATGTTTGTAATGGGCTGTAACGAATGTTGAGAAATGACTGTAACAGATGTTGGGGAAGGACTTTAACAGATGTTGGGAATGGGGTATAACAGATGTTGGGAAATGGCTGTAATTTATGTTGTGAAATGACTGTAACTTATGTTGGGAAAGGGCTGTAACAGATGTTAAGAAATGACTGTAACTTATGCTAGAAAATGACTGTAACAGATGTTAGGAAATGTCTGAAACTTATGTTGGGAAAGGGCTGTAACTCATGTTGGAAAATGACTGTAACTGATGTTAGGAAATGGCTGGAACTTATGTTGGGAAAGGGCTGTAACAGATATTAGGAAACGACTGTAACGTATGTTGAGAAATGACGGTAACTGATGTTGGGAAAGGTCTGTAACAGATGTTAGGAAATGGCTGTAACTGATATTGGGAAAGGACTGTAACTGATGTTAGGAAATGTCTGTAACTTATCTTGGGAATGATTGTAACATATGTTACGACATGGCTGTAACGTATGTTGGGAAATGACTGTAACTTATGTTAGGAAATGGCTGTAAATTATGTTGTGAAAGGGCTGTAATAGATGTTTGGAAATGATTGTAACTTATGTTGGGAAAGGGCTGTAACAGATGTTAGGAAATGGTTGTAACTTATGTTGGATAATGAACGTAACTGATGTTAGGAAATGGCTGGAACTTTTGTTGGGAAAGGGCTGTAACAGATGTTTTGAAATGACTGTAACTTATGTTGAGAAATGATTGTAACTGATGTAGGGAAAGGGCTGTAACAGATGTTAGGAAATGGCTGTAACAGATGTTGGAAAATGACTGTATCTGATGTAAGGAAATGGCTGAAACTTATGTTGGGAAAGGGCTGTAACAGATGTTTGGAAATGACTGTAACTTATGTTGGGAAAGGGCTGTAACAGATGTTAGGAAATCACTGTAACTTATGTTGGGAAATGACTGTAGCTGATGTTAGGAAAAGGCTCTAACTGATGTTGGGAAATGGCTGTAACTGATGTTTGGAAAGGGCTGTAACTGATGTTGGGAAAGGACTGTAACTGATGTTGGTAAAGGACTGTAACTTATGTTGGGAAAGGGCTATAACTGATTTTAAACGATGTTACATAGCTCAGTTTCTTTTTCTCTGTTGTGTCATTTATCATATATTTTGTACTTGTATAGTCAAGGAATACACTATGATTATTTTAACAAATACTGTCACTGTGGGTTAATGATGTCACTGTAGACGAATTAAGTCTCTGTGTACGAGTTACCGGGTAACCTTTTACATCTACAATACACCAGAAAGGTTTGCCCTACTTTCATATAGTTGAATATTCTTGTAAAACCTCTCATCAACTGTCCAATAATTAGCTAAAACGCTTTATGTAAAGTTCATTAAAAATGTAATTCAAATGTTGTTAAACTAGTTTAATTCCTACAAAAACATATAAGTAGAGATGCACTTGTCAAAAATGTCACTTTATAACTTGTCTAGTCGACTTTTAACAAACCGACTAGCTTTATGATCGCATCATCAGTAAAGACTTCCATAATTTTATAATTATGATAAGTATCAATAATTATTACTATGTATATGGATATTTATCTAACATTGTTAATGCTAAGTTAGAAAAATCATTTTCAGATGAAGCTGTTTGAGAATCATAAAATCACTGGGTGCCAGTGCGCGCCTTCAAATATCAATCCTGGTGACCATTTCTCATAGAATACACTATATTGACCGTTTTCATCAAACTTTTACGGGGATGGACAATGGTTTTGGTCATTAGACCATTTGGCCACACAACTCTCACACGGAGTCAAACGATCTGAGAATATCTTCGTTTTTCTATGTTATGGACCGGAAAAGCATCAAGCAAAAGGCAAATGGCAAAAGGCATGTCGTTCAGGCTTTTCGTAGAAATATTATGCAAATAAGAATACCCATATGAGAACTGCACGCAATTTGTGATTTTCAGCTCACTTAATAGAGGGAAGGAAAACTTCGTCGTAGTCTCTTAACATTGGCAAACCATTTCAAATACAAAGCTAACGTTTAAAAAAACATGTTTAAGGAATTGTTTGAAGGTCTGTAATTCCAATTCAATTCGTGTTGTGTTTCGTTTTGCATATAAATTAAGGACATAACTTTAGACCTGATTAAACACACATTCGTTTAATCACCACAGACGTCTGCAACACGATGTTGAAGATATTTTTTAATTGATTTAGTATTGATTATGTTCAAAACAACAAATAAAGCTCGATTGTCATGAAAGGTCAATGCGTCTGTTAAAGTTTGGGCCAGTCAAAGAAATATATTGTCAAATGTATCTGGATCTTATAAAAAATGTCCATTTCATTTCAATTAGACTGGTTTGATGCAAGTATCCGTCAGTTCTTCGCATAAAATGAAATATTACAAACCGAATTGGATGGCCAAATGACACATTAACTATTAATGCATATCGATTGTGACTTACTAATGCTTTTATCTTCATTCGTGCCTTTTTAAAGTCGCTCTTCTCAAAGAATTCGCTAGCAATGATATCAGTCACCTAAATTAAATGCGTTTCTGAAAGCAATGCCGCAGGGTACATTGGCCGTTCTTAACCCGATCTCTTTTATAATTTATATTTTATCAGCTTTTCAAAGGCGGCTTATGGTAAAACCAACGTCTAATTGTCTTTCCATACAATCTGATATAAACTGTGATATATGTTTTTAGAAAGAAAAGTTACGAAGACCAACTTAGACGTGGCAAACTAATGTCAATGGATTTGAAATACACATAATATTCTTTGAAATTACATGAAGGATTGTGTTCTTAAGCAAAGGCCCCATCTTTACAACTGCAAAGTTACAAAATTGATTTCGCTGAACATTATCGATAGGCTACATTTCAACAATTTAGACCAAACAAGACTAGAAAACAGCGCTCTTAAAACAGACTGAGTAAGGTGCTGTGCAAATTTTACCTGCGTTCAATAATAAGATATGAAACTATCCAGCACTTCTGCACTACACACTTCAGTAATCAGACATGAAATATTGGCTTGGCTAGACGTATAGCATCAATCTCTTATTGAACTAAACTATATAACAACATTCTTGAACTATAGAGCGATGTCGGAAGACCAATCACATTTTCGTACTCTTCCTAAGATAACCCAGACAGAATCTCGTTAGCCTGCAAAAACATGGAACGTTTACTCAGTGGGTTTTTATTGTGTTTACTGTCGGAATAAACATTCCGTATACTTAGACAGGAGTCTATTCCATAAGAGTCTAATTATCTCTTAAATGTTAAAGAAAGAGATGCAAAACGGAAATAAGGTTAATGTCTTAATGAATAGATGCCATCTTTAAAAAACCCGCGACAAATGGCAATATTTTCGAGTAGGTGTGTAAATTACGTCCCAGCGGCGATTAAAATGTGTACAACAGAATTATAAATGCTTTGCGGAATACTTCTGAAGAACATATGACAGTTATTAAAATTTTAAAAATGTATCTGTTCCGAAATCTCTATGTTTATTTGTGCATAAGGCTTAAGGATTCAAATTCTTTGTATCAAATAATCATGTGAGACTAAAAGAGACACGAACGCCCATGCATAATACCATAAAACATTGGCCAAGGTGTTGATGTTCAATAGTCGAGGTAGGACAGGACATAAGGACACCGGCACAAAGAGTGCCATCATTCTCCAGCCCGGCGTCGTTTCACGCATTCTAAAGCAGCTTCTTCTCAAGCTGGAAATGGAGTTCCGCGACGTTAAACATATATTCTAGCCGCTGATAAACTGTTGTCGTACGTATAAGCAACCGGAAAACAAGTCCGCAATATAAGTGCATTAAGAGTTCCGCGTCTTTAAACTTCCTATCAAGATACTGTTCTCCTTGTTACTACATTTTAAACGTTTACTACGGAAGAGCACTAGTTAAGGTCTTCGGTATCGCAGCATTTGAGGGAAAATTGTTTCTTCTTTGCAATGCTTTATATGCGATGTTTCCGGTTTCTCTGGTGATGCGACACTAATTGTCGCGGCCACAGCTATTCCAAAAGAGAAACAAAAAGTGCATATACTCATAAATCGTTCTTTCTAGTCAACTTAACAGAAACACGGGGACGTTTGTGTAACTCGTTCGTCATGGGTTGTTGAAATGTATGTGCCATTGAAGTCCTCGGAGAACAATTTTATTTCAAGGAATGCTATGTTTCGTCTCAATGTCATATTTTGTTTTTATCTCTTGGCGTAAATCCATATAATCGTTCTAGAACATCCGAATATCTTTATTTATTTGTTATTTGTTTTTTCATAAAACCCGGCGTCTCAATTAACTGCGAACCGACTTGTCAATCCGGGAGAAAATTATTCATTTGCGAGATATCATCGTAATCTGTAAATAGGTTTGTGTGCATGCAAATACAGATTTTGTTAAAGGTATCAACATTATCGCTAGAATTATCAAATGTTATGAGGGGTTTCTTATTTAGAGTGGTATTTGCACATTGAGTAAAAAGGGACATTACTTGTCGTTGCTACAACATCACATTTACCTACGTCTTCCGTCCAAAATTTGCAACAATTCATCATTTTGGTCTACCACAAAACGACGAAATGAGCATCGAGCGTAGTTTTTGACCTGAACAGAAAAATACTGTTTAAAATAGGAGTTGATATAGATGTTATAAAATAATATTGTCCCATATTACATACGGCGTACTTGCAGGACTTCTTCTTTAGGAATGTTGTCCTTTCATTACTGGAACTTTACTTCTTTAAGCATCGATGTTCTTTGACAACTAGTAATTTCATTATATAATCATTGTGGTTTTGTCATACTTTATATCGCAAGCAGTGGTGTTCTTTCATAACTTGTGGTTTATTATGCAAGCAATGCTGTTGCTTTAATCACTTGTTCTTTACTTGTTAAAGCAATGTAGTTCTGTCCTTACTATTTCTTTTTTTATGTAAACACTGTTGTTCTGTCATAACGTGTTCATTACTGCTGTAAGCAATTCGGTTTTGTCATAACTGAATGAAATGTATCCAAAGCTGTTGTTTGACAATTAGGACTTTAATTATGAAAGCAATTCTACACAATATTCGGTTTGTCTACACCACTGCTTTTGTTCTGTTGTTAAGAGTTGCACTACAAGTGTGTTGTATGAGTCATCATTTGACTTGATCTTCTATCGCTATGACGATCAGACAAGTTCACGGCCTAAAACAAGTTTTCTTTATAGACATTCTGGCGGACGAGAAAATGTTTAAGCATTAAAAAACAATTGTTGACCAGATTGTCATGAAAAAACATCATTTTCCACGAAATATTGTCTACTGTCGGAATTGGAAAGGTTAAAGTTTTTCCTGGAATGAAACTTCGATAAGAATGCAGATGCCAGTATATTTAATAAGCGAGATCAATAGGGAATTGCTCTTGTTCAATCTAGTTACGTTAACAATCTTCACCTGTCTAAGTACAGCTAAAACAAATTGGTAATAACGCTTGATTGAAGATTCCAGCAGAGAAATCCCCGTTAAAGCACAAACATGTCCAAGGACTCCAGCCGATCTTTTTTTATTCCCATAGTTATGACAAGTACTTCTTGCAATGGTAATGTAGAAAAGCAGCACTGTATATCTTTCTAAATTATATCATGGAACAAGTTTGTCTAAAGGCCACGGTTTGAAAATGTTTGGCAATGGTTCCTTCGAACAAAATATAACAATAATCAGAACACAAAAATAACACAATTAATTAATCATGTCATAACAGGCAATTGTAACCGTTAAGTATATTATTATTTTATACGATTGTTGCACGGAAAAATCAACCAAAAATGACGTATTTTGTTAGATTAAGGGTTTCTGTACACCCTTTAAGAATTCAGACAGGAAGGTATGCTCGTATTAATTTACCTCGCAATGAGCGTTATTGCTTATGTTGTAATACTAACGATATAGAAGATGAATACCACTTTATTTGCATTTGCCGTTGTTATACTCAATTACGAAAAAAGTACATTAAACGTTTGTATTATGTTAATCCATCTGTATATAAGTTCCATAATATGCTTACTTCAACTGATAGGTTGGAGGTTATAAATGTTTGTAAATATATGAAAGAGGCATTTGTTATTAGAAATACATTAATTAACATTGTGACTTAACTTTATGCAGTTTTTGTTTTTTTCCTCACTGCCTATGTTAAAAATTGATCTATATACTATTTATTACTCATACATATTAGGTTTGATTGAATGATTTTATTTAATTAGTTCTTTTGATCTATAGTCTATTTATCATTCATAAATATTAGTTTTACTGTTTGAAGTCATGGAAATTATTTCTTTTGAAAACTATAATGTTTAGACACATGGCATTGATTTGTGTATACTATTATGTATTAAGACGATATACTATTGTATAAGTCTAATAAACTGTCTGTTCTGTTCTGTTCTGTTCTATAATATAATGATCGTTTCCCTGCTCTAAAAATATCATACGAGTAAGGTCAAATAACACGTAGAAGATGATATTTAAATTTATTACTGTACCTTATTTTGGGACGTTTCTTTTTTCACTTGTAAAAAATAACTCCTTTATTGAAATTGTAACAGAAACATCGTATTGTCCTTAACAACACGGTAGAAAAACAGTTACGTCACCCAAATCCCTCTTGAATGAAAGTTTACCCTCACATTGAGGGAGGCACTTGTTATAATTTTAATAAGCAGGTTCTGGCAACAGAAACCTTTACATAACTAGTATATATTTGGAATTCATGGTGATATACAGTATGAGGGCGGCAACTAAAATCTGCTCGTCGAATATCACATGAGCCATGTCAAATAACACATACTTGGTTATTGATAAACAATAAACCTTGGATATGCATCGAGCATCTTTTTGGATGCAGAAACGTTATTGTTGCTCCTCATATATTATCAAGTGATGTTCTTCAATTCTTCTGCATAATTATATTTGAATAAGTAACCGTTTGATATTTGAAGGTGCATGTTGACAGTTTTGAAGGTTTCATAAAAGCTAATATAGATGCACAGTACTTTGCCTTCAAACAAACAAAATCTCAACCATTAATAATTCTACAACCTCTTACATTCCTGAACGATATTTTACTCGGTCGGTTCTCCAAAAGAGAGTTGATAGTTTTCAAGGTTTATCCATAAAATGCAAGATACGAGGCAGATACCTGAAAAAAAGACACGAAGAATTTATAATATACCAGAAATTGTTTATAAACTCACACAAATCCAAAACTAAATTATCTAAACTATAACAAATGTCATTGAACTAGGCTATTATTTCGTTGAATAAGTTTAAAAAAATTGTGAAATCCTACTTCGCAAAACTGTAACATAGGTAAGTCCTATCAACTAATAAGTGCGAAATAAGCAGCCTTTTTTCATAATAGCGCAAATAGCACCATAAAAATGGCAATCATTTTAATGTCGAGGAAGACCAACGGATAATGACTAATAGAATACACAAAAAGTTTCAAAATAAACGCGCACTGAATCAAAATCAATACATGTAATTTATGTTGATGACTTTATTGAGTGTCAGCGTAAAATCTAAACATATTTACGAAGGATCCATGAGCATGCATTTTCTATCTTTAGATGTAAATATTAATTTATAATTACATGACCTTATCCAGAAAACGTAGCAAGCCTTTCAACACTTTAAGCCCTTTGATTAATCAAAGCAAACAACACAATTTCTGTTTTATTAACAGCCTTTTGACAATACAAAAAAAGGAACTTTTAATTTCTTTCATGTTTTATTTCAAGTAAATATATAAATATACGCGATACAAGAGTTCGTATTATTCCAAAGCGCACGATAAACAAAAGGTAATAAAATGAACGGTTTTTGAGAATATTGAATATGTTGTTTACTATTGCAAGGTCAATATAAATGAAGACAAAACCTGAGCCATTACAAGTTGAATGTCTTCATTCAGATACATGCAAATATTTTTATTTGGTTGTTAAAATTGTGTCTTAAAACATTCTTAATTTCAGCTTTCAGTTCCCAAGCTTCCCAAGCTGACAGGCTTTCAAGTGGGCCCCTCTTTTCCTACTTTCCCTACTTTTTTTGCTAGGCTCCGACGTTTCCTTACTTTTCCCTCCTTTTTTTTGAAAAAGCCCTTATATCCCTACTTTTCTGTAAAAATATTCGACAAATAATAGATTTTTTTTAAATTAAAGTTTAATTAAAGGCATTGATTTAAATAATCTAAATCTTGATTTTAATAAAAAGCCATTTCAAGTTTTTTGTAGTATTAGTTTGATGCAATAGGTCTCTAGTACTGAAAGAAGGGTTCTATGATGAGAATGAGTGGTGCATGCCGACAAGTCAGAGACACCAAATTCAGAATCATTTGCTCAGTGCTGAATCGTTCCCGAAGCATTGTTTCTAAGCAAAGATAACTACATTTACATCACAATTGGTTAAGTAGTCATTTATTCGCAACCAAAAGGTAAGTAATGAGCCCTACTATCCCTACTTTTTGGTCTTAATATCCCTATTTCATCCTATTTTCTCAAAACAATTCCTCCTACTTTTATCCATACTTTTTTCATTGGTCCCTTGAAAACTTGCAAGCACCTCGTGTGGCTAAGCTGCGTATCTAAACATTTGTGGAACACATGCTGTGATCATTTTGCAAAGGTTACAACAAGCTAAGCAGGATCCCAAGTAATGCAATAATACAAATGTACGACAATGTATTTGAAATAAACAACGACGTACGCTTTCATGATCCGGAAAGTCAAATTCAAGAGGTCAACGATACTTTTTATGTAATAAAGCAATTATATGAAAAATAACTTCATCAGGAAAATAACCTTGATGTGCATAGTCTGACAAAAACTTAAAAGTACGATTCTTATTAGGAACAATTTCAGGACATTAAGACACAAAAAACAGGAAATATGACGATGGTTATAATCACCTAGAAAATGACAACAAAATAATTTCTTCCTCTTAATATTAATGCATATTCGAGGGCTATCAAGACGGTAATAGCAGTAAATGATAACCCATCGTAGTATGAAAATGTTGTGTTTTTTGTTTATTGTGAAGGAAAACGATATTAATATTTGTCATATGTATTAAAGCAGTATGATTAAAATATAATCGGTTTGTACTTTCGGCATAAATTATGTACGGATATCTGGTATATAGTTTTAAGAACACATTTATTAGCAACATTGCAGTGCTTGATTTTAAAGTAGATAATTACAACAAAACATGTACCATGATAATTACTTATTAATTATGAGAAGGCAATTATGGTGTAATGACTGAAAGCATATGTCGACAGTACCTTTAGAGTTGCTGCTTTTAAAATGTAAATAGAACTTTTAAACCGAGGTGCAATATGATACATATGCTTTTTGTAAAACTTCTAATGATGATATATTAGACCTAGGAGTTCTAATTCAGCATTAATCCACATGACCAGGTGCATATACTTATGTGTATACTACCCTTTTGTTGTAGCGGGTATAGTTCAAGGTTCATGAGAGTAGTAATAGAAGTTGAATTGTATAGTCTGTCGGGAACAAAGATTAATCAATAGTCGTTCTGAAAACTAATGGCCATTTTAACACCGCGTGTTAATTTTACCTCTACATTACTTTCTTATCTCGTAATAGAAAATATATAACTTATACGTAAAAATTGCTGCTATTTCTCTGTTTTCAAAGTTGTTCCCTGTTCTTTATTCTTCTCTTGAAAAGGCCTGAGCCTCTGTACAAATACTCACATGGCAATCCAGGTCATGGAATATGTCAATGAAAAATAAATTGACCACTAATGTGGCCATAAATTTATTTTAATGCATTCTTGAGCTATACAGCAGACACACTTTAGGAAATGTAACATTATTCGTTTTATGTTGAAACATTTATTTATGATAAGAAGACTTGAATCTTATTTGAGCCAATGCTTAACTTCAATTTTTAGATAAAACAATAATAATGAAACAAGTCCAGTAGTCGAAAGTTTAAACATGCATCCCGTCCAATAGTACAGAGTCAAAGCCAATACCATTGAACAGAAAAAAACCCCACACGAAACAACACATTTCATTTATAATTTATAAAACTGGGGGTGTTTATCAAGGATTGTTAGGTACCGCCTTGGAACTGGAGAAATCAATAAAAAAGGAACCAGGTTGCGCGAGTTTTTATGAATGTATGTCATGTGCGAAATTGGATTTGTCCCAGATTATATTACAAACAAACTTTCATTGTTTGCAGTCTACAATCATATAACAGCAAATAGTTGATCATTTAAATTCTCATGTAAAAAAAGTATATACTCTTTCTATATCTCATAATGTAATACTTTGTGTGTTCTCCCCCTGGTTAATAGCATAACAATAAGAGATCTCTGTTCACTAAATCTTTCGAACCGAGCTAACAAACTTAATAAGCATTACACTATAACATTCGTAAATATTGTGGTGTTTATGCTTAATATGTCCTTTTCTAATAATGTATTCTGTTTTACCACAATACCAATTGACAAAATAACTGCAGCTGAGGTATTTGGAATATTAAAGGGGCTAGACACCAGATGATACAATTGCAAGAAAAAAGAAAATTGTGAAAACCTTACATAAAATTGATATCGTTGTATCTTAATTACTGGTGTATAAAATCACCAACAACACATGCATCTTTCGCAGTTAATGCTTTTTTTCCACTTATCTGTACTAATAAACTGATATGATCTACCACTGGGATGCGTTTAATATCTTAACCATGTTAAGTGATGTATTATCGCCATCCTACTAGCTTGCATTGAATTTTTTAGGCTTGTTTTGAGGAAATACTATGTTTGCCGATTTTGTACCATCTGGTGTCTAGCACCTTGAACCTTCTGTTTCATAGTGGATCATTGTGTTTACTTTTTAGATATTCAGAAGGCTTGATTGATGAAACTGCTTTATAACCAGAATAGTTTTATAAGCGGAATGTCTATTTTTGCAAAGGAAGGTTTGCGTCTATTCAAATGTAATTCATAATCTTTTGTGATAACCATATAGGTGTTTTGCTCTTCATAACGTTGAGCTTTTTGTGATAAAGATGATTTAGATTCTTGTATTTGCTTAAACAGTAATTTAAAATCTGTCTTATTTTATAACGACATTACCTTTATGTTTACCCTTTATTATCGCAATGACATCAATAAATCGACCAAATTTCTTTCTTAGAAAATACGTTGGTTGACAAAGTACACAGTCTTTATTTGTTGATCTTATACCATGGATGTTAACCATCGATTGGTCTTAAAGTGTTCAGCGGTTTGGTGAGCTATGGTACAAGCAGTCGAGCTCCATGACAACGATTTTTTTTCTTGCGAACATATTATGCAAAAACTGTTATAAGTTGAACATATTATGGGTTTGTTTGAGATCTAATAGTGTTCCTAACAGGGCAGTTATGTTTCATCTATTCGGATATATTACCATCATTTAATGCAGTTTGACCTTAGTTACACTCATTTTACTAAAAATAAAACGCACACTAAACGCCAAACTATTTCGTCACTGTCCATAGATAGCAGATTAAGACTGTCTATTGCCAATAATTGGCAGTGCTAATACTCTAATTAAAAATGCCATTGCTCTTATTGAAAGTGCTCTTTATTACCGGCTTAAACCGAAATCTAAGTCAACATTCGAATAAGGACTTAGTCTTGTGAAGGAACGCTCAAACACATTCCATATGCCTAAAACAGAAGTATTTGATTCTAAGTTCTCAGCGAAACCTGGTTGAACCCAGCATTGCTCACACTGACAAGCATGGAACCGTTATAGACATTTACTAAAGTTTTATTGACGTTATCATGGGCATGTTTTGTGTAAAGAGAGGCAACTGAATATCAGATTCTTGCGCTGGTCTCTGCGGAGGACTGTTTAACGCACCAATATGATTAATTTTCTTCGAAACACATTTTGGTACTGGATCATGTAAATGACATTCCGCGTTTATAATATTAAACAGTTATTTAAGGAATATGTTGAATGTTTAATTTGAACAAGCAATGTTTAGCTTCTACACTGAATGTGATTGTGGTTTGTTTTGCTTATTTTTCGTTGAATCATTTTGCCATATCAATTTGTGGCATGCCATTTTTATTTTTATAACAATGCTCTTCCTAAAAATCACCAATGTATTAAGATTATGCTTTCTGATAAAAACGTACACTTACATGTAAGTCAACTATATCATCTAGCATTCAAAACTGTACTGGCGGAGGGAGCCATTTGTTCTCCATAACGCAATACAACAGCATTTTAGTGACATTAAAATGTTTTGTATTTCAGATACTAATAATGTCTGCGTGGATGCAATCAGTGGAAGTTATGAAAAAAAAATCGGACAAAAAAAATAGTCTTGAATGTATTCATTGTTAAAAATTTCAAAACAATATTTAAAAGTATATGAAAAGTCGTGAAACCTATCTCATGCGTCTTTCATGATTCATACCGCTATTCTCACTCTCTGTTTTAATTGACGTCATACCAATAAGGGTGAATGAGGTTTAAAACGACTACCGAATTGCCTTTGGCAAACAAACAAAATGAATAATTTGTCAACAATCCTGATTGCGTTCTTTGAGGTTTTTCAAGGAATCATAATTACGAACTATTGCTCCCCTTTATTTTGTAGTACCTTGTATATTCTGAGAAGATCACGATATAACTAGTAAACTCCATTTTGTTTATTTCGGTCGTTTTCCTAAGAACAAAATATTCTTACTTTATTAAATACTGTTTTTCGACACTAACGGTCACATTTACATGGAGAACACATAAGCAGGTAATCATATTGTTTTCACGGCAATGTTTGTTTTCCCGAATTATTTCATGGAATGGATCTGATAAACATGGAAGGCGTTATAAAAACAAATAATCTCTTGGTAGCTTCTTAAGCATTGTCCATATTTATGACGGTGAGATTTTATTAACAGAAAACGAATTGACGAATTTTATAGATGACGTGCATGTATCAATGCCAATCATTTGTATTGGGCAAGATCGAATACCTTTCATTTAATGAATAATTCATGATTCTGGAACATTTGCCATACTTCTCTGACATATTGCTTGAGTTTGCTGTATAGATTAAATATTGTTTTTCTTCCGCACTTTACACGGACACGTTTGTATTTGTTTTATTTCCAAACTGTTTTCCCAGACGGGGAATTGGTATCAATTTGTTGGCCATATTTCAAGACAATCGAGTGCATTCCTCATGTGCTTTTATGGAAAATAAATGAATATTGATGAACTGGACATTTCTCCATCTTTATTTCCTTTTACAATTCTAGGCAAGAATGTCTCTATCTTTGCCAAATAGATTATTCGTTCCATTTATTTTCCTAAAACCCTAGATTTTTATTTTGAAATAGCGTAAAAAACTGTTATTTCATTCCGTAATGAGTTATTTCAAGTAAAACTTTGTAGCATCGGTCTTCTGGTAGGTATATCGGAATCTTAAACGTTATAAAAACAATTATTGCATATGTTACTATATATAGTAACATTTTAGGCCGAAAATGGGTCATTACGGACCGGGTTTCACCGCCGTCATGTCTGGTTTGCCAATTATTCATAATCGGCACACCTCGAGGTGTGCCAAAAATCCATAATGAGACTACTTACGGTATATCGCGCACCTGAACGGGTAACGGCAGAGTTCGACGTAATTAGCAACGCAAACATGGCCGGAGAATGGCTGCTTGCATTGCAAGTCTCATTTAGCGAGTAATTAAAATAACAAATAATACCGAAGTTAACGAAATCTTACCTTACAGTATACTTCAGTATAAGTAAACGATGTCTAGTGTAATCCACGACCAAATGATACATAAACCAAGCATTGACGTTTTGCTTCACATGATCGTACCTTACATTTATATTACATTAAGTCCTGCATTGACAGTTGTCAAGAATATGTCATCGACATATTTTAGTCATCAATTTTTGTTGTTTAAAAACCGCTAAATAATACAATATCAAATAGTATTCATTAAAACACAAACAATTGGTGGTGTGATTTTGATGTTGCTTAAACATACTATAGTTATATAGCATATCTATGTTTTAAATGACCTTACCTTAGGAAATATCTTAAATTTATCCAGTATTTATCATTCCACACCACAACATTTTAGAAACAATGACTCTGATGACGTCACGAATACAATAGCTACGTCATAGGTCAATCGGTGCGATATTTGATATTTGTCCAATTTATCAATCATTGAATGTTTTTTGTAGAGTAAAGGAAATGTTTATAAAATGAAATAAAAAAACACCTATGATAATGGCACACCTGGTCTGCAATGGCCCTCGGGCCATACGGACCAGGTGTGCCATTATGGACAGACCGCACACCGGCGCCGTATATTAACCTCTAACTAATAGTCGACACAGTAAGGGTGTAATTACTTACAGCCCGTAGACAAAACCGCATGTTCTACCAGGTCCGTATATATCTGTACCTTACTCCTAGGCTAAAGTCGGCGTTTTAAAGAATGCTAATATTCAATATGACTGTGCGTCATCGAACCCCAGGGCATATTTCTTGTGTTTTAGATGCACACATAAAAATAACTAGCATTTACGAGCCAATTGTTTTCTTATTAAAAAAGGTTAACATAGGTCTTGCTTCTTGTTATTGCTTTTGGCGTAGTTTAACGTTCGTTTCAATATCTTTATGACCGAGGGAATAACATCTTAACGTTTTCTCACCATTCTATCGCCTAAACAATGCCATGATAATATACAACTTGTTCTATAAGAAGTATATTTGATAATAGTCTGGTGTGTAGCTCGGTCGTCCTTAAAATATCATATTCCTAATATTGCCTATAACCCAATGCAATATTGTATGTATTACTTTGATTGATATTGGAAGCTAGTACAGATTTATTGAACGTTTTGGTATGAAAACAACGATCATATTCAATCTCAAAAATACGTACAAACTTCAATTACCAGAGAGCTAGACAATATGTTTAACAATAAATGCTGTTTTAAGACAATCAATGATGCAAATTTAAGGTGTGTTTTTTAAAAGTTCTAGAATTTCTGAACAATGGTATACATAATTTTAAAAGAAACATTTCTGCAAGGTCACTCACTTATAATCACTTGTATGCAAGGCGAATATGGTCTAAACTAACGTTCCCATCTACATTAAAAAAATAATTGTCGGCAAGGTAACATTCCGCTGTCTAACCCTGTTTATTTCTCACACAGCTGAACAATGTGGGAATGCTTTCAAATGCATTAAGTACTTTTTGTGACCAAGGAAACGAACATTTTAATTTTGAACTTCACTTTGCAAATAGTTTTATCAATAATAACGGAAATCGCTTAGTCTACTTGTAGGTTTATCGCATTTTAAAAACCCAAAAACTATAGACGTAATTGCTGATAGTCTTGATGAAAATACTTGCATAATGGAAACACAACCCCATGTCACGTCAAGATGATTCCCCGATTTGTTTGTTTATTCCAGTTAAAAAGCAAGTCAGAATATTTACCCTGATCCATAGGCCTACGTTTCGACGTCCTTCTTTTAAAGTGAGCCCAGTTAACCAAACCATGGAAACTAAACTAACCATTTCACATCAATAAATTAGTTCAGTGTTGAATGCCCAAATACTATATGTGTTCGTCTGACATTTACGGGAAAAGGGCAACCGTTTTGTGACTTGCTTCTAGTGTTATATAACAAAACTACGGCTGCATTCAATTTTTCTTAAGCATTATGCCTTCAAATTATCTAACACCCATACGACTAAACCCATATCAAGGTAATAAGAAAATCGTCCTATGTTGTAGTAAAACCATACAATGCCATACCGTATAAATAACTACAAGCGATATTGGAACCTAGACCACATGGGAGTCACAACCGATCTCTCCACATAATAGAACAAATTTGCATTACCCATTACCAGATGCCGAGGCAACGTGTAATAATAATAGTATAGGCTGTGTCAAGGCATAACAGGACACAATACTGTAAATATTTGTTTTTTGATAAGGACAATGTATATCTGAAATCAATATTTTTAGTTTTGAGCGGTGATTCCTAGTAAATTCCATTTACAAACATAGCAAGGCTAAAGTGTGCAAGATTAAAGCAATTCTTTGTCACCGATTCAATTAACGAGCTTCGTAATTACACTGGATGACTTTTCTTATCTTGATTCCCTCTTCCTCAACATTATACCTTATGTAAGATATATATTTCCATTGAACAGACTAAGTCCGGATGCACTCAGATTTTTTTTAAAATGAGCGTTAATAAAGCTGTTAGTTTACTTTAAAAACTCTGCTGTTAGGACGAGTGCTGTATAATAAGCATTTTTTAAGTCCGCTGCACTCGCGTCTTAGGGGGAAGGAATAGTTGAACATTATGGGCGTACTTTCGAATGGTCTTGATTAATATACTAGCAGAGAAGAACACAATCTTGAATCGCTTCGAGATATGTGTCAAAGGTTTGCTCTACCTGTAATTTTGATAATAATACCAGTCCGTATTAAAATAAAAATAACAATGGAAACTACAGGGACAAGCCCAATAGCCTAATCTTAAACCTAGATCCGATTAACAAAATGTGCTCCTTATGCCTGCTGTTTAACTCAATGTTTATAGTTAGGCTATGAATAATCAAAGACATGGTATCTATATACTAATAGGCTGCCAATAACTATTTGGGTAATTAGCTGGTCCCTGCAGTTTACATCGTATAATTTGTATTCAAATACACCGAAACTAAGAAGAAATGGTTACAATTAATAAATAACAGTAAGTACTGGGCTTTGTATACTCTTATACTCTTCTTGTATAAATAGATATGTAAATTTGTCTTCAATAATACAATGAAATATACAGGGGCAAGCCTTGTAGTCCATAATAAAAAAATATTTAGGTGCAAAAGGCATGGGCCCAAATGACAATGTACTATATACAAAACAGATTTACATCACGAACACAAATGCAAACACCAAAAACAAACTTACTTCACATACACAAATGCAATCACCAAAATCAAACCATAACATCATCAAAATTGTTTCACCGTTAATTGATGGGATTATCGACTCGAGCAATTTGATAAGCACCTTAAGAAGATATTGCTGTATTTGAATGAATAAATATGTAAAGTTTCGTTACCGATTGTTCAAGCCTTTTACTTGACAATGTATGTTATTTTTTATATTTTGATTAAATGTTTTCAAATAATTATGTTTGATTGTCTGCAAAATGCAATTGAAATTTAAAATAAAAGGCTGTCATAAGAATGATTGACGTCATTCAATAACATGTATGTAAGCTCAGCTTTTAGTTTTCGTGGTTTTTGAATAGTTTTAAGTTCCAGAAGGAGCAACAACTTTAGTTGAACATTCCGAAAGCCTTTTCGCTAAACTATACAATATGCAGCCACAGAAACAGTGTTTATACTCAGAGGAAAAACAAATACCAACTGAATATAGTCATGCATACAACATCCTTTAATATTTGTAATGCCTCATACACAATACTGCTAAAATGACAGCCAAAACGAGTTGGACTGACACACGGTGTGTTAAAACTACCTACACTTCATACCTATAATGCAAAGATTACATATTTATATGTTCAGTAAATGCGTATTTGATAAAGCAATATATGGCAAACTAAAATTACAGCACAGCGACATATACCGACCTTAACTTGGTTTGTATTTTATTTATTTACGACTTGGCTTCTCCCTGTAGGTAATCATTGTATTATTTTGAGTAGGGTCGTTGATCTTGTAACCGACACATCGCCTTCATGAACCGAAAACACTTGGCAACTAATGTTAAAATCACTGTAAACATAACAAAGTGTGACCTTGAACTTTGAGGTACGTTCGTAGGTCTTGAATGGGACAGATCGCCTTAATGTACCAAAAACATGTGCCATTTTTTAATATACCTCTGTGCATGACAAAGTTACTGCACGGACACGACCGACTAAATTGAATATGCATTTAAGCAGCATTACATAATGATCCATGGCGGCGGGTCTTGTCTTTATGTGTCGAACACATTTGGTAATTTATTTTTAATTTCGTATGTGCATGACAAAGAAACAGCCCGGTCACGATGACCGGACGCACGGCTCAGAAAAAGTCATTTAGAAATCGATCTTCTAAACAAAGTTCTTGTCACCGAAATTATCCGTTTGGTCAGGGTTAACACAAAAGTCATATAGTTTTACAGACTTAAATATGGCTCTTTCTCGTATTGAATTGAACAAATATTTTCATCACCGGGAGGTGATTTCCTAAAGACATCATACGAGGGTGTTGATGAGAAATTTAAATTGATTAAGTTTTTGTTATTTTTCCAAATTAGATTTTTCAGGTATTTTGAAGTACATGACAGATGATGCACTTAAGCAAGGGCGTCGAAATGTTTTTTCAGGCTTTGTTTCGTGTCTCAGTGGAATCCAAATGGCGTAGATGTAGAATTTTGTTTTGCCAAAGTCCAAGGCAACTTGAAGACTGACGTTTTGCAACGCGAAAAAACAAAACAAACGGAAATCATTTTTATTTAAAGCAATGTCGAATATTTCAAATCTTGGAATTATGGGGAACAAGTATACAAAAATAATTCAAAAGACAAAGTGCAAAAGATTGATAAAACTGTATACAGTTTAACATCTTTTACTATGAATGCTAAAAATGATTTAGAACACGTTGTTTTTGACCAAATGGTTTAGGTCGTGACATAAGTATCTCACAAGCAGGGCGACCACCAAGATGTGATTTATAGACCGACCCAGTTAACCTTCCAGTAAACAAAAACAATGTTGAAACAGATGTAAGAAACTGTAAAACTGGTAAAACGTAATTAATTTACCGAACTTCTTGACTTTTCTGTCAGAAAGTATATATTGAAACGTTTATGGTAAATTATAGAATACCATCTTCACGTCAATCTTAGTTAACCTTTTTGTCAGTTATGGCGAGGAGCACGTACATATTGTTGTAACATATGTTAAAAAATATGAGTCCGTATACGAAACTGTCCTTTCGGTATGAAATGGAATGGGACACACTAACATTGATGTAACAATTATAACTGTATACATATTTTAATGCACAAAAGCTCAGTCTGCTAGATCGGTTACCTCTTTTTTGTTGAATCCTGGTTCAGCATTTAACATGCAACGGTTAACACGTCCAAACGGGATGGAGATTGTAAATTAGAGTATTATTAAAAACATCTCAAGATATATAGAGTAGGACTTTAATTATAGCATTTGTATTGGAATTGTGAGGATCGTCTTTGAAAGCATACTTAATGCATTTGTACTATTATCAAATTGTATTCGACAACCAATTAGACAAAGGGTGTTTTAATAGTCTGAAACCCTCCCATTACATTACATTGGTGTAGAGATTGAAGACAACAATAAAATCCGCTTACGATTGCAAGAAGGCAATGCATCTTTCAGACAAAATCTATATGAATCAATATTTGTGACGTCAACTACGAATATGAGGTGAATGTAGATGGATGAGAAATCATTTTTGCTAGTTTTGAATATCTCATTTGAAAAAATAGAATACAAACGTTGTATATCATTTCGACTCAGACAAATGGGATTGAACTAAATTACTTTAAATTCCAAAAACGTATTCGATATGTAAATCGGAAAAAGTTATATCTTGCATAAATATATGATGCCAGATGAGAAACGTCATGTTGCGTTATTTATTTTTCCCGGAGAGCATCCAGAAAACAAGAGTCAGAAAGAAAGTACTTTAGTCAGTTGACAATTTAACAAGAATTGGAACAGAACAGTCATATTAGCCAAGAGCGGTATTTTCATTAATCGGGTGTGTTTTGTGCCTGTGAAGTGTCCATTTTCCAGAATTACTTGTCATTTCAAATGGTGAAATGCAATGTATTGTGATTTTCAAGGATCATTGTATGTTTGAACTTATTAATTCTACAAACCATAAATGCAAATGAAACCGATGCTAGATGGGGACAGTACAATGCTTCATTTGCAATTTATAGTCTTAATCAAACCAAGATGTATACGATCTTATTTTGGTTAAAGTTTGCGCTTCTGGTGGACTTTGATCTCCGAATACATCACCCATAATGCAACTGATATGTGTTTTTCCGTAACGAATCAAACCAGGGTTATTAAGCCTGAACAAATTAAAATCTCCGAGTCTTTTGAAACTCCTCGACTAATTAAAACGAAGACTTGTCCAAATAAAACTGACTTATTGGCCTATTTAGACCGGTGTAGTTCATCAATCAACGCCCGATGCAAGTTGCAGAGACAAGATAACTTGGTATTTCTATTACCAAGGTAACAGGTTTTCATTCTAATTTGGAAAAACATATTGAATTTTCGGTCCATTCGCAAAAACAATACACATTGCACACTGTCATTTGTCTGTAAGATGTTGTGTTACTGATGCTTTTTCTTTAAAAATGTGTCGATAATAAATGTTATAATTAAATCTGCATTGTTAAATGAATCTCTCGTCTAGATTTCGCTGTTTGAGAAGTTAACTATTGCCAGATTAGACCCAAGAGAAAATACACAGACATAAATAAAAAAGGCCAGCAAAAGAAAACGATGATATCAAAGAATTTCTTTAGATGCTTTAGAACCCATTTTTGACATTATGATTACATTTTCGTTCTGAATAAAGACGCTTCACGCAACTAATTTTCCAAATAAGATATAAAAAAATGTTTGGTTGCAAATTTCCGACTTGAAAATTTATGTTCTATTTCTTTGGCGCTTACCCAGTGCCATTCAACCGGATTTATGTTTAAACATTTTGCTACTGAGCTTGTTTCTGTAGCTTTTCGCATAAATATTGATATTTAACAATGACAAAAAAAGATGTTACATGTTATTATAGATTATATTAAATAGAAGTTTTATTATATTTCCAAATGCGAGGAGCAATGACATATTTGACAAACAAATCGTCGTTAAACTTGACAGCATATAGTTGTGCTTGTATCATTATTTAGTTCATTTAATAATTGAACAAGATTTCTTATAACACCTGTTTAACTCTAGTAACGTACGTCTTAACAGACCGACAAATTCTCGCAGCTGTAGGCTCCTGTGCGAAAGCAGCGGTGTTAAATCATTTCAGCAGACGACGTAGTGCAGCTACCACACTGCGATCTATTAAGACAAAAGTAGAGAAAGATACATGATGCTAAAGAACAAAAGATTGCTAATAGAAACTATAAGGGCTTAAAAAACCATTTCAGAACCTTTGAATACCAATATAAATCTAATATTTCGATATTTAAATAAAACGTAAGAAATGTAAAATTTGAACATGAATCTAATATTTAATAAAACACTTCAGAATTTTTAAAATTTAACATGAATATCACAATTCAACTTATAAAGAATAAATACTGCAAAAATGCAAAAAGAAAATGTAATTTTCAATATGAATTTAAAATTTCAATTAATTAATTAAAAAAATGCTTCAGATATGCTAAATTTCAATACGAGTCTAAAATTCAAATAAATCGCTTCAGAAATGTAAATTTTCAGGATGAATCTAATATTTGAATAAATCAATCAACCAATTAATACTTGTTGTCATTATGATAAAAGCAATCAAGCTATATGATGGAGTGTTTTACAAAATTGTGACGAATGTTTACTTTTTATGTACATGCCGGAGACAAATATAAATAAAATACACCAGAAAGCTTTAATGTCAGAACAGTCACAACTGTCTTGGGAAGGACCCCCTTACCCACTTATGACATTTGGTCTTTTGGAAACCATTGTTTACCCTGTTAATAATAGATTCACTTTATATCAACAGGAATATCTTTGTTGGTGTTTTGATTTTTTTTATAAAACTCGAGGTTTCCATTTGATTGCGTAATAAAATATGTTTAAATATACAGATATAAGTAACGTTTTTCATCACCGATGGCGCTAGAATTATCCACTGGTCTGTAAAACTTTCCACTGAAGATAATCTCCTGTCCAAATGTGAAAGTACAATAACTTTCTTGGAATAAGATGGTGTCTGGATGTTTTATTGAGCGACAACAATAGGAAATTACCAATGTTCAAGCAATTTACGGTAACAAATTTCATCTGTGTAAGAAATTTTAAAGCCAATTGATAATAAAAGTTGAAACGGATAATTTCATTGAGAAAACCCCGTTGACACGTGCTTGTCTGAGAGGAGCCAGTCTTTATTTATTATAACCATCGGTATGCTAAAACACTGCGTCTTGCAATGATAACCAAGAAATAAAGCACATTATCTGTTCAATATTAAAACGAGTAAAACGATTTCTGCTGTTGTTTAGAGTCATAGGTTTGGATTTGTTTGGCAACATTGCCATAGTTGCCTTACCTTCCAGCAATATGTAACAAGAATGCACCAGAGCTAGATATTTCAATCTTAAGGAAAGTAACAATAAAATTTATCAAAGAGGGCCAACGCAGTTTATTTTTTGCTGCTTTTGTAGAACTTGAAAGGCATTTTAACACCCAGAAATATTTAAAAAAACGAAACCATCCTGAAACTACTCCCCTGCAACTAATGAATAAAAAACCAAGTTTAGATAATATTTTATTGTGTTTGTTCTGGCATTGAATTGAAGAGGATCTATATATTGAATTAATACTAATGCCACTGGTGACTTACTTATATCCAGTGCACTTACATGTATCCAACGATAAGAACGATATGAAAATTATTCACTGATTGGTAACCAGTGGGAGGGGCATAACCAAAATAGTTCACTTATATGTAACCAGTGGGAGGGTCCTAACAAAAATTGTTCACTTATTTGTAGCCAGCGAGAGGGTCATTGCAAAAATGGTCCACTTACATGTAGCCAGTGGGAGGGGCATAACCAAAATAGTCCACTAACATGTAGCCAGTGGGAGGGGCATAACCAAAATAGTTCACTTACACGTAGGCATTGGGCGAGGCATAACCCAAATAGTCCACTAACATGTAGCCAATGGGAGGGGCATAACCAAAATAGTTCACTAACACGAAGGCATTGGGAGAGTCATAACCCAAATAGTCCACTAACATGTAGCCAGTGGGAGGGGCATAACCAAAATAGTTCACTAACATGTAGCCAGTGGGAGAGGCATAACCAAAATAGTTCACTTACATGTAGCCAGTGGGAGGGGCATAACCAAAATAGTTCACTAACATGTAGCCATTGGGAGAGGCATAACCAAAATAGTTCACTAACATAAAACCAGTGGGAGAGGCATAACCAAAATAGTTCACTAACATGTAGCCAGTGGGAGGGGCATAACCAAAATAGTTCACTAACAAGTAACCAGTGGGAGAGGCATAACCAAAATAGTTCACTAACATGTAGCCAGTGGGAGGGGCATAACCAAAATAGTCCACTAACATGTAGGCATTGGGAGAGGCATAACCAAAATAGTTCACTAACATAAAGCCAGTGGCAGGGGCATAACCAAAATAGTTCACTAACATGTAGCCAGTGGAAGAGGCATAACCAAAATAGTTCACTAACATGTAGCCAGTGGGAGGGGCATAACCAAAATAGTCCACTAACATGTAGCCAGTGGGAGAGGCATAACCAAAATAGTTCACTAACATGTAGCCAGTGGGAGGGGCATAACCAAAATAGTCCACTAACATGTAGGCATTGGGAGAGGCATAACCAAAATAGTTCACTAACATGTAGCTAGTGGCAGGGGCATAACCAAAATAGTTCACTAACATGTAGCCAGTGGAAGAGGCATAACCAAAATAGTTCACTAACATGTAGCCAGTGGGAGGGGCATAACCAAAATAGTCCACTTACATGTAGGCATTGGGAGAGGCATAACCAAAATAGTTCACTAACATGTAGCCAGTGGAAGAGGCATAACCAAAATAGTTCACTAACATGTAACCAGTGGGAGGGGCATAACCAAAATAGTCCACTAACATGTAGGCATTGGGAGAGGCATAACCAAAATAGTTCACTAACATGTAGCCAGTGGCAGGGGCATAACCAAAATAGTTCACTAACATGTAGCCAGTGGAAGAGGCATAACCAAAATAGTTCACTAACATGTAGCCAGTGGGAGGGGCATAACCAAAATAGTCCACTAACATGTAGGCATTGGGAGAGGCATAACCAAAATAGTTCACTAACATGTAGCCAGTGGGAGGGGCATAACCAAAATAGTTCACTAACATGTAGCCAGTGGGAGAGGCATAACCAAAATAGTTCACTAACATGTAGCCAGTGGGAGGGGCATAACCAAAATAGTTCACTAACATGTAGGCATTGGGAGAGGCATAACCAAAATAGTTCACTAACATGTAGCCAGTGGGAGAGGCATAACCAAAATAGTTCACTAACATGTAGCCAGTGGGAGGGGCATAACCAAAATAGTTCACTAACATGTAGCCAGTGGGAGAGGCATAACCAAAATAGTTCACTAACATGTAGCCAGTGGGAGGGGCATAACCAAAATAGTCCACTAACATGTAGGCATTGGGAGAGGCATAACCAAAATAGTTCACTAACATGAAGCCAGTGGCAGGGGCATAACCAAAATAGTTCACTAACATGTAGCCAGTGGAAGAGGCATAACCAAAATAGTTCACTAACATGTAGCCAGTGGGAGGGGCATAACCAAAATAGTCCACTTACATGTAGGCATTGGGAGAGGCATAACCAAAATAGTTCACTAACATGAAGCCAGTGGCAGGGGCATAACCAAAATAGTTCACTAACATGTAGCCAGTGGAAGAGGCATAACCAAAATAGTTCACTAACATGTAGCCAGTGGGAGGGGCATAACCAAAATAGTCCACTAACATGTAGGCATTGGGAGAGGCATAACCAAAATAGTTCACTAACATGTAACCAGTGGGAGGGGCATAACCAAAATAGTTCACTAACATGTAGCCAGTGGAAGAGGCATAACCAAAATAGTTCACTAACATGTAGCCAGTGGGAGGGGCATAACCAAAATAGTCCACTAACATGTAGGCATTGGGAGAGGCATAACCAAAATAGTTCACTAACATGTAACCAGTGGGAGGCTCATAACCAAAAAAGTTCACTTTCTTGTAGCTAGAGGTGAGGACAAAATCAAAATAATTTACTAACATGTAACCAATGTGAGAGTCATAGCTCAATTTGTTATTTTATATGTTGTCAGCGTGAAGGGCAATACTGAATTATTTCATTGACATGCTAGCGACAAAGGCAGAACCAAAGAAGTTCATTTACATGTAAGAAGCGCGATTGGCAGAACAAAATATATTTCATTGATATCAAGCCAGTGGACCAAACAAGTTCGCTGACATGCCGCCAACGACAAAAGCATAATTAAACAAGTACTCTAACATGTAGCCCGCGGAAAGGGGCTTAAGCAAAATAGTTCACTTACATGTAGCAAGCTATTTCTATGAAAATAATAAAATATAGAGAACGTTCGTATATCTTAGTGTAAGATCTATTTTATTTCGCTCAAAATAAATATATTTTCACTAGTGGCGTTTTTTTATTCACTCGAATAATACGATCTCGCTCTGAAATAAAAAAGCTCTTTTTGTTTCATGCATTTTCGTACTTTATTTTTCTGCCTAATCTTGTAAAACACTAGTCCTTTTGGAGAGCCTCTCCCCGAAGTGAAGTAGCAGCTGCGAAGTAGTAGGTCCCAGGACATAAGAGTCCCACGTTATGTTTTTCATAATTGTTTTTTAAAATGAAATGTTATAAAAATGAATGAAATTAACGTATTAAAACATCTTTGCACTTTTAAACACAATTATGTGTTGGTGGCGCAGTGATACATTTGACATTGTACACAAACATTCAATTTTTATCGACAGTATTCAGTTTTGATTAAGTCATTTGATTCCAATTTTAAACATTTTTTTCCGGATAACAGGCAGTCATAAGGCAGTAAAGTTATGGTTATCAGTCCTTGACTTTATTTAAGTACATAGAAATAATTCCCTTGTTATAAATTATTCACCGGATTATTTCTGAAGTTATTCAGCCAATCCTAAAGGCTATTATTCAAGAATATTACAACATCTTATATTCTTCATAATGTTTAGATATAAGAAAGATTACGTGGGAAACTTAAGGAAAATACTCAAACTTAATGGATTACCAACATAAATGTGTTGACCACCTTACTGACTGACTCTGATAACTTCGATATCGCTGTCCTTGAGCGTCATCGATCTCAGTGGTACTTAAGAAAGGTCTGGAATATATCTCCTTGTTATCTGATCTAGACGAGTCTGCAGCCAACACGCTTCTCTTCACAGAAATTATCAAAGCAAAGGCACACCTAATATTAAACTCAATTTCTACTTTTTGGATTCTTAAAATATTAAACTCGTTTTAACCATAGCAAGGTATTATTCAGATGAACGTAATATTTTCGTTTAATTGTTCAAATTATGTCTTAAAACAATTGTATTTGCAGACTTTAGTGTCCACGCAACTCGTATTTCAAATTTGCGTTTGTGAAACAAATACAATGACGATTTTGTACGGCTTTAACAAAATGCAGGTTTATAATATTTTTCTCCAAAATCCATACTCCGTCATAGCAAAAATCATATAGACTAAATTTAGGAATGTCTTAATTTATTCAATTAAAGAAATACGAGATACCGAAGTAGAGCAATTTTACAATTGTACCTCAAAATAAACAACAAAATTTGCTCTCATGATTCAGAAAAAACATATTGAAGAGGTCAGGGATGATGTTTTTTTTGTTAGAAATCATTCATTCATTTTTTAAAAATATCAACAGAAATAATACCTTGAAGAGCATACCCTGTCAAATACTTCAATCTATGATTCGTATGAGGATCAATTGAAGGACAGTAGGAAGCCCAAAACAGGAAATATGACATAGGTTATACTCACATAAAAATTACATCAGGATTAAATCTTCCTTCTAATTCTCTGAATGTGTAGAAACAGGCTAGACTGTAATAAAAATAATGAATAATGTTGAAATTTTATTTTAAAATATTAAGTTACATTTTAAAGCAGTCTAGAAGACATATGATTTCATTCATAACAGCGTGATTGCCTTTACATACAGTAAACCACTTAAGTTGACAAACAAAGAAATATAACCAGTTTTAACTTGTATCAAATCAACAAATCTATCCTGAACCAAGAATCAACATTTGTTCTGAAGACCAGCGGCCATCTAAACGCCATGCGTTGTATCAATCTCTATATTTCTTTCTGATCATTCAATATGAGTGGAGTTTTGTGGAAACAGTGGCTGCATTATATCTTGTTCAAAGCGGTTTAGTGTTATTCATTCTTCACTCGAGCAGGCTTAATGCCGCTGTAACAAATATTATTACAGCAATAAATACTGCATTCAGGTCATGAAATACGTCAACGGTAAATGAATTGACCTCTTTTCTTTCAAAGAATGAGTTGTAATGCACTATAAGGTAGAACAAAAATATGATTTGATTACTGATTCAAAAGTTATTGATTGAAAGAAGAATTGAATATAAATCCAGTATGCCTTGGTTTTACAATTAATAACTTGTTCGTTAACAAGACGGGCAGACGACATTCCAAAATTAGAGAAGCGTGTGTTCAGTCCCGATTACTCGAAAAAAGATATATTTGTTTTATGTTTCCTTTAATTTCCGGAGACTTCAAGGACAAAACTACAGAGTTGCCTTCGGTCCTCTTTGTTAAGCTCGGTAATATGTTATTGTACAAAACTAGTTCATTATGGCATATCGTCTAAAATTGGAAATTAGATTGTTAGACGAAAGACCATATATTCCTAAATTAGGCAAAAAGCAACATATCAGGTATTGTATAACATTAAATAAATGTTTCCTGAAAAGGCTAGCACTATCTTCTATGTTGTTTTTTCCCTGAAAACATCTAAAAGAAGATATGCACTATGTAAGGAGTGTTCACAGATCTAAGTCCACAACCATATGCTTATTTAAATGGTCATTCCTCTCCCGGGTTATATTTGTATAGCAAGATGGCAAGGCGATGCCAGGAAACAGGATTAATCAACATTATATGATAGACTTGTATAATTGTATGCATATCAACATAATGTAGAAGGTTAATTTATCTAATAGAATGACGGTGTAAATTATGTCCTATAATAACAAGCCGGAAATAGGTTCATTAGAAACATAACATTGGCAAGTATATTCGGTCATAATAGTTATTTCTAAGCTAACAACAAATTCATTCACAAAATATAAACCCCAGCAGTCGTCTGCATACACCGACATCACCCTGTAAAACAGTGTGGTGTGAATGAGACCGTGACACTCATGACATGAACAAAATACAAGGTATTACACTACCTCAGAAAGTTAAAAATATGTCATACGCTATCGTTGCGTATTTTGAGAAAACCATATGACACTCTTTTAAAATATGTCATACACAAACCTCTTCTGAGAATATTAAAGATATGCCGTTTGACGCCGTTTCAGTTTCAACCAAACGTTTCCGTTGAAACTGACCATCTATGTGCGTACATAATAATTTATGTAAAAATCATGACAATGAAATTATAGTTCTATGTATACTATGCTTGGAAATTCAAGAGGGTTGATAAATCACTCAATAAAAATCAATCAATCTATCAATGAATCTTGTTTCGCTTTTTTCTTATGGAGTAACTTTTTTTAATGGCTGTCGTCGTTAAATCTGGACCCTCATAACACGATCAGAACGAATGAAGCAAAAACAAGATTTAGATTCGGTGTAATTAACCGTAGATGAATCAGAAACGGGCTATGAATGTTTAAGCAGAATAAGTCATTCCTGTGATAGGATTTCTTCATCACAAAAAAATGTACAAATGGGTTTAGCAACCGGCATCAGTTACATAGATATTCGCTGGAAAAGACTAAAGGATTTAACAATGCGTTTCATCGGTAAAAATACTTTTGTTTATTATTGCTGGAAAATAATCTAAGTGGAACATATTGTGCTTAAAATTTGCAAGCAAGTATCTCTGAAGAGAAATTGAGAATGGATGCAGAAGAATGATGTCGACTGGCCACGTGACCTCTGGCCGCCTGATCATTTTGACTGAAAACAGATTATGTAGGTCTTTTTCATCAACTCAACGCACTGATATTCAGTTTTATATTTCATTTGTCAATGCCCAAGTGAGATTTCTAATATGGACAAAACTTCTGGACGTCACGTTAGCAGATAAAATGTTATAGAAGGCTAAAATGGACTTGTCTGTGTACTTGTTAATTTTTCAGAACAAAGACATTTTATTGTTTGACATCACCCAAAGACATTGAAACATACTCTTGTCTCCTTTCGTGTTATTTTGACTCAATCTATAAGTAATAGTTTCACGTACAACCTTTCTTAAGATTAAGAATATATTTTGCAAAAAGCTAACTTGGATCATAATATTTCATCTCGAATCAAACTGTGAATTTAAGGTAGTTTCACAGGAATAACTGATACTTCGTAACACTATAATATTGAACCAGGATATATCGTACCATTCGGATGGTGATCTCTTGTCACATATACCTTATATAATCATACTGAATTACAGACTATTAATGAGTTTAAATAAAGAGAAAATTGTTACTTTATCATGTTAAAATCCTTACAGTACTTTTTATCTATTTAAAACTATGCAACAGAACGGATGAGATGTTCACTTTGTTATTTGACCATTGCTACAGATTCGACTAAACACGGATTCAATAAAAGAGTTGTTAACGGCCTTGAAAAAAGTATTCATCGAACAGAAGGCCATTCTAATTATAGAAGTTATCAAGCCGAATAAGTTCTCGAGCCGTTTAAACATTATCGTCTCAGACAGCCATTGCCATACAATACCACAAGTTCGCTTACAGTACTCAATGTACAAACTCGTACAATATTAAATCGGGACATACCTGCTATAACTACGAGGAACAATATGAATGTAACAAATGGTATTGGGCATTGGTTAAGTGCAATTCTATTTTTTAAAGAGACTGGACACGCCAGTTTTGAAGATAAATAGGTATGCTGCTTAATAAGGAAACGCTTAATAGGACATTGTATAGGCACAGGTTATTCAAACCAATCGACTATATGTATGACGTCGACATGTTATTATACAAGAATTAAAACCGCAATCCAACGGAAGCTGTTTAAATTATCGATATACGGTATTAATGAAATTATAATTTGAAATTCAATCAAATAGTATATTTTCCAAATGTTTATTATGAAATTTTGTAGAACGTTAAAGAGTTATTCCCAAAATGAGATATTCGTTACAATCCACTGTTACCAATCTATGGCATGTTAGGCTTGTTCCAAGGCGGTACCTAACAATTCTTGATAAACATACCAATTATTTATATATATATATATATATATATATATATATATATATATATATATATATATATATATATATATATATATATATCTACTACAGATATTAAGGTGACCATATATATATTAATCTAGGCATTATGGGGACCGCTGGATTAAGGCGACAAAAATTGGTCTCCTTAATATTTTCAGTCCAGATTTGTTGTATCAAATGTCAATAAAAATGGCCATTGACAGTAAGTTGATAAGCTTGAATGTTTATTTACGAGATCATTTCATTGTTTTAAATCTTATTATCTTTTAATATTAAAAAAAATATTCTTAAACTTTTGTGTGTGTATATTTGTGTATCCATAAAAATAGCTATTAAGGCGACCAGGGAAAAAATCATAATTTTGGTCAAAAATAGCTATATACTAAGCATTTTTTATTTGTTTTACTTTATTTAAAGCCTATTGTATATTATCCCGAAGTTTCATTCCATAAAAAACAGAAATAAGGAAATTCGATATTTCGTGTACCACCAGCATCCAAATTTTCAAGTATACAGAAATTTAACTTTCCGGAATATAACGGAAATTTTCCGGGTATCTCCGTGGTACCATCTCCGTGCAATTATGCAGTATGGCGTTCATCTCTTACGGAAAGAGAATGGTAACTTGGTAAGTGTTTAAAATACATATTCAACGTTTTTTTCGTTTATTTTTATGACTTTTGTACAGTAGTATAAATCGTCTACCCTTTGGATGAAAAGCAAATGATTTATCCGGATTTTGTTCATCCGAAACTAAATCACTAGTATCAACATCCGGTGTAATTTTTGCTTGTATTTTGGAGAAACTCGATAGATTTCTAGCAAACTTGGTTTACCACTACATCGTCGCTTATTATTATTTGGTATGTTCCAATCTAAAAAGGGATTTGCTCCCTTAACATCTCACATTTTAATAAATAAAAGACGAAATGATACAAATGCCTTACATTTTGTTTGTCAATGTCATGTCATTAGTCATTCTCATCACCTTTGAATACTATTACCTATTATAGCAGAACAGAACGAACACTATCACCAATTCGTATTGTGGCTTTTTGCATGTGTCTTAAATTCTCATATTTGATAATAAATGCAACAATAAAATATTTCCCTTATTCTGCCTAAGTTATGCACCAGTCAATTGTAACCATGGCCCCCAGGCAGGTCTTGTTTATACCAGGGATAGCAGGGGAAATGGGCCATGTTTTTACGTTCCAGGTGGACCGGCAGTGCTGAGTGAATGCGGTGTTATTGTTTTTGCGCTGAAAACAGGGAATGGGCCTAACCTAGGATGTCCCCAGGGGCATTTGACGGGGATCTGGTCATTTCGTAACCTTACCATTTCGTAACTGCTGAATCTTGGTTATTTCGTAACCATTTTGTTAGTCAATTCGTAATCGTCAAGAAATCAATTGCTCATATGGTAACCACCATTTAACAAGGTGATAAATAGTACACTTAGCACCTCGTTAAGTGTATTGTTCAACCTGGATGTATATGGCACAGCAACCAAGACACCAATTGGAAGACATTACTCAAATTCTCACTAGTAACAAGCCAATAATTTATGTTACTCAATAGTTATTAGATATATATATATCATGCTAAATTAGAAAGGATTTGTTATACTATCAAAATATGTTAATTATTTTCTTACATTTTGCTTACTTATAAACAATAATTTAAGACTGATCGCGATGTATTTTTGAGTAAAATTACGTTTACATAAATGATCATTCTTGACCTATTTCATTGACTATATTTGTTTGAATTGTTTAAAACGAACAAAATTTTGTTCTGTTCTTTTCTCAATTGATCCATATTCTGCATACTTTATATCCGAAACCGACAAAAAACAGCCTAAAATTATTAGTTATGGTACAGTGGAAACTCACTAAACCGGATCTCCACAAAACCGGAATCCTCGGGATACTGGAATTTTATCAGAGTCCCGGTTTTCCCCTACTATTTTCAATGTAAAAAAATCCCTACAAAACCGGAACCCCGGAATTCCGGATACCGGACAAAAAATTTAGAAAATTTGTTAGTTGTCAACGTAATTTTACCTTACAAAACCGGACGTTTTGTTCAAACATGTCAAAATAATTCTGTGTATTAGGAATTCGCGAATCACATGTCACTTTGTTTTGACAGCCGGTACGTCTTTAAATATTACACCTGTGATGTTATGTTAACATGATAATCGATAATGATGATTGCGCTGTGGATTGACTGTCACGCGATAATCAAACGATAATCAAACTTGTGAAAAGAAAATTGATTAAAACATTTATTTGTTTGTTGCAGAAAATAAAGAACTAGAAACGGTTTTTTAGTGATCATTTTGAAGGGTTGTTTTATCTAAAGACTTCTATGATTGAATCAAATTAGAGCGGTGCTTTAATTAAACTATCAAACATACTTAACAAGCATTAAATTACGAGAGTTGTTTTATTTCAAGACTTGGAAAAAAGATGGTTATAAAAACGCAGAAATGTTTAATTATGCTTATCACTTTTGCAAGTGCTTTAATCATGTCTCAACCTCCGTCTAAACATCTGAGAATTGAACTGTCCCTAGAGGACAAAAGCCTTTAAAGGTTAACTCAGTTAATATATTGAGTAAACTTACTCCGTACATCGAATCCCCACTGAACCGGAATCCTCACTAAACCGGAAATTTTGCCCAGTCCGGACCTTGTCCGGTTTAGTGAGTTTCCAATGTATTAATTTCCAATAACAAGATACAAAATTAAACATATGGGCACATTTTTAATACAATAAGCATATAAAAAGCGCATACTCTCATTCGGCAAACTCACTACATTTTACAATACTTCTATGCAATTTAAAAAAAATGAAATTCTAAAGTTATATGGTCTATATATTTAAAAAATATTGGCTTAAGGTCACAATTCCTCTCAATGGTAGAACATCTGTAACCGGGTATACAATGTATATAGCGGCACTTATACTGTCTCGCTATAGAGCTAGCTTTTATAGCGACGCGGTAGAGTGTCCGCCTGCAGAGCGAGAGGTCGTGGGTTCGAACCCTGACATGTGCACATTGCAATTTGTGCAGTCTGTTACACATCTATATTTCCTTCGCAACATAAAAAAATAGCTAGTGTGAATGTTTCTATTTGTCATAGTTTCAGAGTTTATTGGCAAATCGCACTACACTGTTAGGAATAAAGAAGGAATACAACTACTAGATTTAACTTTTTTTACAGTAAACTTTTTTTGTAAATTCAAATGGTATTAAATTAATTCCTCATAATTATAGGAGTCAACGGTTAAGATATGACCATTCGATTTCTTAACGGTTACGAATTGACTAACACAATGGTTACGAAATGACCAACAATGAGCGGTTACCAAATGACCATAATTCAATTGACAGGGCTTTTACCAGCTGTTTGTCTGTGCAGAGCGGGAATTTTACCTGGGATTGCCTGGACCGAAAGTCAAAGTCCCCGCTATTAGCAGGACCTTGGGGGCCCATGCTGCAATTGACTGTTGCATTATTTGGATTTTTTCTTAACTTTACGACACGCCCCCCTACAGTATTTTATAGTCAAGTTTAGTAACATTTATTTACAGAAATTGGATAACTTAACAAGTAAAGTAAACTGTACTGAGCTTTTGAACAAACCTACATACTTATATATCAAAATTGATATTTTAGGGTCTACACTGAATAAAGCCAAAATGTTTTGATTTGCTAAATTCGAACAGTATTTAGTCTATCCACACAAAATTTACAAGATCATCAGATAACAAATTTTCTAAAAATTCTCTGTTTGCCAAATAGGGAAGACAGGTTAAAGTGGGGTTAAAAGGTTGCTATCTGTGACCAAAAAAATACTGTTCAAATTTGTGAGTATTCATTTATCTTTCGTTCAGTAAAGAGCATGCAATGGCATAGTGGTTGGATTAGATAATCTGACAGCGGTGCTGGACGTCAGGAGTTCAAATATTGTTGTGAGTTCAATGTACCAAAAGAATACCTTTGGAATACACAATTATCTATAAAAATGGCAGAGCAAATTGCCCATATTGTAGTAATGTCTTAGATCCAGCTTGGGCCTAAAAAAAATACATTTGGTTCGGGTTACCCGACCCTACCTACGGAATAGGCGCCGACCCTACTGTTTATATAGTCAGTTTGAAAAAAAAATATGAAAAACTAAAAAAAAAATAATATTTTTTTTATTTTTTTTTTGCTTTTCAATATGTAGTTTAAATAAATAAATTGCTTATATAGAAGATAACTTTAACACCATTCTCCAATGATGAAAATGACATTCTTATATAAAGCCTAATAAAAAAAAAACCTACCTATTTTTGAGAATGATGTAACCCTAACCAAACAATTTTTTTTTTAGGCCTTGGATAACTTGGACACAGTAAGCGGTTCACACTAAGGGAAATTCTGAGATAAAACAGCGCTTATGAACTTGAACATTACATTTTTCATTGAGACAAAGAAAAAACATTATTGCTGATCTTCTAAAAACAAATCTTGGATTTAAACTAATCACCAACAAAAATATATGCATTTTAATCACACAATGTAAACAACTGCGCCACAGATCTTATCTGTATGTTTAGGGTTTTTAAAATTTAGCAGTTAAATATAGATTAGCATTCTGGTAGGTCTGGTTGGTCTGTTGCTTTAGATGCTAAGTAAACATAATGTCAGTGATTTCATCACTATTTCTATTAAAATATCAGTTTTTTTCTTCAGAGCTTCTCACATTTGCACCTTTTTTTACCATTTGAATCATAAAAAGATAACAAACAAACACGGATGGAACATTTGAAAATACAATTCAGTTGGTTTTATTTTCATGCTCATTTTTGCTTGAAATTATTCTGCTTGAATGTGATTTTTGTTGCTTAAATTTGAACTTAACTCTTTGTGAATATTTAAGGAATGTAAGGGGTCAGATTTCAGATTGCTCATTATTTCTGGAACACTAAATACTTTATTTGATTGTGTACACTGCACTTTCTTGTTAAGCATTCATCCAAATCTTTTGGGTAAATATTGGCAGAAAAACTGCTTTTAGATTTATACTGGTCATCAAAACCGGCACTGACAAAACATAAGATGTGTTTAATTAATGTGCGGGAAAGAGGTTTAAAGGTGTCCGCCCACAACGAAAATAATGCTTGCGGATCACAGTACCCCTTCAAGTAGTTCTTGAAAAAAATGATTCTCTCAGGTAGCGTTTGATTATGTGTACATTGGATCCTTGTATGTATTTTCAAGTGTACACATGATTTATATAAGGTTTGTACAATTTTAGTTTTATTTAAATTTTAAAATTTTGACATTTTTTTAAAGATTTGCCTGCCCCTGTCTAAACACTTAAATTCTTGGTCTTTGGACTATTGTCTGCAACTTCAAAACACACTTTTTGGAACAGGACACATTTTTCTTATATTTTATCCAGTTTGACTGCAATATAAGTTGTATTTATCAATCAAGTTAAAAATGACATTTATATTTCCATAATTACCTGGTAGTTTTTGTTAATTTGTTTTAATTCATGGATAGGTTTATTGTGAGTGTCATGGAAAGCTGGAACTTTTCAGTACACAACATGCAAACTGAGAATGAACTGTGTGTGCCGGCTTTGTGAACAAAAACGCAAGGCGGCTATGGTAAGTTGCATCAGGATATCCTTGGGACCCCCCCCCCCCTGGACACGCAATACAATTCGTGTTTCGCTGATCTGTTGGCTGGGATCAGATCATCCATTTGGGGATTTAGATATGTTACCCCAGCCAACAGGCTGCATATTTAATTTTGCTCAATACTAAGCTTTGTTTAAGTGCGAACATCAACATGTTTATCTAATTGCAGTTGCTGCTTGGGACAATAAAGTTAAGTCAGCAACCGTCTACCAGACTGCAAGATTCAGCTCTTCCAAAGGATGTCGTACCTTTCCAGGTGGGTGTGCATTGATTGATTGATTGATTGATTGTGAGTTTGTGTAAATGAATAACTGTGAAACCATAACCAAATGTTGGGCTGTAAAGGTGTGTATGTGCATGCTTCACATATTCTCCGTCCTTTTGGCATACTGGACCGTCATCAGACACTCTGCCATGAATGTTAGAGAGTTTAAAGCTATTTCTTATTTTCCTGTGTAACTATATTGATGTTAGATTAAATTTACACCGCCGTGTTACTGAGTAACAATTTGAAATTGGGCCAAAATCATCAAGCTAGAGCTTTGCATAATCTTTTTCAAACTTCTGCGAGATTTCTGCCCTTGACAATATTTGCTCGCAGCCCCCCTTAAAGTTGCACTTCGTTCAGTATTTGAAAGCTAACGGATACACTTTTTTGTTAATTTGAGATCTTAATGTGGCTACTTCTAAGTAAATAGATGCTCAAAGTAACTAGATGCTCTGGGTGTTCACTGGGCGACAAAGGCTACCCAGTATTGGTTGTTTCTTTTTTCTGAAAAGATGTTTCTAGTGAATTGCCCAGTTGCAGTGGTTTTGACACCACAGAACCATCATAGCTCCATGACAGATATATATGTTTTCGTCATTGATGTCAGTACTGCTGTATTGGAGGCCTCACAATTTCTGTGTGGAAATGTCATCTGATACACTCATAACGGCGTATTTCTAGCATAGCTTTCATAAGTGCATGGCCATTCTCTGTCATTTTCAGATACACTGTGTTTTGTGTGGATAAGAAATGCAGAGTGGTACCACCAATCACCTAAGCCACCATTCCCCTAACAGACAATAGGCTCATTGGGACAGTTCCTGCAAAATACAGAAAAGCTCTCAATTGTAGCCCTACGAACTTCAGGTAAGCGATAAATCTGGACTTCAAGATATCTCTGTACTCAATGTAAGTTTATACTTTATTTGAACAAAACATAGGGCCGAATTCAGAACAATCACTCTCACTCACACTCAATGAGTTAATCCTCTGTAATCACATTACGGTCGAGATATTTTCGAGTGAAAGGTATATCCGTATTCACAGGTGTGAGTGAGACTCAAGTGTTTTGCGTGAGTGGGACATTTGTGAGTGCTCGGCTAGGCCACTTGAACCGCCCTCGAGGATTGGTTGTGAATAGGAATTGAATGAGTGTATGTGAAAAAAGTACATGGCAAGTAGAAAAGATGAAATATATCAAATATTTGGAACAAATAAGGGACATGCTCGTTCCCAGACAATATTTAAGAGACCGGGATAATCCACTGAAGTACATGTTCATTCAATAACGTGGCCATCTATAAACAAAACAAATTCAAAAGGATGCGCCTATCATATATTTGTTTTGTTTCGCAATGATCTTGAACCCCCAGCAATGTTGATGTTTGCAATTCATCAATGGCTGCAAAGACAGGCAGCTAAAGGTACGTGAAGTTAGCATCCTAGCGGCATGAAGTTAGCGGCCTAGCGGCGTGAGTATGGCGGACTAGCGGCCTAAATTTGTTATCTATTTCAAGGTTCAATGGTTTAAATGGAAAATAAGATAAATCAATGTTTTTAGTCGTACATTAGCGGGCTTAAATTGTTTTCTACTTCAGAGCATTTTTATATGAGTTTTCTTCTAAAACAATGCTAAAATAATTGTTTTCCTATGCAAAATACATCACGCTTGAGCGGTCTTGCGGCGTGAACTTGGCGGCCTGGTGGCCTAGCGGCCTAAAAATCCCCAAAACTCAATCCAGCAGCCCATGAAAAGGTGGTAATGCTGATATTCGCTAAAGGATGTTAATTTATGAAAAGGACATTTAATTTATCATTGTTTTAGAAAAGAACGCATATAAAATGCTTTGGAATAGGAAACAATTTTAGGCCGCTAGTCACATGAGTCGGCTAGGCCGCCAGGCCGCTAACTTGACGCCGCTAGGCCATTTTATAGCGTGGTAAGGGAATTGATATGTATTTTCCAGCCTACATTCAGCTGGATTATTATTACTATTATTATTATTATTATCATTTTCATCATCAGCAGCAGCAGCAGCACCAGCAGCAGCACCACCAACACCAACACCACCATATCATCATCAACATCATCATTATTATTATTATTATTATTATTATTATTATCGTCATCTTCATCCATTTTCCCCTACATTTCTTGAGTTGTTTTCACTCCGAGGTGTTATTTCCCCACAAGAAGTAGATTCATTCGCTAATTCTATCCATCTGCTATTTTTTCAACTTCCATATATTATTTTCAAACGCCCAAGACCGCTTTATGTAGAATACATAAGCAAGATTATATATGAATACATATTTAAATTACGTGATACAATGGAAAACGGCTATATATTTAAAACAGCAACAACAACGACAACAAAAAACATGCATTTAAACGTATTTTGCAACAGTTATTTACAACAAAGTTTATTTTTATTAACAAATTGTTTTAAAATGTAAATTTCAGTTTCAGAATAACACTTATTATCATTTGTTTGTTGCCATAACTAACAATAAGGTACTCAAATCTCAAATAAACATATGTTTACAATGTATAATGTAAACATCACCATAGTCAAACAGATAATCCGATATGATCATGTTAACATACGTGTATAATTATATACTGTATTGCTCGCTTGATGAAGTGGAGTGTTAGGGAGGCGTGTGAATACGAACAGATCACTTGAGTGTCACTCCCCATATTCCACTCAAGTGATCATTTGAGTGTCCCTTACGGGAATGTGGTTGGAGTGTGAGTGAGAGTGGATGTTCTGAATTCGGCCCTTACAATTTCAGCATCAAAATCCAGGTTTAGATCCCAAACCGAACTTTGTCTCCTTCATTAAACTTAATTTCAGATGTACTATAAGCCACATACATGTTCACTACTTATGACGGATATGAACTTTTGCAAATTGATTATGAATGCGTTTTCCCAGATTTACACCCTCCTCTTGCAGATACTGCTGATGGTGAAGCTTGGGTGCACCGGGCCGGTTTTCCAGCCGTGTGGAATCAACATCTCCAGCTGAACTGGGGCCGGGAATTATATAAGACTCCTTAGCAGCATGGTGAGCTTTTGCGTATTTATTTCCAGGCTCATATACCCGGCCAGACTTCTGCGTTTAAGCTTTCCTGTCGTCATTTTTTTAAATAATGTATCTCAAGTCTTTCAATGAAATCACAACTGTGACACCTTTGGAGACTAGATTTAAATTAAGGAACCATTATGTGTAGAAAGCCTTTTGGGTGATTTAAAATCAAATTAGTAAACAGGATTCTCATGGTTCATGGTTTATAATTGGCCTTGTGGACCTTTCATTCTTTACTTTGGTAACAGCCGCTTAAGTATGTAAGAAGGGGTGGGGGGTACAGATGTGATAGTAAACAGTGTTTAATAAGGTATATTTGTTTTTATTTTATCACCATTTTGAAGGTAATGATTTTGTTAAATCAGGGATAAGTAACAAGTTTAACACAAACACTGTAACATGTTCTTTATTTCAAATAAATCTATAAATTATCTCTGGAGAATTTAGTCTGATCTCCATTTCTCAGAAAATGTAGCTGTCTAAGTGCCTATTCCATCAATGAGTATCACTGTCTTTAAATTGCTGTTGCGGTACAGTTTAAATAGCAAAAGTTTTATGGCCCTGCTTGTTTGCAACTCCTCATTCATTTTTGTACAGCGAGAAAAGTAAGGGAATTCTAGAGATTAACTAGAATTATGGATTGTTTTTCTTGAGTTACACAGTACATATGATAAGGAGGAATAAGTGTGTACACAACTCCTCATTTTATTCCTGTTTATTATTTATATATGTAACATAGATGTGTACAAGACTTAGAAACATGACATAAAAGAGCTCACTTTGATAAATTTTCTCAAAAAAAGATATCTTTACTGTTAAAGTAAGAACTTTTACTGCATAGTAAGTAATGTCTTCTGCTCATCTTTATGACATCATTACATGGAATGGAAACTTCCCAAGATACATTTCCACATGGCGCAGCTCATTTTTATATATTGCTGATGGATTGTTTAGAAAGGAACAGTTTTAATTGGACAAAATGTTTTAATCGCCATTTTACAGAGTGCCAGCCAGTCATTGCTGTTCTTGCATTGCTGAGGAGGACAGTCCTGCCAACATAACAGTTTGTTCAATAACAGGTAAAAACTGGTCTCACTTTACATTTTCAACCACTGCCAGATAATATAATCTTATATAATGATAACTCCTTCTTCACAACTGGTGTTAAATATATAATGATTAAACTAACAATAAAATGGAAATTATGCTCTTTAAACTCAGAACCATTATTGACTGTCAGATGCTACTGGTAAATGAACTGGTCTTGATGTCCTTTTCTTGAGATAATAACTATTTGCATATTACCCCAGTACTATTATTGTACATTCAATAGAAAATCGTCTTGTTTGTATCGTTAAATGGCTTTATAATGTTCCCCACTTCCTGATTCTTGAAAATTACGTGAACAAATGACAATCCTACTACCATTTAAAGTTTGATTAAATTCGGACAAATGTGTTTGTTTTAATTTGCCTTCTGCTTAAAGTAAGGGTATATATACTGGGCAAGAAGTGCTGAATTTCATCGTGAATGACAGTGATTATCCATAGTTTGAATTTGGTTCAGACATGTTTGACGGGAATTCAAAGACATTTTTTTGTCATCATTTTCGCATACATTGGTTCATTCCAAGATAAAAAATATAACCTTTTTCAAAATGTTCAATCTGTGAGAGTGAAGCTTTAATAGACCTTTAAAGACTTGTCGATGTGAAACTAAACTCTCAATCAAACTTTGGTAAAAGATCAAATGCGGGGCTCCGGTTGCGGCATAGACTGTGTTAATTTATATTTAATATGATGAAGAGCTAGTTAAGTTATCTTTGTTAAAAGTCTTCATTTGAAGCAAAATATGTTTCAATACCCTTTATGAATTTTCTTCACTGGATATTGATTCATAAAAAACATTGCTCCAGGGTGCGGAGCTATTTTTTGCTATATGTCTATATGGAAAAATCTCCTCAGAAGTCAACTTTGTTCCCCAATGTGCAAGGCACAATCGGTGAAAATAATTTCAATAAAAGTCACTGATTATTACAATAAAAGTCACTGTTTATTATTATTGTTATTATTATTAATAAACTTTTACTATTTCAGGAGACAAACAGAAACACAGAGGTGCTATACATTCTGATGGAAAAACAAAAGCATCTCCCATCATTTTGGCGTGGCTCAGATCAAGAGGAGAATTTTAAGAAAGGTAATAACTGAGCAACTAAGAACATGCAAGTTGCACTGGTTAGAGTGTAAGACCCATCTCCCTTCATAAGAATTGATAATCATCACTGTATTGAATCAAGAAATTGAAACGTAAGTGCCTTGTCTTTTGCAGTGTTTTTGAAATATAATATAATTTTAAAAAAACTAAATTATTATTTAATATGATTGTGAATGTGTGATGTTTTCTTCTGATCATTCACTCTCAAAAACCAGATACTAAAAACATATTCGTAGATTTTTTTGTTTTACTTGTAAATATAGTTTTAAGGTTGTATTTTAGGCAAAGCCTTTTATTCTGCTCAATACAAACTTAAATATTGTAAGAGTTATGGCCCTTTGTAATTTTTAAACAAATACATTTTTTTCATGTTTTTGTAAGCCCATTATAAAGGGACTTTTAATATTTTCACCAGCGCATTATAAAGTCAGACCAAAAGTGTTCAGTAAGTGTCCAAACAATAACTAAGTTAGAATCCTTTCTCAAATCAAGTGAGCGATATAGGGCCACCTCTGTGTTTGTCTGACTAAAAAACAATAATCAATCTTTGAGTTAAATTGACAAATATTGTTGTAGAATGTTTTGTGAAGACATACAATTGGATTACTTTTGTGTCAATAGGATTAAAGTTTCTGCACATAAAAATTATTTAGAATTGCATTTTGGTCAGTCGGTTCACGTTCAATATTACTTGCAGTATAAGCGGAAGCAGTGACTTAAAATTAATTACCAAACAGTTTCTGCTCAATTGCTTTGAGTTAACATACGAGTTATGAAACTTGGAATACTAGTTCTTGGTGGCATAAATGAAAGACCTTGTTTTGTCACATTGACTTGTAATCAAGCACTAACTTCCTCTAAATTCTCTTCAGGTGATGGTTGGGCACACACAAGAAGACATAGATCACAGGTGTCTAGCCATATGAGTAGATAGGAGTGTCACACTCTGCCAAACTTACTTCATCAGACGAGCAGAAAGCTTCTCAAGATCCCGCACTGCACACTAAGACATAGTCTTTGACTACAACAAGGTGATGAAAGTACAGAGAGGTCCAATTGAAATCAATTCTGTGCTGCTGTCATTTCTTCATTCTGGAAGTCGATGGACATGATTTATCATGGCATCAAGTGTGCAGTTTGCCGACTATCAGCAGTCTTGTTCACCAGCTGTGCAACTTGAGCTGGTAGCTTTATTGCTTGAAGTCACTGCATAAGAGGGGAAAGGTGCAGGCTCATCAAAAAGTCTCAAAAGTTGAAACTAGGAAAAATATTTTATCAAGAGAGTGAATCTATTTTGAAAACAATCGTTACAATGATTTGGTTTCCTTTGAAACTTGATACATACTATGAATTGAGATTCTTAAATAAAAAACCGCTATTCAAATATCAGGAAACTGCCTTTTTCATGCTAAAGGGTAAATGATGTCGCCATTTCCTGTATGTATTTAAATAAGATATGTCTCCACAATTAATATTTTTAGGGAATTTTTCTCAACCTAATGAATAAGATTAAATTGTACAGCGTTATATGAGCTTAATATGTGTTTTCTCATTCTTTAAAATTGGTGAAAAATTGTCAGAAGATAATTAGACCAGTATCCATTACTGCAATCATACAATCAAATATACAGGGACATATAATATAATTAAACCCTGTTTAGGGGCACGAGGCAAACAGAGTTACTTTCAAACGTTAAAGCTGCACTCTCACACTTTGGATGTTTTGACAACCTTTTTCATTTTATGTCTTGGATTGGAACCATCCAATTTTTGCGAAAAATTAAATCCCAGATTTTTCTATTTAAGTTAAAACATTGATGTTTTTTATGCACTTTTCTTAAACCGTTAGTAACATTAATTTTCGAACGGAAATATGAAATCTGCGATCTGATCTTTTGTCAGCAATCTATTATCATTGGTTTGCAGATAATTACGCAAAAACTTGCTCATTCGAAGACAAAAAAAGTTGTGGAAACGGTATATCTGTGAGAGTGCAGCTCTAAATGTTTAATTGCTTGATTTTACTACTGTATTAGAAATTACAGGGATTGGGGTATATTTTTAGTGTTTTTATTGCTTGTTTTTGATTCATACAGTCATACTTTATTCTTCAGGGCACAACTTACAAATAAACAAAACTGGAAAATGGTCATATCAATATTACAGATTGTCAGTTTAGACACAAAATTGTCTCAAAATCAGCTGATTTGGTTATCATTCCTGTAATTCAGTGATATTAGATAATTCACAATAGAACCAATCAAAAATGTTTGGTAAAACTGCCGAAAAGTTCATTTACATTAAATTGTTCGTAATGCTTTTAGTCATTGTTCGTAATGCTTTTAGTCATAAAACATCATTTTTTTTAACATAAATATGATGAACTGCAATCTGATCTTTTTTCAGCAGTCTTATATCACTTAAAATTGGGTCTAGACATTTCTGCAAAAAATACTCCATTTATTGACTAACAATAAAAGAGTACCGGTAGTCAAAACGATCAATCGGTGAGATTGCAGCTTTAAATACACCTTTTAAGACCGCTGTAAAATTCCAATGGTTTGCCTAAATCTTTAAAACTAGCATACTGTTTAATTGACAACCATACTTATTGTTTAAAAGTGTCATGATATCTTTGTACAATGTTTTTATATAATTCATTAAAGAAGTCAAAACAAATTTGTTTATCTTGTAATTTGTTATCTATTATTTAAATGACTCAGACAAAAATGGGAACGTCAGTGCTAGTTCTTTTACTAATAACATCCCATGAAGTTTCTATTGGTGTAGCAGCAAGGAGGTGTTACATTAAGGATGCATCATTTAAAAAAAATTATATATTCATATGCACATCATACAGGCGTGTAGCCGCCTATACGTGAATACGCGGCTGAATCCACATGATTCTGACAAAAAAATCAACCAAAGTTGCAGTATGCGAACTTGACTACATGAATCTAAAACTGGTTATTTTCCAGTACTAAATAATGCACATCGGAACGCCCAGAATGCACTAGATTGCACCATGGTTTTCAAAATTTTCTGAGGGGGCACGCCCCTGAACCCCCCAGCACATTTATGAATTCACATGAAAAGAGGGGTAGCTACGCCCCTGACATAATTGAAACCACAGTGTGGCTATACAACGCCTGTATATTTATCATACGCAGTGATCTCCCATGGAAATGCAATCGTCAAAGAATCTGAAGGGGCTGTTTATATGGACTAGATTTGAAATGCACCAAGTGTTTAAAAAAGTTGATTTCAGTCACGAAGAGAATCAACCATACCCCACACTTGTTGGCGTAAGATGAAATATCCACTTTCCGCGAGAAAAAAAGTACATTGAAAATGTTCATTTGATTCAATTGACTTTATCTTTTTATAAATATGTTGCAATACATAAAATACGTTATTTGTTATAATTGTTTACCCATGTTGAATTTTATTTGGCAAATTTATAAGAGATTTAAATATTAAGAAACTCAGCCGCTAAAGAGGATATGATTATGACATACTTTTTTTAAATCTTTCGAACATGAGTTTTTGAGTGAATATAAGCGAAGCGTTAAGTGTTTGGAAAATGCATCTTTTACTTGGATTTTATAGATTGTTATTACGAAATAAAGTATGGCGAATCAAACGAAGTGTTAAAGCCAAGCTATTGATGGCTGAAACCCTTCAATAAATATTGATATGTGCTAAAATATAGTCTTTGAAGTCCAAAATTTTGAAATGCGTTACTAACCCGATTCAACAAAAGGCTGTTGCACAATCAGTTGATTGACATAATCACGTGATAAACCAATAACTTCCATTAAGGTTAAAATATTCAACACCTTAGTATGAGTCCCTGTGGGCGAGTGGATAAGCGATCCGTTTTTTATTCTATGTGTTATCTGCACACCCATGTGCTTGCTCCCAACTTGAACAAGATTATTTTTTAATACTTGAATCGGTTTTTTAAAAATGCAATTGAAGTATAAAAGAAAATCAACCTGGTTACTATTATTTCTGCAATTTCAGTACCAAGGAGTAAAATAAATATACATGTAAGTGTTTTCAGATGCATTACGAGGAATGATGAAAATATGTTTGGTGCCAAAACATGAGAGAGTCTCTTTAAACGGAAAAGTTTTGGCAGTTACTCAGTCAGTCAGATGATGATAAATATAATGCATAGCATCATTGCTCTGGAGTACGAGAACGTTGTATACAGAGTATTTTTTTACTGAACATGCGTCTGTTTATGTTGATGTCATAAAAGGTTTAAACTGTTTAAAGGAACTATAACATTATGAAACAACAAATCTGATTACAGATATCAGTGGCAGATCCAGGAATTGACTTAAGAAGGGGTACGTGAAACTCATGGGCTTAATCTTTCCACATCCGCCCCTCCCTCAGAACAGAAATTGAATGGCTTAAAATGTTGGACCGGGGTGGGGGTTAGACTCCCCTAATTTATAGTCCGAAATAGTGCATTTTTATCTTAATATTGTATTTTTTCCCGATATTGACTGAGAACGTATTATAAACGGACGATTCAAAGGGATGGGGGACGGCGCGCGCGCTGGGACCGACCCCCCCCCCCCCTGAATCTGCAATTGAGTACATGCATAAAAACCGTCTCCGTAGCCTATTGGTTAAGGCGTTCTATACCCATCATTCAACTGACTTAATACTTCACACAATTGTTCAGGACCATCAGCCAATGAGGTTACATAACTCCATAATACAAGTTATGGCCCCTGATTGACTTAGGTTAAAGTTTTAGGCAAGTAAAATTTAAGGGGAAGTTGGAATTTAATAAAAAAAACTTCCATGGGTCACAATGAACCCAATGAACAATGTTCTTTAATCATGAGCTAACTGTTCAAGCGTTAACAGACACATTCCTGTGCAGACGAAACTTTTATTGTTTTTACAAGCACAGAACTTGTATTTAGCATTTATAGTTTCTATATAATTCAACTGAAAGTTCTATTTAACCATAATATATCAAATATTAAGTCACCATTCACTAGCGGATTGAGCATGGGGCGCAATCGGCGTGCGCTGCCTTTAAAATCGTCCAAGTTTACTTTTTGTGTCAATATATGAGAAGAAAATAAATACGCACATAATGCATCATTTCCGACTACAAATTGTTAAATTTTTCTTGATTGAGTAACCCTCAATCCTCCTGCAAACGCCCCTTAGAAACGCCCCCTTCTAACGACAATTCCTGGATCCGCCCCTGGCCATTATATTTTTTGTTTATCAAACGGTACACATACCAAGTGACTGAAGCTGAATTTCATTTAATGAATGAGATGATCTGTAAAAGATTTCTGATGAATATCCTATGAAATTTGCAGTCCTCCCGTTTCGACCGGTCATTGTTTGTGGATTTATTACACACAATTATATAAAAATACTATTGCAAAGTTGTCTCTTAAGGTTACGGGAGCCTTCACTGTCAAAAGTAAGATATATATAATTTGTCCCCCTAATGCCATAAAATATGGATGGTCCCCTTAATGCCTCAAAAATAATATAATATATACACTGGTCTCCATAAACCCTTCGACATATATACCTGTCCCCTTAAAACCTGCAACATACTTACAAATTATTAAGGAGACCGCAAATTACGTATATTTTTTGTTAATAAATTTAAGAAGCCCAAATCTTGTACACATAATAAATGATCATTTCAATACTAAATTATCAACAAAAAAGCAAAATAAAGCATAAAACAAAAAATATACAAATTGTCTCCTTAATGCCGTAAAATATATACGGTCTCCTTAATGCCCTAAGTAGATATATATATATATATATATATATATATATATAGTAGTTATGCACTGTGCTGTTTGTAGAGTTTTGTGCTGTTCTATGTTTTTTGTTTGTGAATTTGTCTTCTATGTCTTTGGCGTTTGCCCATTGCCACTTAACCGGGTTTATGTTTAAACATTTTGCTACTGAGCATGTTTCTGTAGCTTTTCGCATATATATATTGTGCCTAAACTTATATAGCTTATACTGCTGTAAACATGTTTTTTTTTTCATGCAAACATATTCACAAGTATGGACACTGTTTTCGAGAATGAAGACCTTGTTAAACACCATTACTGTATGGGTTTTTTTGTTTACCCATAACCTTCTTGTGAAGTTTCAAAGATAACGTCACTAACTGCTATACCAGGTCCGCTAACGGTAATATTATGGCGTCTGTGTAATGATAGCCTTAACAAACATATGACAACACATGGTCAAGGCAAGAAAGTTTTATCGACTTTCGTATGAAGCGGTGAGAGTCAAAGAGGTATATATGATTCTAATCTTATTGTCCAACTTGATGTTTTGGTGTTCTCAAAGTTTCTACCAGTTCAATTTTCTAAATGTCTACATATAATAAAGAAATTTCTATCTTCGGTCCAATAGTATAAAAAATATTGCTTATTCACTTTACGAATGGGAAAATGTAAGTTAGTTCAATTGAAATATCTGTTTTAAATCAACCGACAATAATGTCTTTCTATCAGATACGTTTTAAATTGCAATCTCAGAACAATTTAAACAGCAATTGAACTAAACTGCCAACGCCCCTCAAGCCATCGGCTTAAGCAATATTTGAGTTTCTTAAATCAGTTGGTCATATTCAATGACCGCAAATGACCAGTCAATAAATAACGACACCATGACGTAGTACGGAGCACACGATGCTAGCTCTCGGCTAATGTTCCTAGTAGCCCTTTTCATATTATTAGAGGAAATTATTGTCTGATGACCACGTTCTGTCGTCTAAAAATTGTGTCGACAAAATTTGTCAAGACATAATTATTCGCGACAGTTTCTACTTAACTCCGAAATATCTGTGTCCATCATTCGAGGAACTTGGATACGTGGTATTTTTGTATGTATGTATCGTGCAAGGAGCCGGGGTGTGTGAGATGTAATATATGTATGTAATCCGCAAAAATGGTTTTGTTCCATTTCAGATCTAAAGACAATCGTTTGTTGTTAAAATTATGCTTGAAGTCCGATTTACAATCATATAACAGCATATAAGTGATACTTTCAATGCTATTGTTAAATACTTTCATACTCTTTTTTAGTCTCTGCAATCGATACATCGTTTACTACCTGATCGCTGTGACCTTAGTCAAAGCGCAGAAATGGGTAGGTCATGTTCACCAAATTATTTGCACCGATAAAACAAATCAATACACATTACGCTATCACATTCTTAAATGCTGCGGAAATCAATTACGGTGTTGATACTTATTTCGTGCATTTCTATATTGGAGTTTGTTTTCTACAAGTGATCCAGTATTATCTAATTCACAAAACTATTGCATTTCAACCATTGGAATTTTAACCTGCTGTGAAATGTTGGGTTGTATTTTCTTTTAAAACATTGTAATAGGTTTTACGGATGAAACTGCTTTCTATCCAGAATGGTTATCTATTTGTAGCAATATACGTAGTTTTTCTGCAGACGAAAATAATACATTTCCTTATGACACTAACGCATCGTGATGATCGTCTCCGTCAATTTAAAATATAAGTTTGCGTCTGTTGGGATAATGTTATTGTCATAATGCCGTACATGACGTTGACCTACTTTGAGAAGAGATCATTTAGTTTCTTTGCCGTGGCTTAAACTATTTAGTTATTCAAAAGTAGTGTAGTATCTATGACAATTTAACTCAATATAAACCCTAGACTATGTACAATTTAATTTTCATGTATTATCTTATAAGAAATGGTAACTATAATTTCAGACACACCCACTGAAATTACCATCAAAAGGTGCGTCTTGAACATCAAATATCTTCCATTGGATGAAATCCCTAAATAAGTATTAAGCATACATTACTGAATAAATACAACACAAGCTTATATAAAGCGTTGTTTAATGAACCATTTATATATATGTAGTTAATTCTAGGTGAAGTCAACGTACATTCTATAAGTGAAAAATGTCACAAAGTTTCTTTCAATTTCAAAGTTTACTACTAAATTAATGAAGCTAAACAAGTTTACCCCAACGATATAAAACAGACACACATACATCCAAATTTCATTAATTGGTGTTAGCTTTGCCTGGTGACTATCTAGCAATAAGACGATATTGATAAACAATAATTAAAAACGGACATACATGAATTTAATATTGTGCATTTATTGTATCTTGGAATGGCACAGTAGTCAAAGAGCATATTTTTCACGGTTAGTTGAATCTTATGGCGAATATATCTGCAAATTAACATGTCACTCAGTTTAATGTCAGCAATTCTGACAAAAGTATAGACATCTTATTCAAAACTCCATACAATGACAATGATGACAATAAAAAAATGCACTCCAATGTCTCAACGGCTGATGTTCAACAAGTTGATGATGTTCACACTTTTTTGTTTGTACTTTTATGACAATCATGAAACCATCGGGTGAATTTAATTAATGTTTTTGATAAATGTTTTTTGAGGTTTGATGAGCTAGTGAAAAAAAAAACAGTTGGTTCGATCACAACGGTTTTCTCTCCTGCGAATTTATGCCAACGTTATAATAGGTAAAAAAGGCGATTGATTAGGTCATTTATATGTGTTTATCTAAGGACATTATACAATCATTTAATGTAGTATGATCTGAGTCATATCCGTTTTAGTAAAAGGAAAAAAAGCAATATTACGATTAAAGCCAATATATTTTGTCACTGTTTGATGGAAATCCTGAGAACAATTGAAATGAATTTCGAAAGTGTGACTCTTCGGCAGAATGCAAATTATCCAAATTTGTGCATATTAAAGCTGCACCTTCACAGAATGACCGTTTTGACAACTTTTAATTTGTATAGGATTGAGCCAATTTTGCTTTAATGTCTGAAAACCAGACTGCTGACAAAAGATCAGATCACAAAATTTACGTTTAAAGAGCGATGCTTAATAGTTAAAAGCGTAACTAACGCTTTAAGTTTTCTTAATAATTGAGATCTGTTCTATTGGTGGTTATCTTATATGATTGAATTGAAGGCATTGGTACCAAAAGGAAGCTGATACTGAGATAAAAGTGTTAATCTGTGAGAGTGCAGCTTTAAAATTGTCCATTCATAATGATTAAAAGTGCGAAAAAATGTTTTTAATATTCTTAACATCATGATAATTATTCCTTATATGATACAATTTCATAAAATCATTTCAAGCTTAAAATGTATGAGTATGGTAAGAATTTGAATGGTATTGTTGGAACACTTGTGTAGCCCGTGGAGCATCCATTTCAAACTGTAACACTGAATGTTACCTCTGTATGTGAAATTAATAAGAGTTGGTAAAGATTTGAATAAAGACAAAGTACTTTTAAATGATGTTCAAAACCATTCTTGAGTTTTATAATATTCTCAATTAATTAGTTTTTACAGTTCTAAATATTTGAAAGATAAACTCCAAACAGGCTTCATTTATACTTTTTTAACCTTTTTTCAGGCCTGATAAATGTAAGGGATATTTATAACATCTTCGTCATACTTTTCACATGATAAATATTACAATGCTATATTTTTACATTTAATCTAGGACATTTTATTGGTTAATAAAGATATTTAAGATGTCAAAAGCTATCCAACAAGTATAACAATGGTATTAAATAAAGATAGACCCATAAAAAGTAGTGTATTTAGTTATTTGAAATTTAAGTTACCCTTAAAGAAACTTGTAGCAAATTATAATTATCCGAGTTACCTCCCCTGGTAGTAAATTTTCCATTTTCTACTAAATTCAGTTCAGAAATGTTTGTCCATCTATTTCCTTCAATCCAGATGCATTGGTAAGTGAAATGTATATCGCATTTTAATATTTCATTGTTTGCATTAATTAGATGGTCGGTAACAATGCTAAGCAAGAAAGCTGCATTTTTTTCTGATTATCAAGGTCACGGAAATTTGACTCATTTACTTATTGGTATGCCTCTCCCCGGAATGTAACTGTGATGATTTGAGAAACATATTTAATATCCTTCGTTTAATTATTGATATTGTGTGTGTGTTATATTTTAGATTGAATAAAAAAACGGTAATATCAAACAATTACTTAAAACAACAATACCATATATATTTAAACATTTTGATACGAACTAAAAAAGGATGTTTTATCTAATGTGTAGACAATGCTGTCAACCAAAAAACATTTGAATTGTAAAATGAATCTCTGATGTAAGTTACGCTTTCTTCGAAGCCATCCATTACAAGATGGTACACCTGCGCGATGTTAAAAACGTTGTTTTTGCATACAAAAGGGTTTCTTGGAAATGTGTCTTTTCGTTTTATTTCTGTTTTACTTTTTTAGATGTTAACATGTTTCTAGGTTAATTAATAATAAATGGCTTTCTCTTATTTCCAAAGGCAAATGCCAGCGAAACGTTTTGCAAACAAATGATGACAAATGAGAAACATTCTGCTCTAGAACATTAGATTGATGCTTATGGAACTTGATGAAGGTTTAAGAAGCACAATGGCTCACTAAATGGGTGGGAATTTCATGGTTTTTAAACACTTATCAACCTATCAATATTAATTGGCATTATGATGAAGTGTTTATCATTTCTGATCATGGAATGTTTATAGCAAAAGTGTGATTTGAAAATAACATATTCAACTGTATTGTTAAACAATTGCAAAGGTAACGTTAACATAACGTTATCATATTCGTCTTAATTTGTAATTAGAAGTAAGACAGAAACAACGGATCTACAGTCTATTCGCCGCCACAGCTTTTCCAAAGGAAAATTAATATGTGCATATAAACAGGCGATACCTATGAATCATTCTTTACTGTCAACTTAGCAGAAACACTAGGACATTTGTGTAACTCGTTAATCATGGGTTATTGAAGTTTATCTGCCATTGAAGTCCTTGGGGAGAACACTTTTATTTCAAGGCATGCTATGTTACAGCTCAATGTCATATTATATTTTTATCTCTGGACGTAAATCCATATAATCGTGCTAGAACATCCGGAATTACTTTATTTATTTATTATTTGTTTCGTCATAGAACCCGGCGTACCAATTTACTGCGGACCTTGTCAATCGTAAAGGTTTCCTTGGCGAGATATCATCGTTATCTGAATGGGTTATTGTGCATGAAAATACAGATTTTATGTTGGATATCAACAATATCGCAACTATTATGAAATGTTATGAGGGGTATTTTGTTTTGAATTGGTTATTGCAGACTGAGTAAAAAGGGTATTACTTGTCTTTGCTGACACATCTCATCTATCTACGTCTTTCGAGAACATCGAGCATAGTCCTTGACCGGAATTGGAAAATACAGTTTAAAATAGGAATTGATATGAAAAGAAATGTCACATTGCTCTAGCTCTACAATGTCAAACAAAATAGGAATACGAACTGCATACAGATATGATAAGGGAAAAAAACTTAATATGATGATATGAGATGCATACTGAACATGTAACAATAAAAGGGGCCTTAAGATATGTTGAGGATTTGTAAAAGCAAAAACGATATGGTGTATCTCAATTTGACAAGTACGTTGCCTACAATTATTATTGAACATTTTTTTGCAAACAGTAAATGGATTTATATTGACATTCTTATGCTCAAAAAAATATGATTGAACCAAACTGAATTGCAAACTTTCTAATCATGGCACACTAGGATAGAACAGTACTTCGTTTTTACTTACGCAAGCAATGTTGTTCTTTGATAACTTATACTTTATGTCGCAAGCAATGCTGTTCTCTCGTAACTTATTCTTTATTTCGCAAGCAATGCTGTTCTCTTATAACTTATAATTTATTTCGCAAGCAATGCTGTTCTCTAATAACTCGTTCGTTAATAGTTTAAGCAATGTAGTGTATTTTAACTAATACTTAACTTATTTACGCAGTGTTGTTTTGTCATATCTAGTACTTTACTTATGTAAACAATGTTGTTCTATCATAACTTGAACTGTCCTAATGTAAGCAATGCTGTAATTTAAAATATATATTTATATATATAAGTAATGCTGTTTTGTCATAACCTTCACTTTTAAATATTGCAAAGAGCTACAAAATATGATAAAATAATGCTACTTTATTGTATAAAATGTGTGTTTTCGGTCCGTTATCGTGGTGTGTTAAACGGTAAAACCCGGGCGTTATCGATAAAAAATGTGCACTATTCAATAAATTTACGTGCAATTAATGACCGGCCTTTTAATTTACATAAGAAGTATCAGAGCCCGCATCACAGGAATGGACGCTGGGCATAACTGAAAGTGGGTCAACGATGCAAACTTTTGCACAAGAACAGATATATTTTAGCGTATATAGCTAAAAATCTAAAAAAAATCAATAAACCACACTTAACTTGCATATTTTCTTCTGAGTTGTCTTTTCCTGGAAAGCTGACGTGTGTTTGCTAGAAAGTACTTTCTGAAGTTGTTTTGATTATTTGTTTGCTTTAAAAGCACTAAATAAAGTCTAAAACGTTTGTCTCCTTCCAACTTGAGTTATATCTGTGGATTTTATTCAGAACAAACGACGTATATGGATGTGATTCCATTTCGTCGTATGCAATGAAAAAAGAGTTTTCATTTTTCTTTTCTCTGATGCTGAAGGTGCTGTACATTTTATACAGAACATTTTAACATTTTTTCCGGTTTAAATATTTGCCAAATACATATAAATGTTAACGTAGAAATATATCGGTAATTAATCGATTACCCGCTATGTATCGCGTGTAAATAATCCAAGTCATCCAGAAAATTTCTAAAAAAAACACTTTCCAATCGACTGTACACTGAAAAAAATGGCGTCAAAACAAAACTGCAACTGACATTTTCGGGACATTAAACAACTTTTATAGCACAAAAGTTACTCATGGTATATTGTATGCAATAATAGCGATAATACACTTTTTTCGATCGTTACCATCTGCAAAGGCCCGCAAAATAGTTAACAGCCCGAGTGCGCACCTCAAAAAGTTGTATTTACCCTATAGAAACACATACCGTTGAAGAAACAAAACACATTGAATGGTAAACGGGTGATTTCTAATCTTAACGCACACTATTGTGTAATAAAGTTTTTTCGGATATATTTGGTTTGTCTACAATACTCCTTTTGTTCTGCTGTTTCACTACAAGTTATTGCATAAGTCAACATTTGATTTGATGTTCTATCATTTTGAGGATCTGTATGTTTACGACCTGAAACAAGAATTCCTTGTAGACTGTCTGGCCGACGAGAAAATGTTTAAGCATCAAAAGCCAATTGTTGACCAAAATGTCATGGAAAAGACATTTTCGCAGAAGTATTATATCCTGTTGGAATTGGAAAGGTTAATGTATTTCCTTGAATGAAACTTTGATAACAAGGCAGATGTCAGGATGTTTTATTGAGCGAGATCAATAGGGAATTTCTCTTGTTAAAGTTAGTTACGTTAACAACCTTCACCTGTCTAAGAACAATTAAAATAAATATGCAATAATGCTTATCCGAATATTCTAACAGAGAAATCCCCGTTACAGCAAAAACATGTCTAATAGACCACAGCCGATCTGTTCTTATTCCCATAGTTATGCCAACAATGTACTTCTTACAATGGTAACGTAGAAAAACAGCACTTTATCTCTTCCTAAATTATTATAGGAAACAAGTTTTCTACATTTGTTTAAAGGCATTGGTTTGAAACTGTTTGGCAACCATGCAATGGTTCCTTCAAGCAAAAATATAAATATAAAAATGGCCTGAACATAAAAATTACACAATTAAATAATCATGTCTTAACAGGGAAGAGTAACCGTATTTTTTTTTTATTTTAACAGTTGTTGCACGAAAAAATGTAAAATAGTTCATCATATATAAAGACATAACTTGAAAGAGAGATAATAACTTAAGCAATACAAGACATTCAAATGCAATCTTGATACGCTCGTCCACCAGCATGACCTTGCACGTATTATATTGCAACCACGACTGTGTGAGCATCATGATCTTCTATAAAAACATCAAATACTCAACCCATAACAAATCTCTTTGAACTAGACTAAAATTTCGTTCGATTCGCTTTCTCAAAATACTTCGCAATCTTAAAACATAGGTCAATCCTATAAACTTACACATTTCTGTTTGATATCAACTTTTCGGTTCAACAATAATGCACAAAGCTTTCCCTTTTTCAGATTCATAGCATTCATACACTATTTCGCTTTCTGACGACATTCCATAGCCAAATTCAATTACATATAGTTATATATTCAATGCATTACGTGTAGCATAAGCATCAGTTATTTACGTAACAATTAATAAATAGGGAGAGGATATCTGTTGATCTTTGTGTAAATATATATGCAAAAAGCTACAGAAACATGCTCAGTAGCAAAAAGTGTAAACATAAACCCTGTTTAGTGGCAATGGAAGATCATTCTACCCATCATAATTCCAGGCGCAATTAATGTCGCAAAATACGGTTGTCTGTATTCAACACACGTGCAATACGGCCGTATTCACCTTTGCTGACGTCACGTCATAACAAGTATCATTGCTCGTTTCAAAATGACGTCCTAAAACAAAATAGTGCGTCATTACAACGACATTTATTATGAAAACATGTGTCTTATAAGTGATTTATTCAGTAATGTGTAAATAAAATGGTTAAAAGTACTGCGTTTTCAGGAATGTTGTATTTACTTCGGTAGCGCTCCGTGAAATCCAAATAAAAAAAATCCAAAAAAAAACCCAGTCGTGGTCATAGAAAATATCCTTAACTGAAGTATTAACATTATTTTATAACGAAGACAGTATTCTCTTGTAAGGGAATAAGCCACTGAATTGAAGGCCTGGTATTGTATTTCACACACGATAATTTCAAGTTAATTTTCCTGTACAAACGAGGTTGATGCTTATTATCCTGGACTTTGGATTAAGTTTTTCAACCAAACCTCAAAGCAAATATTCAGCTCCCTATTGTTTTAAACTTGTTTTTTTTTTTTGGTTGGTTAAGGTTAGCCGAGGTCTTTACTGATCACTGTTAATAAGGTTGTAGGCCGCTAGGCCTCCAGACTTTTATCACCGTCAATCGGAACCTACCATCGGCAGATTGACATAACAATTTTAACATTCGTCTAATAAATGCGCGCGTATTTGTGAAGACGGTCATGAGCCTGCATACACTATCTTTAGATGTTTATGTTAATTTACAATTTCATGTCTACACCCACAAAACGTAGCAGGCCGTTTGTATTTATATGCTTTAAGCGCTTTGATTTATCAAACAAACAACCAAAAGTACTTTTATATTTACCTCCTGTTGTAACTGATATTACACACACATTTGAAGTGAATATATATAACTATTGAAAGGCATCTGAAAAAGCTTAGCAATTAGGATGTCTTTATGCAGATAAATGTTAATAATTTTATTGGGTTGTTCAAATTGTGTCTTGGAACACTAGTGATGGCAGCTTTTAGTTTCCAAGCAACTCGTTTGGCAAAGTTGCGTATCTAAGCAATTGTTGAACACATGCTGTGATAATTTTGCAAGACTTACAACGAACTAAGCAGGAGCCCAAGTAATACAATATTTCAAACGTACGACAATGCTTTTAGAGTAAACAACGACATATGTTTTCATGATTCAGAAAATCAAATTCAAGAGGTCTTGTATGCTTTTTTATGTTATAAAATGTCATATACCCTGGAGATCATAGACTGTTAAATATGATTCGTATGAAAAACAATTCTAGCACATTAAGAAGCACAAATCACCTAGAAACAGACAACAACACAATATCTTCCACCTAATTTTCTAAATGCATTAGGGCTGTCTAGACGGTAATAGAAATAATTCATAACCCTGCCGTGTTTAAAAATGTGTTGTTTATTGTGAAGGTAGGGGAAACTATTATTTGTCATACGTTCTACAGCAGTGTGTTGAACATAATCGGTTTTGAAACTTGGGCATAACTAAACTACGGATTAATAATATCTGTCATGTGTTCCCGTTCCGGATAGAAAAATCCGACCCGAGGGCACCTGCATTGCCAGGTTACGAGGCTTGCCGAGTTACCAGCTACGCAGCGTGCCCGAGGGTCGGATTTTTCTATCCGGAACGGACACACATGATAGATATTTTTTCTAGCATACCTTTAATTACATTTTTTGTGAAGAAAAAAAATAAGAAAGCGCGTTTTTGTACATTTCGCCAAAAAGCGCGTGCGATGATGTTAACTGACGTCATGACGCGCAGTTATTTGTATTCACCGCATACGTCAATAAGTTCCTTCGATATCACGTCTTTTAAGGGTTATTTTGTTTTGTTTTTAAGGAATATTTTTGTAAAGTTAATGTTAATCGAATTTATCTATTAAAATCTCATAACTATGGTTACATTTAGTGTTTAATAAAAGAAAATGAAAGTATTACGTCACAGCGCGTGACTCATCTGGCATGGGGGGAATGCCAGATGGAGTTTTCCAGCACGGCTGAATTCACCGGAAATGCCTATCCGGTGTGCTAGAAATGTGGTCTATTAGTATAAGAACACATGTATTAAACTACGGATATGTGGTCTATTAGTATAAGAACACATGTATTAGACTACGGATATGTGGTCTATTAGTATAAGAACACATGTATTAGACTACGGATATGTGGTCTATTAGTATAAGAACACATGTATTAGACTACGGATATGTGGTCTATTAGTATAAGAACACATGTATTAGACTACGGATATGTGGTCTATTAGTATAAGAACACATGTATTAGACTACGGATATGTGGTCTATTAGTATAAGAACACATGTATTAGACTACGGATATGTGGTCTATTAGTATAAGAACACATGTATTAGACTACGGATATGTGGTCTATTAGTATAAGAACACATGTATTAGACACTAGCGAAAAACACGATGATAAATACTTCTGGAGAGGCAATTATGTCGTAATGTCTGAAAACATAGGTAGACAAGAGATGCTGCTTAAAATAATGTTACCTTAACATTTTAAACGATTTGCGATTTATACTGTCGACAAATACTTTTAGCCATGTCATCTGGCGACATATAACTTTGAAGACCTACAAACCTTGTTTTAATCCAGGACTAATCGACATGATTAGAGGAATACATAATTTGTAGAGGTTACCGTTCACCGTTTATGAGAGTAGTTATAAAAGTTGTACAAATTGTATAGTCTATCGGGAACAAAGAATACGTTCTGAAGACCATTGACCATTTTAACACTGCGTGTAATATCCGTCCCTACATTACGTTCTTATCGTGAAATATAAGTGGAACTTTACGGAAACAATGTCTGCTTTATTTCTCTTTCAACGCGGTTAACTGTTCTTTATTCTTCTCTTGAAAATGCTTGAGCCTCTGTACAAATACTCGCATGGCAATACAGTCTGAATCCAGGTCGTGAAATACGTCAATGAAAAATACATTAACCGCTAATGTGGCCATAAATTTATTTAATTTATTCTTGAGCATTATATAGTAGATGAATTCGAGGAAATGTAACATGATTTGTTTAATGTTTAAACATTGTTTTATAATAGAAAGACTTAAATATAATTATAGTACACATTGGTTTTACAATATATTACCCTAGTATTTATATATAAAAACTACAAAAGAAAGTCCAGTAGTCGACAGTTTAAACATAAGCCCAGTTTAATGACACATAGTCAAAGCCAATGGCAGAACAGAGAAATAACATTCACATACCAGAAACTAAAAAACACACTCCAATACTGTGTATAAAACAGAAACAAGCTCAGTAGCCAGAAGTTTAAACATAAACCCGGTTTAACGGCACTGGGTAAACGCCAAAGACATCGAACACAAAAACAAAAAATCACAAACAAGAAACATGGAAAAACTGAACAAAACTCCACAAACAGCACAGTGCATACATACTTCGTATAAAAAAAACTAGATATGTTTATCAAGAATTGTTAGGTACCGCCTTGGAACGTCAGTAAAATGTAAGTTTACTGGGGGCTTAATCCAGTTTGTATGCACACACTCACTACTATCCCAATAATCCCGAAAAAAGTAAAAAGTACATGGTAAATCTTATCTGATATTTATTTGTATTAACTTGAGGAATTTAAGAATGAAAAAAATACTAATAAATTTAAAGTACTTTTAAGAAGACGACGTTACGATATCACTGTATTTTAGATTTGTTTGCTGTGTTTAGCAAATTTATACGTCATTACTGTCATATATATATATAACGATTAGATAATTCATTTTATGTTTATTACCGAAAACCTAAGGGATAATATGCCGGGTATCAATTCAACATTGGCTTGTTATTATCCGCTTGGTTTTGCTATGTAACATATCATTTTACTTATCTGCTCCTCTCTGACATAGTTTATATATGTTTACACCGTTAAGTCTGAAATAGGAAATCAATTTTTAAGACCAAGTCGCCTTCATTTGGATATAATCAACATATCGCGTAGCGTATAAAATCTAATTATTTTAATGAAATTAATGTTACCTTACAATGTAGAACTCACTTATTTCGGTGAGCAATGCTAATGGTTAGCTTCTGGAAGGAGATATGACATATAATATGAGTATTTACAAGCTCATATCCACAATTCATATGCCAAAGTAATTGGTCATAAACATGACGTTCATAAGCATTCAAGTAGTTACAATGACCAATTGGGGACAAATAAAGGTCAAAACTGATTGCCGGCGAATTAACTCAGTGTCATTTAATCCCGTCTCTGGGGTCATATTTGTATAACAAAATGGCAAGACCAACATTAAGTTATGTTAAGGTTAATTTATTTAACCGAATTTTTAAGCAAATTGTGGATTTTATCAAACACAAAAAAACACCTACGCATTGGTAAGTCAATTTGGTGGATTAGTAAAATCGGGGATGATATTACAGACGCATTTGGAATGAAATAGTTTCCTTAGCTTTATCTTAAAATTTAAAAAAAAAATCCTCCACTGATTTTCCCCCTTTCGGGCTCAATTAAATACAGCTAACCTCTGAAAAATATGAACTCACCTAAATAATAACATTATAATATTTATGTTAAAATGTTTAAGATTTCACTGAATATGCTACTGTAATACTGTCTTAGAATTTACAACGAACTCCTTTAAAAAATACGTAAATTATCAGCATTCGCTGCCACCAGCAAAGACATTTGTTAAATAGCATATAATCTAAAACTAGTAATGACAACTCGTAATAATCAAAGCGCTGAAACACTGTCGGGGATGAAACTGAAGCAAGCAAACACTACAGCTCAGTCCTTTCAAATGAAAAGTGATCAATCGATTTCATACATTTGATTAAACCTCTTTTTAAAGAAGATAAAAAAGGATAAATGTGATTATGATAAGCACAAATATACCATCCCTACAGATCATGTATCCAACAGCCTATACAATGTTTGACGTCGCAGTTTCAGTAAGCGATTACATGCCTTCATTTAGTTAGGGTCTGTTTAAGACAATGTCTATAAAATGGAAATACAATACAAACAAAACACAAGAGTTAAGGAACAGAATGAAAATATAACTTTTAATATGATGCTCTTTCAAGCCTGAATAAGCTTTCCACAACTTCTATCAACAGATTATACATATCTACACAATTTGTATTCTAGTTACACTTTCTTTTATTATAAAAGTGAAATATGCATGGTGTTGTGGCATTATAACAAGAAAAAACAAATGTCCTTAACTTCAAACCTGCAGTTTTTTCTTTTGTGTGTGAGTAATGCAAAGAATAGTTAAAAGGTTATACAGAACTAATAAGTTTAAGCAATTCAGCTATTTTACAACTGCAAAAATAAATGTAAAACCGTTATCTGAGCACTCTTTTACAGCAATATACAATATTATCAACTTATTAAGAAGGTTAAATAATAAAAAGAAACAAAATGTACACATTTTATTTTCTGACAGCAAATTTAATTTTGTCTGATAACTTAAACTATTATCTGAGCATGAAGTGCAATGTCAAACTTCTGCACTTTTTTATTCATTTGCGGATAGCATTGCTAAATTTAAAATGAAAATGTCTGGTTAATAACACTACATTTCATAACTTATTTTGAGACTGCTTAAATAAATGTACTACTAAATTCTAGGCATTTTTGCATTCTTAATTTTAATTACTTGGATAATATTTAATTTCAAAATTGTTCCATGTCAAACTTGGATTAAAAAACTTCAGACAATTTATTCCACTGTTGAATTGAGAGTTGTGATATTATCCTTTAGGTTTCCGATAATAAACATAAAATGAATTATCTTTTCGTTATATATTTTATGACAATAATAACGTATATAGTTGCTTTAGGACGGCAAACACGTATACTTGCATTTATCAATTCTAAAAACTCCATCATCAAAAGGTTAACTTACTTAAAAACATGTTCAACGACAAATGTGTTCATTGGATACAGATATGCCGCGTTTGTTTGTCACAACATGATGAGTTCCACAACTTAATAACATCGAATACCTTTCTGAAAGGTGAAGTTATGAGTGACTCTAGTGGAACAATCGAAAAATTCAACTTTTTGCTCATTCAAGGGCCGGCCATTCACTTGCTATACTTTTTGAAGCGGCAATCAAAACTCCAGATGCACAACTTATAACCCCATTTAAACTCCCCAAAGCTTTTATGACTCCTTGTCATATACCGTAGTTTTGGAATTTGGATCAGCTATGCCATTTTTTGTTAAATCAAGAGCCATAACACGCGTTCTATTTGGTGCAGCAAAAAACAAGTGCAAAATTTCAACACCCCATTAATATTGTCCTAATTTTTCATGAATTTAGGTAATACAGTTTTGATTTTCAAGCCACACAAGTCCAGTGATGCATATTTTTCTAATGGGTTTCAATCTGGTTTTATTAAGTGCAGCGGCAAACAAATCCAAAGGTGCATAATTGATCATCCCTTTGGCATCCCCCTAAGGTATCATAACACTAGAAAATTAAGTTTTGGGGTTTTGATGGACAGTCCAATAATGCAAATTATTGCAAATTCAAGCGCAATAACTCTTGTATTACTAATATAAGGCTGAAGCAAATTTTAGTTGCAAACCTTTATCACCTATATTACATTCTACCGAGGTTTCTTGACTCTAGGTTAAATTGCCTTCGAGTTTTAAGCAACACAGAATAATACAGAACCACACACTGCTGCACACACACATGCACGGACAGAAAAGGGCAAATTAATATTACTATTCAACCATTTTTTGAGGGTATAAAATTACATTATAAATTGAAATTTATTAAATATGTTTTGTTTATTATGTTAATTAACTTACACTCCATACAACATGTACGATTTCATAACTGATTTTTACACAGTTTCCAGCTTGGCCAATTAAATTACCTCATGTAACCTATCATCTTTCAAAAGGTGTGATTAATTAGAATCCTGTGCGATACGGACTAAAACAGGGTGTTGGCAACTCTGAACTGGGTATAAATACTGTACATTTAAACTTTGTACGATGCACCTTGTGAGTTGTATAGTGGAAGTTATGCACAAGTCAATTGTAACCTAGGCGCCCCCGGGTCCCGTGAATGGCGCGGACTTTGACTTTCGTTCTAGACACACACATGTACAATCCACGCCCTGCGGGAACAAGCTGCTGGTAAAAGCCTCACACACCCGGGACATCCTAGGTTAGGCCCTTTCTCCGCTATTTTCGGTGCAAAACAAATTCACGGTCCATTTCCTCCCATTTATTCCCTCGGACGGGGGGGGGGGTGGTGTGTTGGGGGGGGGGGGGGCGGGGGTACAACTGAATTGCGCAGTATTAAGACAATAACTGAAACACTTGAAACATAAATGATTAACGGCAATTTAAAAACGTTTATTGCATCGCATAGTAATCAACTGTGACTTAGAAGAAGTAACCTGTAGATGAAGTAGTTATTTAAACCTTCGTGTCCGAAATCGTTCACTTCCTGGCAGCTCATTTCGAGATTGTCTTCATAAAAAATATCATCTTGCGATGCACACATTGATGCTATGTTTGCTTCTTCGACTGATGATGAAGCAATTACACTACATATGGACTGGATACTTTGTAGACGATGGTGTTTGAAGTAAAGATTAATTCCATTTCCTCATAATCAATGGACGCAGCCATTACAGTATGATTCTAAAAACTACACCCTATAGTACAGAATGACAATATCTGGGTCACCACATTGAAACGCTGTGATTGTTTTATTCCGAATAATTATCTCCAACAAAAACTTCCAGTTTTTACATACTAATTGCTACATCGCTAATAAATGATAGCTTGAAATTGCTTTGATTGCTTCTGAATAAGTTTCAATGTAAACAAAAATTACATGTCATGGACTATTTATAAACCTTGTATGAATTATTTGTGAATAACTTTCATTCATAAAATATTTTCTTTACATGGTCAGTCTTGAATCCAGGGATATGTGTGACCTCACACGGGTTGCAAACGTATGGCGTAGCTAACTATTGGTTGAAGAGTAAAATGTCATCGTATGTAAATTCGATAAATAAATTATTTATTTCAATTAAACTCAAATTGCATGTACAACTGTACTTTAAATAACACGCAATATTTTGTCATGAAAAAGTGCAATAACGCGTTAAATACGCAGAAGCAAGTAAGACCCCTCATATTCACGTAAGTAATTCTGTTGCTTCACAGGTGGTGTGTATTAATATATTCATGTTAAATGTGCACTGTCAGGCGACTAGTCGCGTTCCTCAAATACAGCTCTCTAAAGACTTTCGGCTGCAAAAACTATTAAAAGTAAGATTTATTGACGGAATAACTGCAGCAACAGTTAAGTTGACTTGTATCTTTAATTGATATCAATAAAACAGTTCACGTTTTTGATCTAGATGTTTAAAAATCTAGCAAATCATAACAGAACTCTGTTTGAAAATTGCTTATAAAACAAGATAATTAGCCAAACAAAAAAGGTTTTTAGCTCTTGAATGTTTACTGGATGCATGAATTACAATTGAATGCTTATCAGTGGTCAAGTTTAATAATGTAAGTAAATGAGTATTGAGAAAATGACAGTGTGTTCTTCATCAAAATGGTAAAAGTCCAATTTGATTAGATTCACACATGATAGTTTCATGGACAATTCATTCGAAATTCTCTAACCAATGAGTAATTTTATCGGATTCTGAAAGACATTATTGGCTATATGACTTTTAATTCAACAATCATGACTGCTCGGTTGAACATATAAACTATAAAGACAATGTGTGTTTTTGATTTGTGCTTAAGTACTTGAATCACAACATGGACTCGAACACAATCGAAGAGCAGATAGGATTGACAATCACAGTTTGCAAGAAATATCTTTTATCTACCTTATGCTTGCAGGCAGATGTATCGGACACATTTAACCGAGGCATTCAGCCTAAGTCACTGAAAGCCGTTCGAGAAGTCGAGGTTTACCACAAGCACATATTTGATAAGCAAATCACAAAAAGACTGGATACTAACCTACCAACAAGTGTTCAAAGTTTTGTCTGGAAACCAACAGATATCTTACGATAAATTAAAAGCAGACGAAAGTGTCTGCACCCGTATTCACACCAACAAGGAAACCCATCAATAATGCACAGTGGATTGTATCGATCTTTAATGGATAGTCACTATGAAACCGCCGCCAGGTATTTGCCAGACGTGATTAAGGTGGAGCATCAGATTATTGTAAGGGAAACAGCTCTAATGATCGGATTGATTGATAGAACGGCGTGAAGCGAGAATGATACCACCATATAATTCTTGTAAAAGTAAACATCATATACTGCTGAGGTGCATTATTTTATCGACTGCTGATTTGCATTAAAGTAATCTCCGTCGAGAAAATTCAATTGTATATTGACCTCAACAAAGAAAATAAAAATTTAGAACGATAAAGGAGTATTGTGTTAATTTGATAGTTCACTTAGGAATGGAGAGAAGGATGATGTATTTTGACATAAGATTTCACAGTTTAACCTGCAAACATTGTTTTATATGTTTGTATGCATATAAGTTTATGAATCGCAGACCTTCATACAATAAAGGTTTAAATGTTTGAATTGTTTAAGACATTGTCCAGAGTTAATGTTACAATCGCTATAATAAGAGTTTGATGATAACGATTAAAAAGATCAAACATCTCGTTATAATATTTTATTAAGTCTTGGAAACATATGTTACAACATACATATTAAACAGCATACTACGTTTATCGACATTTCGCCTTTTTTGTAATGAAAAAGGTGTACATATGTCACGTTTCTGGCAAACAGTGAATTATCTGTGCCGATTAGCTCAGTTGGTAGAGCGCCTGACCTGCTTAAAGCCCAGGTTCAATCCCCGGACTGGCTCTCTTTTTGTCTCAGCCTGTGACACATTTACCATGATTAACCTCCATATTCTACGTCTAAAGACTAGAGTGAATAACAATTGACTTGTTCGAGTTGGTGAGCTGCCAGTATGCTTTTCTTGATGCGTGGTTTTAATATTAAGTCATCAACCAAAAACTTGTGTTTAACGTGCCGAAAATCAAGCAAAACGGCGTGACTTTGAGAAGTACAAGGATGATATACATAATGTAAAATAATACTACATTTATTTTTTTCAGAAAGTTAAATATGTGTCATTGACAACCGTTGCGTCTTCTGAGAAAATCATATTACCTCCCAAGACGATTTAAATGCGTCATACACGAACGTCTTCTGAGAATTTCCAAGATATGCCCATTCACACCGTTAAAGTTTACAACAGACATTGCTTTTTGAACTGACGATCATAGTGCTTACATAATATATGTAAATCGTTAGAAATGATTTATAATTGAATCATCTCTTTGTTGCATAATTCGTTCCTATGATAGGAAATTCCCAAGGCACACCAACCAATCGCT